>NC_134219.1:46105886-46410204 GCF_965140235.1 Caretta caretta
GCCTCTCACCTATGTGGATTCTCTGATGATTTGAAAGGACTGATTTTTGAGTGAAGCTTTTTCCACACTCACGGCATTCATAGGGCCTCTCCCCGGTGTGGATTCTCTGATGAGTAGAAAGGGCTGAGCTGAACGTGAAGCTTTTCCCACACTCACTGCATGTATTTTTCCTCCTTCTCCTGAGGATTTCCTGCTGAGTTGTGGTTTCCTTGAGGCCCTGCTGAGTTCCCCGACAGGAAATAAATTTTCCCATTTTCTCCAATGGGTGGTTTCCCTGTTCTCTTTCTGGTCTGTGATGAATCGCAAAGGGTTTTCCCTGCTCATGACTCCTGGACACGCTCCTTTTCCATCTTTGCGATAATTCTCTGTGTTTATCCACTTGTTCAACATTCTCCTGCTGAGAATTCTGCTCCTCTTTCTCACAAAGCATTGTATCACCTGCTGTGATAGAGATAGAAACCTCAAACAGGGATGGAAAGGGGAAGACCAAACGAAAAAAAGTGCTGGAGAGGGGTCAAATAAAAATCAGGTACTCAACTCCCCCAAACTCTTCCACCAAATAGGAGAGAGGAGGGGGATCAATTCAGCCTTCACATCCCATCCAAATTCACAGGGGGAAGGGAGGAAACTTCTGCCTGGTGTCTGCTAGGATCTATAGGAAGCCATGAGCTATATTTACCCTGAGGATATGACCCCTGCTAGAGATAATAATGAATTGAGAGACCTCCCAAGACTTTGTAGGGCATCCCAGATGGTTCCTTCAGGCACTTATAGATTCTGAGTTGATGTAATGTTTCCTCACCTGTGCAGGGAGCTCTCAGGATCTCTCTTTCCTCTGGGACCCATGGCTCTTCCCCTTGTTCCAGCTGGGAGATCACATCAGGTTTGGAAACTGGAAACCCTGCTCAGATGAAAGAAAACAAATGTCTTCAGTTGATGTCACAAGACTTTGTCATAAAAAAAAAACATTCTATTAAAAAACATTCTATTAACTTCAGTGCTTAGTGTGAGCTGGTGTGCCTGGGGCAGTCCCTCACTGAAAAGGCCAAGGTCAGGGCAGGCTGAAAAAGGGATAGCATATCCTCCCCAAACTGGTGGTTAACAGTGAAGTTAAACTCACCGACCAGTCACAAACTGCTTCTCATCACCCACACTGGTTACCAAGAAGCTGAAAAAAGAAATCACACAGCCCTCTTTATTGTATTGCAGTTCTCTGACTCCCAGTCCGCACCTAGGTCCACTGCAGTCAGAGGTTATTTAAAAACTCTGCTCACAAACAAAATGTTCTTCTGATCCCAAGGGGTTAGCATCAGTACCAGGTCACGATAGATTTGGATCTTACCCAAAATACCATGCTGCCAGCCAATCCTTTGGCATCTAAACTAAAGGTTTAAAGAAAAGAAAGACAGAAAGAAGCAAAATGGGAAAGCAGTCAGGTACAGTCTGAAATCTATATATCAGGTTCTTAGCAGTATGGTGAGTTAGTGGCTTGAAAGTCCATCTGGAACACATCCACAGCTTGGATGGGTCATTCAGTCCTTTGTTCAAGGCTTCAGTTTGTAGAGAAGTTGCTCCAGAGGTAGGAAGAGGGATTGAAGACAAAAGGGAGATGATGCAGCTACCCTTTATATGCCTTTTGCCATGTGGCTTATACTTCCTGTGCCCCAAACAAGAGTTTCACAGCACATGGCACGGAAAAGCCTTGGAGTTCTCAGTACACAGGCGCACCCCTGCATGTCTTGCTGACTCAATAGGTGTATCCCCTTGGTCCTTTCCATGGGCTCATTGTACAGCTGATGACCCTGGATGGGCCATCGAACAGGCTACGCAGTGCTGACGCCAGTATGTCTAGGGGTGTCACCCAGAAACACTACACAAGTCTGGAAATACAAATATACCCTACATCTCTATATCTCACAATACAAAGGTGATACAAACAGAAACAAAATCATCATACTTGGAAAATCATAACATTTTCCCTGACAGCTTACATGGCACATCTAGCATGATTCATTGCAATTTTATCATATTGGTATTAATAAAATACTAATAATATAAAGAGTCTCACAATTCCACATAGTGTCACACTAAATAAACCAGTGAATTCCCAGGACCAGCTCCCCCGGTCCTTTAAGATGCCAAATGCCCACATATCGGCTGGGAACACATCCAGACAGACACTGTGTCAGTCTGTACCCCTATGTTCACTCTTCTGGAAAATTATGATCAATTTGGGACATAGTGTGGCTTGTGAGATATCATTTGAAATCACATAATCTACTTGATGTTATCCTCCTGTTAAAATGTGGAGGAACACTGTGAGTAAAGATATGAGATTTAATGTATGATATTACTGAAAAGTTATAATTTTGGGGAACACCCACAGACCAGTTCCCTCAGAGGCAGCAAGGCAAACAGCTGGTCAAACAGCTATTCTCCGGAAGTGGGAAGGTGTGAAGAAGACATTTACATTCCTTCAAAGAGACCACTTGAAGCTCATATTGACAACAGACAGCCTGTCAGCAACACTCAGCTGAGAACGGAATTTGTTTCTAGTACAAAGGACTGAACTATAAAAAGAGGTGAGGAAAATACTTGAGACTCTCTCTCTCTGCTCCCTTTCTCTCTGTTCATGACAACTCCTGAAGAAGTGTACTTGGGCAGCAGGGGCGGGTTAGGGGAGTCCTGGCTGAAAGGACAGCCACCAGCCTGTCTCAACATATGCTGAGAGAAACATTTGCTTTGAATCCGTTTTAGCTCGTTAAGTTAGATGTTAGTTTGTGTTTTATCTTGCATTTCTTTTGTAAACAATTCTGACTTTTAGGTCTCATTACCTGTAGTCACTTAAAATCTTTTTTTTTTCAGTAGTTAAGAATTTGGTTTTATTGGTTATCTAACCAGTGTGTTTGGATTAAAGGGGGTTGGAAACTCCATCTGGAATAACGAGGCTGGTGCATGTCATTTTCCACTGATGACAGACTTCGTATGAGTTTGCATTGTTCAGCAGTGTGCTGGACAATGCAAGATGCACATTTCTGGGGGAAAGTCTGGGAGCAGAGAATTTTCTGAGGTTCTCCCGTGGTGTACTGTAATTTGAGCATCGCTGCCTAGCAGCAGTCAATACTGTGAAGCTGGGAGCGAGTTACATGCTGGAGACTGCGTGTTAACTGCCCAGGAGTGGCTGTTCTCACAGTAAAGCAGTGTAAAAGGCACCGCAGGTTGGGGAACTGAGGGGAAACAGCTGTTCAACAGGCCAGATTGTACTGTGGTTAACGTCACAGACACAGACACTCAATTTCAAAGAGTCTCCGAAAACAGACACAGACACTCAATATCAAATAGTCTCCGAAAACAGAGAAAGTAAATCCATGTTCCAGAAATAGAAGACTCCAGACAGAGGGCAAGTCTCCCTGGCATTGCTTCTTGCTGACAGAAAAGTCCAGAGACAATGAGTCAGTCCTGGGGAAGCCGGGAACAGTAAACATGGGCTGGTGGGGTTCAGTGGAGAAAGGGAACAGGAAGGGTAGGGATATTACTGAATGCAGGAGCTCAGCAGTACTAGATGTCAGGATAGCACGTATTGCAGCCCATTGGAAAACATAATCCCAACTATACATAGAAAATGATAGGGTCTACATTAGCTGTTTCCACTCAAGAGTGGGATCTTGGAGTCCTTGTGGAGCATTCTCTGAAAACGTTCATTCAAGGTGCAGAGGCAGTCAAAAAGCAAACAGAATGTTGGGAATCATTAAGAAAGGGATGGATAAGAAGACAGAAAATATCATATTGCTTCTCTATAAATCCATGGTTCGCCACATCTTGAATATTGCATGCAAATGTGGTTGCCACATCTCAAAAAAGATAGACTGGAATTGGAAGAGGTTCAGAAAAGGGAAAAAATATGATTAGGAGTATTGAAGAACTTCCGTATGAGGAGAGATGAAAAAGACTGGGCCTTTTCAGCTTAGAAGAGACGAAAGGGGGATATGAGAGAGGTCTATAAAATCATGGCCACTCTCGAAAGACTGGACACTGGGCTACATGGACCTTTGGTCTGACCCAGTGTGGCCGCTCTTATCTACTAGGGAATCTAGTGAGCCCAGTGTAACGGGAGGGAGTAGGAAAATCCCTGGGTGTGGAGAACACTGGGAAATTAGAAGCTATAATTCAGGAGCAAGAGATGCTAATTAGTCTAGAAAAGCAGAATGTGAAAAATAAGAATTGGGGTCATGTGACAATGAGATAATCAAAAATCCAAGGAGCCTGCAGAGAAGAGAGGTGGTGGCTATCACACGTGCGGATGGAGAAGCAAGACTCTCCATTTCTCAGGAAGTTTCACTACCACCATAAGCCATTTTCACACGCTGCAGTGCAATCCAGACCAGTGAGGACTTGTGTCATCTGTAATCCTGGGTGAGATTCAATGTTCTGCTGTTGGAGCTCCCCTGTCTGGATACCCCCAGCCAGCATTCAAGGACGCATTGGGTGTCTGTGTGATAAGTAGCCCTGGACCAGCAGCTCTGACTCCAGCAGCCTGCTTGTTACACCCCAAGCACATTCTGGTTCGGGTGGAGGTGGCTCAGGGTTTCCGAGAAGGCCGGGGATAGGAAGGTTCTGTTGGTTATGCTGGACCTAAGCCCCAGTTTTACTTGAGGAAAAAGAGATATCTGACACTGTGCGATACTGCTCCTGTGCTCTGTTCCCAAAGTGTTCTTCAGCAGGGGAAGGTCTCTGGTCGTGTGTGTTACTGGCATATTGGGGTGATGCTGAAACAGGACAGAGCAGAGATACCATTGGGGGGTGGCGTGAACCGTATCTCTTCATTTCCCCTTCCAAGAACTGAGGGGACAGGAATCCTTACCCAGTGAGGTCACATTCTTATAGTTCTCCTGCATGACATCTCTGTAGAGAGCTCTCTGATCAGGGTGCAGCAGAGCCCACTCTTCCCTGGTGAAATACACAGCCACCTCCGCGAAGGTCACCAGCCCCTGAGACAGCAAAAGTCCAAAACTCAGTACCTGCTGCCCCACTATCTGTGTGGGAGAGGAGCCAATCAAATGGAAGCTCTGGGTGGATCACGGTCAGAGTCCCACCCCCACCTCGCTCAGAGCATCCTGGAACCACCAGGGTGAGGGAAAGAAGAGAGAGTCCCTCCTCTCTCCCACCAGATCCATCACACACCTACTAGCCACAGACTGATGCAGGAAATGGAGTCGCTAGCAGGGTCCAGGGACAGCTCCCTGGTAGGAAGTCCAACACGCTCCTCAGTGCGAGTAGCTGGATATGAAGGGAGGGGAATCTCCCCTAAGCCTGACTGGTGGGTGCCCCCTTCATATCTCATGGCACCCGCTGCTTAGTCGGGTCAGGCTCCCGCACTATGAGTCTGGTTAGGTTTCCTAGTCTCATGTAGGTGGGTTATTTTCTGTTCAACAAATTAGAGCATTTCCACCTCCCAACCTCATGGGTCTGTTCCCAGAATCTAGGCCACTTATTAAATAACTCCCAGCAGGTTTGCCACACCGTGTCCTCCTCCCTTTCTCCACCTTATGGATTTCCTGCCCCGGACCAACCTCCAAACCAGACTGCGCAAACCTTCCTGTCTCTGGTGTATTGCTGCCCCCCTCCCTCCAGAAGGAACCCACCCAAAACTCCCCAATAATCCCTACCTGAGCTGGCTCCACTGCAGCCATTTCTCTTCCCTGTCCCATGGGAGGATGGGAGGAGCTGAGGTGGAGGATGGACGTCGTTCTGCAGCCTGGGAGGGTGAGAAGCGTAATTGTGGGGGCTTCAGAACAGGCTTTAGTTAATTTCACATCAGAATTCCCCCAGGGCCCTTTCCTTGCAGACAGATAGCCTAGATTCTGCCATGCTGGAAAAATGCTTGATCTCTTTATTACAGTGTAGACCTGGCCCCTCCTGCCAGGCTAAGCCCACAGAGACATTTTTAACCTCCCTTCTCCCTCCCCTCACCCCATAACAAAGTCTCTGAACACAATGCTAGAAAAGAGCAGAACCAAAGAAGTCACTCTGGGGGATTCCCTCAGACATGGACCCCACGGCAGCCACAACTGAGCAGGGGGAATATGGAGTCAGGAACTGACTTTTCCTCTGTCTGATCGTTTTCTTGTTCACTGGAACAAATGATTCTGCCGAGGGATGCTGCAACACATGTGTCTGGGTGGACTAGAGCTGGAAATCTCTCTTCCCACTCATTTCTAACCACTGGCTCTTTCAGTCTCTCCTTCCCCTGTCCTCTCTCCCTGCCTCTCTGGCTAGGAAAGTCCCATTCCTGGGTTCTTTGCAATCCCACGGCTGCATTTTGTCCTGGCAATTGCTAATGGGAGGAGAAATGAGGAGGGGCTGTTTGTGCAGAGTCACTTTCTTGCCAGTCCACAGCACTTTCCCTGAGATCTTTCAGTTACCTGAAGTTTGTGGCTCAGAATTTGTATTAACAGAGCCCAGGTCTGCCCCAAGGGGCTAGTACCAGCTGGAGAAAGTCAGCACCTGGGTCGGGCAGAGAAGATGCTTTAATTAAAGTCACTTCCCAGCACAGAAGCCCCGCTAGGGTAGGAGCAGGTGCTAAACCTGGTCTCCCGGTTCACAATGGAGGCTGCAGCGTCTGACCCAGGAAGCTGAACCCCAATATCCTTAGGAGCGAGGGACAGAGCCTTTGAGCAGCCTTACCTCCTTTAGCTCTCTAGTGAAAGCAGCTAATGAGAGCACCTCCTTACAGGGAGACTTGCTAATCTCATTTGCCCCACTGTTCATCTGGAGTCACTCCTTGTCTTTCCATACTCTGGATTAACAATGGTCTCAATGAAACCAGATTTCAGAAAGGATGAGTCCAGAGTGATGTGGAAGAGGTCATTGTGTAGCAGTGCTAACCCCCTTCCCACCTCCCTCACCCCCCAGATCTAGGAGGAGGACTCGGGGCACAAATTTAGTACCAGTCCCCAGAGCCTCTGCCATGCCCTTTGCCTGGGACCCCCCTCCTCCCATTTTGCAAATTAGAGAGAGGAAAGTGGAAAATCAGAGGGATTTTATATCAGTTGTTGAGAGGAGGTAAAATTGGAGCGTATTTCACATCAATATTTCAAAAATTAATACAGAGGAAATGGGCAACAGTTGCAAACATTTTATTTCCATGTTGAAGAATCTGAGAAAAAGGTGTAAATCTGAGGTTTACTTAGTATTTTATAATTAAGGGAGACAGGGAAAATCTCAGGGCATATTCAATTAGAAATGGACAACCAGAGAAAAAGTGGGGCAAATGTTTAGGGTATTTCATAACAATCTTTGAGATCTGTAGAGAATATGTGTCACAAAGTAATTGATAACATGAGAAAAAAACACCAAGATCAGAGGGAATTTTATATTGCTATGAAATAACTAGTTGGAAAAGAGGGACTGTTTGACTAGATTTTATATGACTGTGCAATACATAAACAGAAAGTGATGGTTCCCCGTCTGCCTCCATTCACACTGGCAGCGGGGAGCCATTTCAGGAGGCAATTTAAGAGGGTGGCGGCGGAGGAGGAGCTGGAAGGCTTCCTGGGTGAGGGAAGGGGGCAGCAGTGGGGGATGGGCAGGTGAGGGTCAGCGGATAGCTGGGGGAAATTGTGTTGGCAGTTTGGGGCCAGCAAGTGGGATTAGGAAACCGGGGTCTGGGCAGTCTCCACGGGGGGGCACTTGCTCCTCGCTTCCCCCACCCTGACAGAGAAGAGGATCCCATCCCCACTCCAGGGGCAGCCATGTTTTGGGGACCGACTCAGGGAACAATTTCTCACCTAGACACGGACAAATCGCTGCAGATAAAATGGGTGGGAAAATCCCCCACACCGGAGATGTTAAATTGACATTTGAGAAAAGGGGAAGAACTGGAGAGAATTTGTATCAGGGTGTGAGCGGCACCAGCAGGGAAAGGATCCAATTCACTCACCTCCCGCCCCCCCTTCTCCCCCGGGGGTTTCCTGAGGCTGCACAGGGACCGTTCAAGGCCCCCCCCCCAGGAGCCCCCCCGGTCCCGGCGGCGCGGGGCAGGGCCTGGCTGCGGCTCCCCTGGGGCTGGGCAGCCCCGAGGCGTCTCCCAGGTGCGGCAGGACGCGGCCCCGCGGAGGAACGAGCTCCTGGCCGCAGCCTGGGGCCGGGCCGCCTCCGGGGGGGGCCGCTCGCTGCCCCCGTCCCCTCCCGGGCCTGCCCGGGCCCTGTTGCCGGCAGAGAGCGGCCCCCCAGCCCGGCCCCGCGGGGTCGGGGTCTCCCAGCCTCGCCCCTTCACCCGCTGCCCCGTCCAGACCCCGCCGGGGGGCGCTGGGCTCCCGCTGGGACAGCAGCTCCGAGCCCCCCCGGGCGCGGCCCCCCCGGGAGCAGGTCCCGGCGCCGCCCGAGGCCGGGTCCCCGCGGACACTGGGGCAGCGTCACCGCCCCGCCCCCGGGGCTCGCTCCGGTACCTGGAGGCGGCAGCTCGGCAGCGGGGCGGGCAGGGCCCGGGGCGGCCCCAGCGGGAGCAGGGCGCGGGCCGGGCGCGGGGGGGTTAATGAAGGTCGCCCCGGCACAGACCCTGCCGCTCAGCCCGCTCCCGCAGCAGCCGGTGAGCTCTGCCTCTGCGCACGCGCGACTCCCGCCCGCGTCCATCTGCGCATGCCCAGAGCTAGGGAGGCAGAAAACGTTTCTCCGTCTTGGGAGAGGCGCCAACGGCCCCGCACCAGCGCGGCTCGTCCTCCCCGGTCCGACGTCACTTCCGCTCGCGGGAGAGTCAGGAACTACATCTCCCAGCCAGCCCCGGGGGCGCTTCCGCCTTCTGCAGCCTCGGTCCGGGCAGGTGCCGGGATCAGCCTGATTCCCTCCGGCCCCTCCCCCAACCCAGCGCCTCTCACACCTGCCCCCCTCCCGCGGCTCGTTTCTGGGGCTCCCGGGGGCGCCGCAGGTATCACCACCAAAATTACACTCAGAACAGTGGTACTCCCCTGTCACCTCATTGCTCTCTCACTTAATTTTTGAGACATTTTCTTCAGCCTTTGTCATCGCTGTGAAAACTGAACTTGTCTCCTGTTGTCTTCATTAGTTTTATGAGCGGTGAGAAAAAGGCCTCTGTCTGCATAATGGGGACACAAGACATGTTAGACACACCTGGATTACTCTTCGTGGGTTGATAATGTCAGATCCTTCTCATTCGCAGTGAGCTGAGCTGAGCTGAGGTGTCTGTCTTCCCATCATCCAGATTGCTGGGTCAATCATTTCTCACCGTTCAGTCTTTGTACCTGAGGTGTTTCCGGCTCTCCTTGTAGGCTCTCATTGTCCACCTTTTCTTTCTTTTCCCCACTTTCTGGAAGGCTCTTTTGCTGTGACCTGGGTCAAGCAGCACCCACTGTATAGAGGTATCTGATCTTGGTCAAGTAGTCCCCATTGTTCAGAGGCACAGTGCCTGGGATAATCTTTACGTGTTTCTGCATTCCTTTAATAAGCCGCTCACATTGTCTGGCCCCATCCAACAGAGCACATTTTAAATACAGGGACATGCTCAATATTTCTAGCCTCACATACAAACATACAAACATGCATACAGGTTGGCTAAACACAGTCAGTAGGTCTTAAGTTTTGCAACAATACCCTGCATCAACCATCTGGCCTAAGGTATATATTAGCAAAGAATTCGATCAGTCCCCCAGGATAAGTAGATTGGCTATTAGCCAAGATAATCAGGGATGCGGGCCCATGCTCTGCACGTCCCTAAACCGTCCTTTGACTGCCAGATGCTGGGAGTGGACAATGGGATGGTTCAATGAGTGCTTGACTGATCTGATCATTCCCTTAGAAGCACCTGGCATTGGCCACTGTCACAAGGCAGGATACTAGATTAGGTGGACTATTGGTCTGACCACCAATATTTACAGCACTGGTGGATTGACTCAAAACAAAGTTTTCACACTAGGCCAGAAATTCAGTCAGAGTGGAAGTCAGATGATTGAACAGAATAAACATCTGCTCTAAAAATGAGAAGAAAAAATTAGAATGAAAAATTCAGGGAATCCCAGCAGCAGATTAGACAACTTGGGACACTGCTATGAGACTCGATGCATTCAGATACAGTGATAAGGGATTCTTTGTTTCTGAGGGGATATCTGTACCATGTTTCACTGAATTCAGTCTCAGGGATTATCTACACTGGCAAGTTAAAGAGCTCTAAGTTGCTGGCTCAGGGGCGTGAAAAATCACCCCCTCCCCCTCACGGAGCGCAGCACGTTTGAGTGCTTTAAAGCGCTAGTGTGGACAGGCTCGGCTCCCAGTGCTCGGACCTAATCCCCTCGTCGAGGTGGATTCCAGGAGCACTGGCACCCGCGACAGCCCTTTGAAATTTGCAGTGTAGACAGAGCCTCAGTAGGTTACATCAGACAAAGAGGAGATGTATTGACTAGGCATGGGGATGCCTGTGCCTTTATGAACCCAGTCCTGGGAAGCCGATGCTGAGAGGTTCTGCCTGGGAGAGGGGAAATAAAAAAGCCTCTCGCCCTCCCCCCCAAAAAACTATTTTGCAAGCCCTGGTGTCTCAGTCCCACTGGGGTAACTGCTGGCCCCTGTGCCCCTGCCTGTGCCGGGTTTTGCCCTCTGACACCCTCTGCCAGCGCCTCGCTCCTGGGCTTAACTCTGCCTCCTCCCCTCCATCCCTGATTTTCCCTTTAGCCCCTCTCCTAATGCTGCCTCCAGCTGCTTGACCCTCTTGACCAGTCAGTTTCCGCCCCCTGTTCAGACCCTGGCCAACCCCCTGCACCGATTCGCCCGGTTGGCTACTTTTTAACCCCTGTCAAAAGCCGTCCGCAGAATCTTACGGCTAAGAAGGGCAGGGTGAAGGGCAGCGGCTTCAGCAGATGTACGGCTCAGTACCCGGTAAGTAGCACATATCTGTGCAGAGCAATTTACTACACTACACCTGGCGCACCCGACTGGCTGGACAGAGCCCGGGAAGGGGGCGAGCTGCTGGCCCCAGCCCAAGTTCACTCATCAGACACAAGGGCAAACTTTTCTTAAAGGAGCCACATCCTTTTGTTTGTCCCCCTGCCCAGCACTAAAGGGGTCTGCAGCTGGTTTCTCCTGGCTAGAGGAGGAACACAGATCCTGGGGAGAACCCACGGTGGGCTGAAGATGGCTGGCTCGGTCCTTGAGAAACCCCCTGGCCCGTACTCCCCCCAGGAGCTCCCTGGGGCCAGCCCAGAAGCTGCCTGCCTATCTCCCCCCAGCCCCCTGCCGAGAGGCTGCCCACCCCATCTCCCCACCCCTCCTCACCCAGAGCGGTGCGGTGCGAGGCCAGGGCTGGCTCCCTGCCGCTGCCACCCCGGAGCCGCTTTAGGTAAGTGGTGCCGGGCCGAAGCCCAAACCCCTCCTGCACCCCAACCCCCTGCCCTGAGCCCCCTGCTGCACCCTTCCTGCACCCCAACCCCCTTCCCTGAGCACCCTCATACACCCCACACACCTCCTCTGCCCCAATCTCTTGCCCCGAGCCTGTTCCTGCACCCCTAATCCTTTTCCACACCCCACACTTCCTCCTGCACCCCAGCCCCCTGCCCCACATAGAATTTCCCCACCCAGATGTGGCCCTCAGCCCAAAAAGTTTGCCCACCCCTGCTTTGAGCCTCGGAGTACTTCCATTGACTTTTGAGTCCCCATCAGCACTCGATTTGGTTGGGTTCCTGCCAGGTGTTTTGTAGGATAAAAACCTTATTTGTAAGCTCTTTGAAGCAGGGATCTGTCTGCAAACCCCAAGCCATGTGTATATGTGCCCCAGGGCTTGTAAAAATGGTTTTTGAGTTGGTGACACATGCGCACAATGTGAAACCAGGAGACCTTGAACTTTTCCTGTTTCTCTAGGGCTCTGTTGCACTTCCACCGTGTGGGTCCTCAACACTCATTTAAAATCCCCCAAACCAACCACTGGATGTTTCGCTTCCCTTCGTATTCTCAGTGTTGTCACTTGTTTGTTTGTGGGTTTGTTTTGCCGTTTGTGTCGCTTTATTACTTATTGTTACTCTGCTATGTGTGTAAAACATTAGTCAAATTTGGAGTGGACATCACAGAGAAATTGTATGAGCCTGAGTGAATGCCTCTTACAATCTTTGCAGATACTGGAAAGGACAGTATTAATATTTACAAGGAGAGCATGACTATTTCTAGTTGACTCACAGATTTGTTTAGCATCTTAAGACTGCACGATGTGTGCAGATAATATGTATGCAAGAGGGTTAGCTTTACAATAGTTAGCTAATGGTACAAATGACTTTTGGAAAGATCATTAAGTGGTCGGCTGAGTCCCTCAGCAATTTTCAAGTGGTCCGCAGAAAGAAAAGTTTGAGAACCCTTGCTCTACGCTAAAGGTATGAATCTCCTCTCGCACTGGTGAGTCAGGAGTGACTCCATAGAAGCCAAGGGAATCTGTAAACTCGGGGGAGAGCAGAATTCAGCCCTAAATACTTCGAGGAGCTTCACAGACACCCAGCGTAAAGCAAAGACATACTAGGATGCTCCTTGGCTGGGATGCAGGGGGAAGAAGTAAATTCATTCACATCTCCTTTCCTTCCTGGCCCAGAGAGAAAAGGCCCCATACCTTGTTCCCCACCTTCATGAGCCAGCTAGCCCACAACCCTGGTGCTAGATTGGAGCCAGTGTCCCAGTAGGGTAAAGCCCCTTATCCCATTCCTGTACCCCTGAGCCAGCCAGCCAGCCCCCTTCCCTGGGGTCGGATCAGAGCCGGCACGCTCTCTATGGAAAGGCCCCAAATCCATTCCCCGCCCCTCTGGGCCAGCCAGTCCCCCAACCCTGAGGGTGAATTGGAGTCAACACTCCTGAGACGGGAAAGGCCCCATATCCGATTCCCCCCCCCGCCACCAACCTTTTGTTTGGCTTCTGGGACCTACAACATGATTCCCTGACTGCTACAGGGGCGTGTTTTCTCTGTGTCCTGAAATAACTCATTTCACAGTGGTCACACCCTGTGCTGGGCTTTGGCCATCCCAGCTCTGAGACCACATCCCTGGGCACCAAGGCTGCTACTGACCATTGCTTTGGGCCGGTTAGTGTCTCAGTGAGGAACTGGGGTGCAGGAGTGGGTGAAGAGAGCTCAGAGACAGTCACCCTAACAAAACCAAGCCAATCTTCACATAAAACCTAACTCTTCATGGGAAGAGGAATTGGTGTTTGACATTACCGGGAGAAGTAAGGCTTGCAGCTGAGACTCAGATGGTGTCTAGAAATGATAAAATTGCTACTTCTATTGGCTTTCGCAGGTGAGACAAGGGACCTGCTCGTTCAGGGAGGGGGGTTAAATGCAGAGAAATGGTCAGTTTGTGCAACCCCTTACAGCTTTTTTGGGGGAGCCCTGGGTGCCTTTCTTATGAGGGGCTGGATCCACAAAAGCCAGTGCAGATGTGCTGGATAGAGAGCTGCTGGAGCCAGCTAGTCGGAACAGCTAAGGACAGGGGTGGCCCAAGCCTTCTGCCACAAAGGGACTTAGGTGCCTCCTGTTGGCTGCCGTCAGTTGGGCACCTAAGCCTGGTCAGCCCTGCCCACCTAACTCCACCGGAGGTGGAACCCTTGTTCTATGCCCGAGTTCAGTGGTTTGAGCACTGAGTCAGCAAGTAGAAGACCTGACTTCAAATCTCATCTCTATCTGATAGGAGCAGCGAGGAGCACCCAGGTCTCCTACATCCCAGTTGGGTGCCCTGGGTGGGGCAGTCTCAATTGCCCCTGCTGGCGCTGTTCCACTTTGCATAAATCATTAAACATTAATTGTGCCCAGGAGAGTGATGCTGCAGGCTGGTGGTCAGGGCACCCACCTGGGAGATCAGGGTATAAATTCCCAGTTCCAATGATTTAACCAAACTTGAGCAGCTTCAACAGGAGCGATGGAGAGCGACCCACAGCAGAAGATCCCCTGACAATGATTTACAAGCTTTCCGTAGAGATCTCACTGCTATGCTTCCTGGATAAATGTCATAAAACCAGTGTATTCGGTGTGGTGAGTTTGTCAGGTCTGAGACAGGAGTTGCTTGTAAACAAGTGACTCCTTTGCCAATTGGCACCAATGAGCTTTTGTCACGCATGCACTGAGCTATACTGTCCCACTCTGATAGAACAGAAAGGCCAGGACAAAAAAATAGAGAAAGCCCTGGCTGGGATGATTTAACTGGGAATTGGTCCTGCTTTGAGCAGGGGGTTGGACTAGATGACCTTCTGGGGTCCCTTCCAACCCTGATATTCTATGATTCTATGATTCTATGAAAGGAACAAGAAGATACTAAAATGACAATGGTCATTCCTTTTCTGGAGTAGAAACCAAGAACTGAGTGTGTACTCTTTTCACCCCAGTTCTTTCCAAATCCTTGGCCTTGGTTAGGGTAAATTTACACTTCTCTGAAGTAGAATCCTTTACGAAACCACTCAAAATATCAATAGTGTTAGTGAGGAATGGCTCCCCAAAACATGCCCAGCTTTTCTTTAATTTGGTGGCACAGTTTCAGGCAAGGGACTGGATACAGGGCAGGATCAGAATCTCCATTACCAGAGCTGGAGATTCTATTCAAAAATAGCCATTTTTCTGCAGCTATTAGATTGCCAACACTGATTTTATACACATTTTAGCACATACAAAGGATAAATTCAACAAAAAACCCACTTCTATTTTTTCAACATCTGTGTCACGAAGGGCAGGATTCCTCATCACATAGGGTTAACTAGGAGAGATCTTTTGTAGGGCCTGGGTTACACATGATTTGGGAACCAAATACATGGGCATTCTGCCTAGTTCAAAACCACTTACGGTGGAATTCTCTCCCCAAATCATCTGAGACAATATTGACTTCAACAATTGAACTACACTGTGATCACATGTACTTCCTTCAGTTAGATGGGGTTCTGCTGTTGAAAAAGTGGAGATTTTAAAATCACTGCTGTTTCTTAGTTAGCATGTCCAGTAAATTGGAGAGTTCTCTCATGTTAACAGAACTGCACTTGAACTTTCTCCATGTCATCATGGAGGGATGGGGGAAAAGGAAAGCTGAAGTGAGGAATGACCACTTTAGCAAACGGTCATTTGTCTGAAATTCTCCAATAGATCTGAGCTCCATCATATCAAACTGAACTAATATCCAATTGGGTGAGCAAACAGCCCTCAGGACAGACAGAAACCACATCAGAGAGAGAGAATACATGACAGTGAAAGTGTCAAGTGAAATTCCAGAGCAGGTGACATCTGATTATTCAGAATCAGGACAAGAGATTCTCCCAGCACATTCTCCTCTGATCCATTCAAACACACTTCACTCAGCGCTGTCTCAAGAGTCAGGTATGTTATTTTCAACATTTTCAGTATACTAGGATCTAAATAAGGGGGGGGTGCGAAATGACACTTTTTGTTCCGGCCCCTGCTTCTCTTCATTTACATATCATTTGAAAAGTTCCCAACATAACTGCTCTTCAGCAAAACCCAGAGCAACATGAGAACAACTGGCAATGACACAATCTGTATCATTGGTGATTAACAATAACTTTGCAATAGGAGGAATGGTAGAAATGTGATGCTCCCCGCTTCCTGATAGGAAGCGCACACTCAAATTACTCATGGGACAATAAAAAGGATAAATTGATCCACCTGCAACTGCGAACTGCAAAAGGCAAAATTGGGGCACTCATCGGGATACGGTGAGGGATAACGGTGCAGCAAACAGTTCAAACAGCATTCCAAGTTACTATGTAGGAATCAGGAAAAGTATTAAAGAAAAAAAGTACTGATAGCCCTAGAGGTTTTTATGGTGTTGATCTCCCTTGCAGATTGTCTGATGCCTAACATGGACTGAGTGCCAAGAGAAGGTTTTCCCACACTCACTTCATTTGTAGGGCCTTTCCCCTGTGTGCATTCTCTGATGATTAGAAAGTTCTGATCTTTGAGTCAAGCTTTTCCCACACTCACGGCATTCCCAGGGCCTGTCAAGGTTCCTTCCCCACTCTGAACTCTAGGGTACAGATGTGGGGACCTGCATGAAAACCTCCAAAGCTTATTTTTACCAGCTTAGGTTAAAACTTCCCCAAGGTACAAACTAGTTTACCTTTTGCCCTTGGACTTCATTGCTGCCACCACCAAGCATTTAACAAATATATAACAGGGAAAGAGCCCGCTTGGAAACGTCTTTCCCCCAAAAGTCCTCCCCAAACCCTACACCCCATTTCCTGGGGAAGGCTTGATAAAAATCCAACCAATTTGCAAAGGTGAACACAGACCCAAACCCTTGAATCTTAAGAACAATGAAAAAGCAAGCAGGTTCTTAAAAGAAGAATTTTAATTGAAGGAAAAAAGTAAAAGAATCACCTCTGTAAAATCAGGATGGTAAATACCTTACAGGGTAATCAGATTCAACAACAAAACCTTAAGTTACAAAAAAAGACACAAAAACAGGAATCTACATTCCATTCAGCACAGCTTATTTTATCAGCCATTTCACCAAAACAGAATCTAATACATATCTAGTTAGCTTACTTACTAAGTTCAAAGACTCCATTCCTTTTCTCTTCCCGGCGAAAGCATCACATAGACAGAGCCTTGGTTTCTTCCCCCCCTGCAGCTTTGAAAGTATCTTGTCTCCTCATTGGTCATTTTGGTCAGATGCCAGCGAGGTTATCCTAGCTTCTTAACCCTTTACAGGTTAAAGGGTTTTTCCTCTGGCAGGGAGGCATTTTAAAGGTGTTTACCCTTCCCTTTATATTTATGACAGGGCTTCTCCCCTGTGTGGATTCTCTGATGGTGAAAAAGGCCGGATCTTCGAGTGAAGCTTTTCCCACACTCACTGCATTCGTAGGGCCTTTCCCCTGTGTGGATTCTGTGATGATTAGAAAGGCCTGAGCTCCTAATGAAGCTTTTCCCACACTCACTGCATTCGTAGGGCCTCTCCCCTGTGTGGATTCTGTGATGATCAGCAAGGCCTGATCTTTGAATAAAACTTTTCCCACACTCACTGCATTCGTAGGGCCTCTCCCCGGTGTGGTTTCTCTGATGGAGGAAAAGGTGTGATCTTTGAATGAAGCTTTTCCCACACTCACTGCATTTGTAGGGCCTTTCCCCTGTGTGTATTCTCTGATGATTAGAAAGGGCTGAGCTCCTAATGAAGGTTTTCCCACACTCATGGCATTCATAAGGCCTCTCCCCTGTGGGGATTCTCTGATGATTAGAAAGGGCTGACCTGCTAGTGAAGCTTTTCCCACATTCATTGCATTGATAGGGCCTCTCCCCTGTGTGGATTCTCTGATGAATAGAAAGGGCTGAGCTCGTAATGAAGGTTTTCCCACACTCACTGCATTCATAGGGCCTCTCCCCTGTGTGGATTCTCTGATGATCAACAAGCCCTGATCTTTGAATGAACCTTTTCCCACACTCACTGCATTTGTAGGGCCTCTCTCCTGTGTGGATTCTCTGATGCAGAAAAAGGCCTGAGCTTTTACTGAACCTTTTCCCACACTCACTGCATTCGTAGGGCCTCTCCCCTGTGTGGATTCTCTGATGACAAGAAAGGGATGAGATCCAAATGAAGGTTTTCCCACACTCACGGCATTCATAAGGCCTCTCCCCTGTGTGGATTCTCTGATGATTAGAAAGGGCTGAGCTGCTAGTGAAGGTTTTCCCACACTCACTGCATTCATAGGGCCTCTCCCCTGTGTGGACACTCTGATGTTGGAAAAGGTGTGATCTTTGAATGAAGCTTTTCCCACACTCACTGCATTTGTAGGGCCTCTCCCCTGTGTGGATTCTCTCATGGTTAGAAAGGGCTGAGCTCCTAATGAAGCTTTTCCCACACTCACTGCATTCGAAGGGCCTCTCCCCTGTGTGGATTCTCTGATGATTAGAAAGGGCTGAGCTGCAAGTGAAGGTTTTCCCACACTCACTGCATTCGAAGGGCCTCTCCCCTGTGTGGATTCTCTGATGATTAGAAAGGGCTGAGCTGCAAGTGAAGGTTTTCCCACACTCACTGCATTCGTAGGGCCTCTCCCCTGTGTGGATTCTCTGATGACAAGAAAGGGATGAGCTCCAAATGAAGGTTTTCCCACACTCACAGCATTGATAAGGCCTCTCCCCTGTGTGGATTCTCTGATGATTAGAAAGGGGTGAGCTGCTCGTGAAGCTTTTCCCACACTCACTGCATTCATAGGGCCTCTTCCCTGAGTGGATTCTCTGATGATTAGAAAGGGCTGAGCTGAACGTGAAGCTTTTCCCACACTCACTGCATGTATTTTTCCTCTTTGTCCTGAGGATTTCCTGCTGGGTTGTGGTTTCCTTGAGGCCCTGCTGAGTTCCCCGACAGGAAATAAATTTACCCATTTTCTCCAATGGATGGTTTCCCTGCTCTCCTTCTGGTCTGTGATGAATTGCAAAGGATTTTCCCTGCTCATGACTCCTGGACACATTCCTTTTCCATCTTTGCAATAATTCTCTGTGTTTATCCACTTGTTCAACATTTTCCTGATGAGAATTCTGCTCCTCCTTCTCACAGAGCATTGCCTCACCTGCTGTCATAGAGACAGAAACGTCAAACAGGGATGGAAAGGGGAAGACCAAACGAAAACAAGTGGTGGAGAGGGGTCAAATAAAAATCAGGTCCTGAACTCCCCCAAACTCTTCCACCAAATAGGAGAGAGGAGGGGGATCAATTCAGCCTTCACATCCCATCCAAATTCACAGGGGGAAGGGAGGAAACTTCTGCCTGGTGTCTGCTAGGATCGATAGGAAGCCATGAGCTATATTAACCCTGAGGATACGTCCCCTGCTAGAGACAATAATGAACTGAGAGACCTCCCAAGACTTTGTAGGGCATCCCAGATGGTTCCTTCAGGCACTTATAGATTCTGAGTTGGTTTAATGTTTCCTCACCTGTGCAGGGAGCTCTCAGGATGTCTCTTTCCTCTGGGACACATGGCTCTTCCCCTTGTTCCAGCTGGGAGATCACATCAGGTTTGGAAAGTGGAAACTCTGCTCAGAAGAAAGAAAACAAAGGACTTCAGTTGATGTCACAAGACTTTGTCATAAATAAATATTCTATTAATTTAACTACACTGCTTAGTGTGAGGTGGTGTGCCTGGGGCAGTCCCTCACTAGAAACACCAAGGTCAGAGCAGGCTGAAAAAGGGATAGCATATGCTCCCCAAACTGGTGGTTAACGCTGAAGTTAAACTCACCGACCAGTCACAAACTGCTTCTCATCACCCACACTGGTTAATGAGAAGCTGAAAAAAGAAATCACGCAGCCCCCTTTATTGCATTCCAGTTCTCTGACTCCCAGTCAGCCCCTAGGTCCATTGCAGTGAGAGGTTAGTTAGTGAGTTAGTGACTTCAAAGTCCATCTGAAACACATCCACACAGCTTGGATGGGTCATTCAGTCCTTTGTTCAAGGCTTCAGTTTGTAGAGAAGTTGCTCCAGAGGTAGGAAGAGGGATTGAAGACAAAAGGGAGATGATGCAGCTACCCTTTATATGCCTTTTGCCATGTGGCTTGTACTTCCTGTGCCCCAAACACAAGTTTCAAAGCACATGGCATGGAAAAGCCTTGGAGTTCTCAGTACACAGGCGCACGTTTGCATGTCTTGCTGACTCAATAGGTGTATCTCCTTGGTTCTTTCCATGGGCTCATTGTACAGCTGATGACCCTGGTTGGGCCATCGAACAGGCTAGGCAGTGCTGACGCCAATATGTCTGGGGGTGTCACCCAGAAACACTACACAAGTCTGGAAATACAAATATACCCTACATCTCTATATCTCACAATACAAAGGTGATACAAACAGAAACAAAATCATCATACTTGGAAAATCATAACATTTTCACTGACAGCTTACATGGCACATCTAGCATGACTCATTGCAATTTTATCATATTGGTATTAATAATAAAATAATAATTAATAAAAAAAAGTCTCTCACAATTCCACATAGTGTCACACTTAGTAAACCAGTGAATTCCCAGGACCAGCTCCCCAGGTCCTTTAAGATGCCAAATACCCACATATCGGCTGGGAAGAAACACAGACGACATTGTGTCAGTCTGTACCCCTATGTTCACTCTTCCGGAAAATTATGATCAATTTGGGACATAGTATGGCTTGTGAGATATCATTTGAAATCATGTAATCTACTGAATATTATCCTCCTGTTAAAATGTGGAGCAACACTGTAAGTAAAGTTATGAGATTTTCCTGTATGATATTTCTAAAAGGTTATAATTTTGGGGAACACCCACAGACCAGTTCCCTCAGAGGCAGCACGGCAAACAGCTGGTCAAATAGCCATTTTCCGGCAGTGGGAAGGTGTGAAGAAGACATGTACATTCCTTCAAAGGGACCACTTGAAGCTCTTATTGACCACAGACAGCCTGTCACCATCACTCAGCTGAGAACTGAAGTTGTTTCTAGTACAAAGGACTGAACTCTAAAAAGAGGTGAGAAAAATGCTTGAGACTCTCTCTCTCTCCCCCCTTTCCCTCTGTTCATGACAACTCCTGAGGAACTGACCTTGGGTGGCAGGAGCGGGTTATGGGAGTCCTGGCTGAAAGGACAGACACCAGCCTGTCTCAACATATGGTGAGAGAAACATTTGCTTTGAATCCGTTTTAGCTTGTTAAGTTAGATGTTAGTTTGTGTTTTATCTTGCATTTCTTTTGTAAACAATTCTGACTTTTAGGCCTCATTACCTGTAGTCACTTAAAATGTTTTTTTTTCAGTATTTAACAATTTGGTTTTATTGTTTTATCTAACCAGTGTGTTTGGATTAAAGTGTGTTGGAAACTCCATCTGGAATAATGAGGCTGGTGCATGTCATTTTCCACTGATGAAATGACAGACTTTGTATGAATTTGCATTGTTCAGCAGTGTGCTGGACAGTGCAAGATGCACATTTCTGGGGGAAAGGGCAGGGATATTACTGAATGCAGGAGCTCAGCAGTACTAGATGTCAGGATAGCATGTATTGCAGCCCATTGGAAAACATAATCCCAACAATACATAGAAAATGATAGGGTCTAAATTAGCTGTTTCCACTCAAGAGCGGGATCTTGGAGTCCTTGTGGAGCATTCTCTGAAAACGTTCCCTCTAGGTAAGGAGGCAGTCAAAAAGGAAACAGAATGTTGGGAATCATTAAGAAAGGGATCGATAAGAAGACAGAAAATATCATATTGCTTCTCTATAAATCCATGGTACGCCCAGATCTTGAATACCGCATGCAAATGTGGTTCCACATCTCAAAAAAGAATTGGAAGAGGTTCAGAAAAGGGAAAAAATATGATTAGGGGTATGGAAGAGCTTCCGTATGAGGAGAGAATAAAAAGACTGGGCCTTTTCAGCTTAGAAAAGAGACGAAAGGGGGATATGAGCGATGTGTATAAAATCATGGCCACTCTCGAAAGACAGGACACTGGGCTACATGGACCTTTGGTCTGACCCAGCGTGGCCGCTCTTATGTACTAGGGAATCTAGTGAGCCCAGTGTAACGGGAGGGAGTAGGAAAATCCCTGGGTGTGGAGAACACTGGGAAATTAGAAGCTATAATTCAGGAGCAACAGATGCTAATTAGTTTAGATAAGCAGAATGTGAAAGATAAGAATCAGGGTCATGTGACAATGAGGTAATCAAAAATCCAGTGAACCTGCAGAGAAGAGAGGTTGTGGCTATCACACGTGTGGATGGAGAAGCAAGACTCTCCATGTCTCAGGAAGTTTCACTACCAACATAAGCCATTTTCGCACGCTGCAGTGCAATCCAGACCAGTGAGGATTTGTGTCATCTGAGTGTCTGTGTGATAAGTAACCCTGGACCAGCAGCTTTCACTCCAGCAGCCTGCTTGTTACACCCCAAGCACATTCTGGTCCCCGTGGAGTAGGCTCAGGTTTTCAGAGAAGGCCGGGGCTAGGAAGCTTCTGTTGGTTATGCTGGACCTAAGCCCAGTTTTATTTGAGCAAAAAGAGATATCTGACACTGTGCGTTAGTCCTCCTGTGCTCTGTTCCCAAAGTGTTCTTCAGCAGGGGAAGGTCTCTGGTTGTGTGTGTGTGTGTGTTACTGACATATTGGGGTGATGCTGAAACAGGACAGAGCAGAGATGCCATTGAGGAGTGGCATGAACCGTATCTCTTCGTTTCCCCTTCCAAGAACTGAGGGGACGGGAATCCTTACCCTGCAAGTTCACATTCTTATAGTTCTCCTGCATGACATCTCTGTAGAGAGCTCTCTGAGCAGGGTGCAGCAGAGCCCACTCTTCCCTGGTGAAATACACAGCCACCTCCTCGAAGGTCACCGGACCCTGAGAGAGCAAAAATCCAACACTCAGTACCTGCTGCCCCTCTCTTTGTGTGGGAGACAAGCCAATCAAATGGAAGCTCTGGGTGGATCACGGTCAGAGTCCCACCCCCACCTCGCTCAGAGCATCCTGGAACCACCAGGGACGAAGACAGAGCCCCTACTCTCTCCCACCAGATCCATCACACACCTACTAGCCACAGACTGATACAGGAGATGGAGCCCCCAGCAGAATCCAGGGAGAGCTCCCTGGTAGGAAGTCTAACACGCTCCTCAATGCAAGGAGCTGGATTTGAAGGGAAGGGAATCTCCCCTAAGCCTGACTGGTGGATGCCACCTTCATATCTCATGGCACCCACTGGTTAGTCAGGTCAGGCTGCCGAACTATGAGTCTGGTTAGGTTTCCTAGTCCCATGTAGGTGGGTTATTTTCTGTTCTACAAATTAGAGCATTTCCACCTCCCAATCCCATGGGTCTGGTCCCAGAATCTAGGCCACTTATTCAATAACTCCCAGGAGGTTTGCCACCTCCTGTCCTCCTCCCTTTCTCCACCTTGTGGCTTTCCTGCCCCAGACCAACCTCCAAACCAGACTGCGCAAACCTTCTCGTCTCTGGTGTATTTGCTGTCCCCCTCCCTCCAGAAGGATCCCACCCAAAACTCCCCAATAATCCCTACCTGAGCTGGCTCCACTGCAGCCATTTCTCTTCCCTGTCCCATGGGAGGAGCTGGAGTGAAACATGGATGTCGTTCTGCAGCCTGGGAGGGCGAGAAGCATAATTGTGGGGTTTTCAGAACAGGCTTTAGTTAATTTCACATCAGAATTCCCCCAGGGACCTTTCCCTGCAGACAGATAGCCTAGATTCTGCCATGCTGGAAAAATGCTTGATCTCTTTATTACAGTGTAGACCTGGCCCCTCCTGCCAGGCTAAGCCCCCAGAGACATTTTTAACCTCCCCTCTCCCTCCCTCCACTCCGTAACAAAGTCTCTGAACACAATGCTAAAAAGAGCAGAACCAAAGGAGTCACTGTGGGGGATTCCCTCAGACATGGACCCCACGGCAGCCACAACCGAGCAGGGGGAATATGGAGTCAGGAACTGGCTTTTCCTCGGTCTGATCCTTTTCTTGTTCACTGGAAAGTGATTCTGCCCAGGGATGTTGCAACACATGTGTCTGGGTGGACTAGAGCTGGAAATCTCTCTTCCCACTCATTTCTACCACTGCCCCTTTCAGTCTCTCCTTCCCCTGTCCTCTCTCCCTGCCTCTCTAGCTGGGAAAGTCCCATTCCTGGGTTCTTTGCAATCCCACCGCTGGATTTTCTCCTGGCAATTGCTAATGGGAGGAGAAATGAGGAGGGGCTGTTTGTGCAGAGTCACTTTCTTGCCAGTCCCCAGCACTTTCCCTTATGTCTTTCAGTTACCTGAAGTTTGTGGCTCAGAATTTGTATTAACAGAGCCCAGGTCTGCCCCAAGGGGCTAGTACCACCTGGAGAAAGTCAGCACCTGGGCTGGGCAGAGAAGAAGCATTAATTAAGGTAACTTCCCAGCACAGAAGCCCCGCTAGGGTTGCAGCAGCTGCTAAACCTGGTCTCCCGGGTCACAATGGAGGCTGCAGCGTCTGACCCAGGAAGCTGAACCCCAATATCCTTAGGAGAGAGGAACAGAGCCTTTGAGCAGCCTTCCCTCTTTTAGCTCTCTGGGGAGAGCAGGTAATGAGAGCACCTTCTCACAGGGAGAATTGCTAATTTCATTTGCCCCACTGTTCATCTGGAGAAACCCCTTGTCATTCCATACAGTGACTCTGGATGAGTCCAGAGTGATGTGGAAGAGGTCACTGTGTAGCAGTGCTAACCCCCTTCCCACCTCCCTCACCCCCCACATCGAGGAGAAGGACTCGGGGCACAAATTTAGTAGCAGCTCCCAGAGCCTCTGCCATGCCCTTTGCCTGGGACCCCTCTCCTCCCATTTTGCAAATTAGAGAGAGGAAAGTGGAAAAGCAGAGGGATTTTATATCACTCGTTGATAAGAGATAAAATCCGAGTGTATTTCACATCAATCTTTGAAAAATGAATAGAGAGAAAATGGGCAACAGTTGCAAACATTTTATTTCCATGTTGAAGAATCTGAGAAAAGGTGTAAATCTGAGGTTTACTTAGTATTTTATAATTAAGGGAGACAGGGAAAATCTCAGGGCATATTCAATGAGAAATAGACAACTAGAGAAAAAGTGGGGCAAATGTTTAGGATATTTCATAACAATGTTTGAGATCTGCAAAGAATAGGTGTCACAAAGTAATTGATAACATGAGAGAAAAAGACCAAGATCAGAGGGAATTTTATATTGCTATGAAATAACTAGTTGGAAAAGACGGACTGTTTGACTAGATTTTATATGACTGTGCAATACATAAACAGAAAGTGATGGTTCCCCGTCTGCCACCATTCACACGGGCAGCGGGGAGCCATTTCAGGAGGCGATTTAAGAGGGTGGCGGCGGAGGAGAAGCGGGAAGGCTTCCTGGGTGAGGGAAGGGGGCAGCAGTGGGGGCACCTTCTCACCTAGACACGGACAAATCGCTGCAGATAAAATGGGTGGGAAAATCCCCCACACCGGAGATGTTAAATTGACATTTGAGAAAAGGGGAAGAACTGGAGAGAATTTGTATCAGGGTGTGAGAGGCACCAGCAGGGAAAGGATCCAATTCACTCACCTCCCGCCCCCCCTTCTCCCCCGGGGGTTTCCTGAGGCTGCACAGGGACCGTTCAAGGCCCCCCCCCGGTCCCGGCGGCGCGGGGCAGGGCCTGGCTGCGGCTCCCCTGGGGCTGGGCAGCCCCGAGGCGTCTCCCAGGTGCGGCAGGACGCGGCCCCGCGGAGGAACGAGCTCCTGGCCGCAGCCTGGGGCCGGGCCGCCGCCGGGGGGGCCGCTCGCTGCCCCCGTCCCCTCCCGGGCCTGCCCGGGCCCTGTTGCCGGCAGAGAGCGGCCCCCCAGCCCGGCCCCGCGGGGTCGGGGTCTCCCAGCCTCGCCCCTTCACCCGCTGCCCCGTCCAGACCCCGCCGGGGGCGCTGGGCTCCCGCTGGGACAGCAGCTCCGAGCCCCCCCGGCGCGGCCCCCCCCGGGAGCAGGTCCCGGCGCCGCCCGAGGCCGGGTCCCCGCGGACACTGGGGCAGCGTCACCGCCCCGCCCCCGGGGCTCGCTCCGGTACCTGGAGGCGGCAGCTCGGCAGCGGGGCGGGCAGGGCCCGGGGCGGCCCCAGCGGGAGCAGGGCGCGGGCCGGGCGCGGGGGGGTTAATGAAGGTCGCCCCGGCACAGACCCTGCCGCTCAGCCCGCTCCCGCAGCAGCCGGTGAGCTCTGCCTCTGCGCACGCGCGACTTCCGCCCACCTGCATTTGCGCATGCGCAGAGCTGGAGCAGCACAAAGCGCTTCCCCGCCTTGGGAGAGGCGTCCTCCCCGATAAAACGTCACTTCCGCTCGCGGGAGAGTCAGGAACTACATCTCCCAGCAGGCCCCAGGTCGCTTCCGCCTTCTCTCGCTTCGGTCAGGCAAGTGCCGGGACCAGCCTGAGTCCCTCTGGCCCAACCCCCACCCGGCGCCTCTCACACCCGCCCCCGCCCCCCCGCGGCCCGTTGCTGGGGCTCCCGGGGGCGCCGCAGGCCGAGGGGCGGCTTCTGCCCCGCGTCGGGACGTGCCCCGGGGGCAGGTGTCGAGCC
Source organism: Caretta caretta (assembly GCF_965140235.1). Taxonomy (NCBI): domain Eukaryota; kingdom Metazoa; phylum Chordata; order Testudines; family Cheloniidae; genus Caretta; species Caretta caretta. Next base: position 46,131,904 of record NC_134219.1, read on the forward strand.
GGCCGGGCTCTGTGAGATCGCGCCCCGGGGCGGCCGCTGCCGGCGGGGAGCCCGGTCTCGGCCCGCGGCGCCTGCGGCAGGGCGCGGCGCGGAAACGGGCCCGCGGCCGGCGCGACGGACCGGGGCGGAGTGTCCGGAGCCGCTTTTGTCTTTTCACGGCCTCCTTTAGAAGCAAGGTTGGAGCTCTGGCTGCGGGCGGGCAGCGACTTCTTACCCCGAGCAGTTCCCCAGAGCTGCGAGGGGCCCCGGCTGCTGGCCCTGTGGCGTTCTGAGCACCAGTTACTGGCTCTTCTTACCATTGTGCCTCATAGAGACTTCCGCTCTTGTCACTGTTACACGCGCCCAAGGAGCGAAGAGTTATCACCACCAAAATTACACTCAGAACTGTTTCAGAGTGGCAGCCGGGTTAGTGTCTGTCTTCGCAAAAAGAACAGGGGGACGTGTGGCACCTTAGAGACTGACCACTTTATTTGAGCGTGAGCTTCCGTGAGCTACAGCTCACTTCATCTCATTGCTCTCTCACTTAATTTTTGAGACATTTTCTTCAGCCTTTGTCATCGCTGTGAAAACTGAACTTGTCTCGTGTTGTTTTCAGTAGTTTTATAAGCAGTGAGAAAAAGGCCTATGTCTGCATAATGGAGACACAAGACATGTTAGACACACCTGGATTACTCTTCGTGGGTTGATAATGTCAGATCCTTCTCATTCTCAGTATGCTGAGCTGAGGTGTCTGTCTTCCCATCATCCAGATTGCTGGGTCAATCATTTCTCACCGTTCAGTCTTTGTACCTCAGGTATTTCTGGTTGTTCTTGTAGGCTCTCATTGTCCACCTTTTCTTTCTTCCCCCCACTTCCTGGAAGGCTCTTTTGCTCTGACCTGGGTCAAACAGCACCCACTGTATAGCGGTATCCCTGTCGTTCAGAGGCACAGTGCCTGGGATAATCTTTACGTGTTTGTGCATTCCTTTAATAAGCCGCTAACATTGTCTGGCCCCATCCAACAGAGCACATTTTAAATACAGGAACATGCTCAATATTTCTAGCCTCACATACAAACGTTACATGCATACAGGTTGGCTAAACAGAGGCAATAGGTCTTAAGTTTTGCAATGATACCCCACATCAACCATCTGGCATAAGGTATATATTAGCAAAGAATTTGATTAGTCTCTCAGGATAAGTAAATTGGCTATTAGCCAAGATAATCAGGGATGCAGGCCCATTCTCTGCATGACCCTAAACCGTCCTTTGACTACCAGATGCTGGGAGTGGACAATGGGCTTGACTGGTCTGAGCATTCCCTTAGAAGCACCTGGCATTGGCCACTGTCACAAGACAGGATACTAGATTAGGTGGACTATTGGTCTGACCACCAATATTTACAGCACTGGTGGATTGACTCAAAACAGAGTTTTCACACTAGGCCAGAAATTCAGTCAGAGTGGAAGTCAAATGATTGAACAGAATAAACATCTGCTCTAAAAACGAGAAGAAAAAATTAGAATGAAAAATTCAGGGAATCCCAGCAGCAGATTAGACAACTTGGGACACTGCTATGAGACTCGATGCATTCAGATACAGTGATAAGGGATTCTTTGTGTCTGAGGGGATATCTGTACCATGTTTCCCTGAATTCAGTCTCAGGGATTATCTACACTGGCAAGTTAAAGAGCTCTAAGTTGCTGGCTCAGGGGCGTGAAAAATCACCCCCTCCCCCTCGCCGAGCGCAGCATGTTTGAGTGCTTTAAAGCGGTAGTGTGGACAGGCTTGGCTCCCAGTGCTCGGACCTAATCCCCTCGTCGAGGTGGATTCCCAGGAGCACTGGCACCTGCGACAGGGCTTTGAAATTTGCAGTGTAGACAGAGCCTCAGTAGGTTACATCAGACAAAGAGGAGATGTATTGACTAGGCATGGGGATGCCTGTGCCTTTATGAACTCAGTCCTGTGCCTTTGAGAACCCAGTCCTGGGAAGCCGATGCTGAGAGGTTCTGCCTGGGAGAGGGGAAATAAAAAAGCCTCTCGCCCCCCCAAGAAACTATTTTGCAAGCCCTGGTGTCTCAGTCCCACTGGGGTAACTGCTACCCCCTGTGCCCCTGCCTGTGCTGGGTTTTGCCCTCTGACACCCTCTGCCAGCGCCTCGTTCCTGGGCTTAACTCTCCCTCCTCCCCCCATCCCTGATTTTCCCTTTAGCCCCTCTCCTCATGCTGCTTCCAGCTGCTTGATCCCCCTGACCATTCAATTTCTGCCCCCTGCTCAGACCCTGGCCACCCCCCTGTTCCAATTCACCCCCTTGGCTACTTTTTAACCCCTGTCAAAAGCCGTCCGCAGAATCTTACGGCTAAGAAGGGCAAGGTGAAGGGCAGCGGCTTCAGCAGATGTACGGCTCAGTACCCGGTAAGTAGCACATTTCTATGCAGAGCAATTTACTACACTACACCTGGCGCACCCGACTGGCTGGACAGAGCTCGGGGAGGGGGCGAGCTGCTGGCCCCAGCCCAAGTTCACTCATCAGACACAAGGGCAAACTTTTCTTAAAGGAGCCACATCCTTTTGTTTGTCCCTCTGCCCAGCACTAAAGGGGTCTGCAGCTGGTTTCTCCTGGCTGAAGCGGGAGCACAGGTCCTGGGGAGAACCCACGGTGGGCTGAAGATGGCTGGCTCGGTCCTTGAGAAATCCCCCGGCCCGTACTCCCCCCAGCAGCCCCCTGGGGCCAGCCCAGAAGCTGCCTGCCCATCTCCCCGCAGCCCCCTGCCGAGAGGCTGCCCACCCCATCTCCCCACCCCTCCTCGCCTGGAGTGGCGCGGTGCGAGGCCAGGGCCGGCTGGCAGGGAGCCTGCCCTGGCCCCAGTGCGTGCTGCTGCCACCCCAGAGCCGCTTTAGGTAAGTGGTGCTTGGCCGAAGCCCAAACCTCTCCTGCACCCCAACCCCCTGCCCTAAGCCCACTGCTGCACCCCTCCTCTACCCCAACCCCTTTCCTGAGCAGCCTCATACACTCCACACACCTCCTCTGCCCCAATCCCTTCCCCCAAGCCTGTTCCTGCACTCCTAATCCTTTCCCACACCCCACACTTCCTCCCAGCCCTCTGCCCCACATAGAATTTCCCCGCCCAGATGTGGCCCTCAGCCCAAAAAGTTTGCCCACCCCTGCTTTGAGCCTCGGAGTACTTCCATTGACTCTTGAGTCACCATCAACACTTGATTTGGTTGGGTTCCTGCCAGGTGTTTTGTAGGATAAAGACCTTATTTGTAAGCTCTTTGAAGTAGGGATCTGCCTGCAAACTCCAAGCCATGTGTTAATGTGCCCCAGGGCTTGTAAAAATGGTTTTGAGTTGGTGACACACGCGCACAATGTGAAACCAGGAGACCGTGAACTTTTCCTGTTTCTCCAGGGCTCTGTTGCAGTTGCACCGCGTGGGTCCTCAACACTCATTTAAAATCCCCCAAACCAACCACTGGATGTTTCCCTTCCTTTCGTATTCTCAGTGTTCTCACTTGTTTGTTTGTGAGTTTGTTTTGCCGTTTGTGTCGCTTTATTACTTGTTACTCTGCTATGTGTGTAAAACATTAGTCAAATTTGGAGTGGACATCACAGAGAGATTGTATAAGCCTGAGTGAATGCCTCTTACAATCTTTTCAGATACCTGAAAGGACAGTATTAATATTTACAAGGAGAGCAGGACTATTTCTAGCTGACTCACAGATCTGTTTAGCATCTTAAGACTGCGCAATGTGTGCAGATAATATGTATGCAAGAGGGTTAGCTTTACAATAGTTAGCTAATGGTACAAATGACTTTTGGAAAGATCATTAAGTGGTCGGCTGAGTCCCTCAGCAATTTTCAAGTGTTCCGCAGAAAGAAAAGTTTGAGAACCCCTGCTCTACGCTAAAGGTATGAATCTCCTCTCGCACTGGTGAGAGTCAGGAGTGACTCCATAGAAGCCAAGGGAATCTGTAAACTGGGGGGAGAGCAGAATTCAGCCCTAAATACTTCGAGGAGCTTCACAGACACTCAGTGTAAAGCAAAGACACACTAGGATGCTCCTTGGCTGGGATGCAGGGGGAAGAAGTAAATTCATTCACATCTCCTTTCCTTCCTGGCCCAGAGAGAAAAGGCCCCATACCTTGTTCCCCACCTTCATGAGCCAGCTAGCCCGCAACCCTGGTGCTAGATTGGAGCCAGTGTCCCAGTAGGGTAAAGCCCCTTATCCCATTTCTGAACCCCTGAGCCAGCCAGCCAGCCCCCTTCCCTGGGGTCGGATCAGAGCCGGCACGCTCTCTATGGAAAGGCCCCAAATCCATTCCCCGCCCCTCTGGGCCAGCCAGTCCCCCAACCCTGAGGGTGAATTGGAGTCAACACTCCTGAGACGGAAAGGCCCCATATCCGATTTCCCCCCCGCCCCACCAACCTCTTGTTTGGCTTCTGGGACCTACGACATGATTCCCTGACTGCTACAGGGTGTGTTTTCTCTGTCTCCTGAAATAACTCTGTCAAGGTTCCTCCCCCATGCTGAACTCTAGGGTACAGATGTGGGGACCTGCATGAAAACCTCCTAAGCTTACTTTCACCAGCTTAGGTTAAAACTTCCCCAAGGTACAAATTAATTTTATCCTTTGACCCTGGATCTCCACTGCCACCACCAAACTCTAACTGGGTTTACTGGGAAATGTAGTTTGGACATGTCTTTCCCCCCAAAATCCTCCCAACCCTTGTACCCCACTTCCTGGGGAAGGTTTGGTAAAAATCCTCACCAATTTGCATAAGTGACCACAGACGCAAACCCTTGGATCTGAGAACAATGAAAAAGCATTCAGTTTTCTTACAAGAAGACTTTTAATAGAAGTAAAGGAATCATCTCTGTAAAATCAGGATGGTAGATACCTTACAGGGTAATTAGATTCAAAACATAGAGAATCCCTCTAGGCAAAACCTTAAGTTACAAAAAAGGTAGACAGACAGGAATAGTCATTCTATTCAGCACAGTTCTTTTCTCAGCCATTTAAAGAAATCATAATCTAACAGATACCTAGCTAGATTACTTACTAAAAGTTCTAAGACTCCATTCCTGTTCTATCCCTGCCAAAAGCAGCATACCGACATCCACAGACCCTTTGTTTCTCTCCCTCCTCCCAGCTTTTGAAAGTATCTTGTCCCCTCATTGGTCATTTTGGTCAGGTGCCAGCGAGGTTACCTTTAGCTTCTTAACCCTTTCCAGGTGAGAGGAGTTTTCCTCTGGCCAGGAGGGATTTTAAAGGGGTTTACCCTTCCCTTTATATTTATGACAAATTCATTTCACACTGATCACACCTTGTGCTGGGCTTTGGCCATCCCAGCTCTGAGACTACATCCCTGGGCACCAAGACTGCTACTGACCATTGCTTTGTGCCGGTTAGTATCTCAGTGAGGAACTGGGGTGCAGGAGTGGGTGAAGAGAGCTCAGAGACAGTCACCCTAACAAAACGAAGCCAATCTTCACTTTAAACCTCACTTTTCACGGGAAGAGGATGCCGGACAGGAATTGGTGTCTGACATTACGGGGAGAAGCAGGGCTTGCAGCTGAGACTCGCACGGTGTCTAGAAATGATAAAATTGCTACTTCTGTTGACTTTCGCAGGTGAGTCAAGGGACCTGCTCATTCAGGGAGGGGGGTTAAATGCAGAGAAATGGTCAGTTTGTGCAACCCCTTACGGCTTTTCTGGGGGAGCCCTAGGTGCCTTTCTTATGAGGGGCTGGATCCACAAAAGCCAGTGTGCTGGATGGAGAGCTGCCGGAGCCAGCCAGTCGGAACAGCTAAGGACAGGGGTGGCCCAAGCCTTCTGCCACAAAGGGACTTAGGTGCCTCCTGTTGGTTGTCGTCAGTTGGGCGCCTATGCCTGGTCAGCCCTGCTCACCTAACTCCACCGGAGGTGGAACCCTTGTTCTATGCCCGAGTTCAGTGGTTTGAGCACTGAGTCAGCAAGTGGAAGACCTGACTTCAAATCCCATCTCTATCTGATAGGAGCAGCGAGGGGCACCCAGGTCTCTTGCATCCCAGTTGGGTGCCCTGGGTGAGGCAGTCTCAATTGCCCCTGCTGGCGCTGTTCCACTTTGCATAAATCATTAAACATTAATTGCACCCAGGAGCGTGATGCTGCAGGCTGGTGGTCAGGGCACCCTCCTGGGAGATCAGGGTTCAAATTCCCAGTTCCAATGATTTAACAAAACTGGAGCAGCTTCAAGAGGAGAGATGGAGAGAGACCCACAGCAGAAGATCCCGTGACAATGATTTACAAGCTTTCAGTAGAGATCTCACTGCTATGCTTCCTGGATAAATGTCATAAAATCAGTGTATTCGGTGTGGTGAGTTTGTAACAAGTGACTCCTTTGCCAATTGGCACCAATGAGCTTCTGTCACGCACGCATTGAGCTCTACAGTCCCACTCTCATAGAACAGAAAGGCGAGCACAAAAAATAGGGAAAGGAACAATAAGATACTAAAATGACAATGGTCATTCCTTTTCTGGAGTAGAAACCAAGAACTGAGTGTGTACTCTTTTCACCCCAGTTCTTTCCAAATCCTTGGCCTTGGTTAGGGTAAATTTACACTTCTCTGAAGTAGAATCCTTCACAAAACCACTCAGAATATCAACAGTGTTAGTGAGGAATGGCTCCCCAAAACATGCCCAGCTTTTCTTTAATTTGGTGGCACAGTTTCAGGCTACGGCTGGATCAGAATCTCCGTTAGTTACCAGAGCTGGAGATTCTATTAAAAAATAGCCATTTTTCTGCAGCTATTAGATTGCCAACACTGATTTTATACACATTTTAGCACATACAAAGGATAAATTCAACAAAAAACCCAAAAAACAGGTGACATCTGATTATTCAGAATCAGGACAAGAAATTCTCCCAGCACATTCTCCTCTGATCCATTCAAACATACTTCACTCAGCGCTGTCTCAAGAGTCAGTTATGTTATTTTCAATATTTTCAGTATACTAGGATCTGAATAATGGGGGGGAGGGTCCGAAATGACACTTTTTTTTTCCAGCCCCTGCTTCTCTTCATTTACATATCATTTGAAAACTTCCCAACATAACTGCTCTTCAGCAAAACCCAGAGCAACATGAGAACAACTGGCAATGATCCAATCTGTATCATTGGTGACTAACAATAACTTTGCAATAGGAGGAATGGTATAAATGTGATGTTCCCGCTTCGTGACAGGAAGCGATCACTCAAATTACTCATGGGACAATAAAAAGGAGAAATAGGTCCATCTCAAGAAGGCGAACTGCAAAAGGCAAAAAATGGGGCACTCATCTGGATAAGCTGAAGGATAATGGTGCAGCAAACAGAATTCCAAGTTACTATGTAGAAATCAGGAAAAGAAAAAAAGTATTGATAGCCCTAGAGGTTTTTATGGTGTTGATCTCCCTTGCAGATTCTCTGATCGCTAACATGGGCTGAGTGCCAAGAAAAGGTATTCCCACACTCACTGCATTCGTAGGGCCTCTCCTTTGTGTGAATTCTCTGATGACTAGAAAGGGCTGAGCTGCTAGAGAAGGTTTTCCCACACTCACTGCATTTGTAGGGCCTTTCCCCGTGTGGATTCTCTGATGATTAGAAAGTTCTGATCTTTGAGTCAAGCTTTTCCCATACTCACGGCATTCCCATGCCCTGTCAAGGTTCCTTCCCCACTCTGGACTCTAGGGTACAGATGTGGGGACCTGCATGAAAACCCCCGAAGCTTATTTTTACCAGCTTAGGTTAAAACTTCCCCAAGGTACAAACTAGTTTACCTTTTGCCCTTGGACTTCATTGCTGCCACCACCAAGCATTTAACAAATATGTAACAGGGAAAGAGCCCGCTTGGAAACGTCTTTCCCCCAAAAGTCCTCCCCAAACCCTACACCCCCTTTCCTGGGGAAGGCTTGATAAAAATCCTAACCAATTTGCAAAGGAGAACACAGACCCAAACCCTTGGATCTTAAGAACAATGAAAAAGCAAGCAGGTTCTTAAAAGAAGAATTTTAATTGAAGGAAAAAAGTAAAAGAATCACCTCTGTAAAATCAGGATGGTAAATACCTTACAGGGTAATCAGATTTAACAACAACAAAACCTTAAGTTACAAAAAGACACAAAAACAGGAATCTACATTCCATTCAGCACAGCTTATTTTATCAGCCATTTCAACAAAATAGAATCTAACGCATATCTAGTTAGCTTACTTACTAAGTTCTAAGACTCCATTCCTTTTCTCTTCCCGGCAAAAGCATCACATAGACAGAGCCTTGGTTTCTTCCCCCTGCAGGTTTGAAAGTATCTTGTTTCCTCATTGGTCATTTTGGTCAGGTGCTAGCGAGGTTATCCTAGCTTCTTAACCCTTTACAGGTGAAAAGGTTTTTCCTCTGGCAGGGAGGCACTTTAAAGGTGTTTACCCTTCCCTTTATATTTATGACAGGGCCTCTCCCCTGTGTGGATTCTCTGATGGTGAAAAAGGCTTGATCTTTGAGTGAAGCTTTTCCCACACTCACTGCATTCGTAGGGCCTTTCCCCTGTGTGGATTCTGTGATGATTAGAAAGGCCTGAGCTTCTAATGAAGCTTTTCCCACACTCACCGCATTCGTAGGGCCTCTCCCCTGTGTGGATTCTCTGATGATTAGAAAGGGCTAAGCTGCTAGTGAATCTTTTCCCACACTCACTGCATTGATAGGGCCTCTCCCCTGTGTGGATTCTCTGATGATTAGAAAGGGCTGAGCTTGTAGTGAAGGTTTTCCCACACTCACTGCATTTGTAGGGCCTCTCCCCTGTGTGGATTCTGTGATGATCAACAAGGCCTGATCTTTGAATGAACCTTTTCCCACATTCACTGCATTGATAGGGCCTCTCTCCTGTGTGGATTCTCCGATGCAGAAAAAGGCCTGAGCTTTTACTGAAGCTTTTCCCACACTCACTGCATTCGTAGGGCCTCTCCCCTGTGTGGATTCTCTGATGACAAGAAAGGGATGAGCTCCAAATGAAGGTTTTCCCACACTCACGGCATTCATAAGGCCTCTCCCCTGTGTGGATTCTCTGATGACTAGAAAGGGCTGAGCTGCAAGTGAAGGTTTTCCCACACTCACTGCATTCAAAGGGCCTCTCCCCTGTGTGGATTCTCTGATGATTAGAAAGGGCTGAGCTGCAAGTGAAGGTTTTCCCACACTCACTGCATTCAAAGGGCCTCTCCCCTGTGTGGATACTCTGATGTTGAAAAAGCTGTGACCTCTGTATGAAGCTTTTCCCACACTCACTGCATTCGTAGGGCCTCTCCCCTGTGTGGATTCTCTGATGACTAGAAAGGGCTGAGCTCCTAATGAAGGTTTTCCCACACTCACTGCATTCATAGGGCTTCTCCCCTGTGTGGATTCTCTGATGACTAGAAAGGGCTGAGCTGCAAGTGAAGGTTTTCCCACACACACTGCATTCAAAGGGCCTCTCCCCTGTGTGGATTCTCTGATGACTAGAAAGGGCTGAGCTGCAAGTGAAGGTTTTCCCACACTCACTGCATTCAAAGGGCCTCTCCCCTGTGTGGATTCTCTGATGACTAGAAAGGGCTGAGCTGCAAGTGAAGGTTTTCCCACACTCACTGCATTCATAGGGCCTCTCCCCTGTGTGGATTCTCTGATGACAAGAAAGGGATGAGCTCCAAATGAAGGTTTTCCCACACTCACTGCATTCATAGGGCCTCTCCCCTGTGTGGATTCTCTGATGACTAGAAAGGGCTGAGCTGCAAGTGAAGGTTTTCCCACACTCACTGCATTCAAAGGGCCTCTCCCCTGTGTGGATTCTCTGATGATAAGAAAGGGCTGAGCTGCAAGTGAAGGTTTTCCCACACTCACTGCATTCAAAGGGCCTCTCTCCTGTGTGGATTCTCTGATGAGAAGAAAGGGATGAGCTCCAAATGAAGGTTTTCCCACACTCACGGCATTCGTAGGGCCTCTCCCCGGTGTGGATTCTCTGATGATTAGAAAGGGCTGAGCTGCAAGTGAAGCTTTTCCCACACTCACTGCATGTATTTTTCCTCCTTCTCCTGAGGATTTCCTGCTGGGTTGTGGTTTCCTTGAGGCCCTGCTGAGTTCCCCGACAGGAAATAAATTTACCCATTTTCTCCAATGGATGGTTTCCCTGCTCTCTTTCTGGTCTGTGATGAATCGCAAAGGATTTTCCCTGCTCATGACTCCTGGACACATTCCTTTTCCATCTTTGCAATAATTCTCTGTGTTTATCCACTTGTTCAACATTTTCCTGCTGAGAATTCTGCTCCTCCTTCTCACAAAGCATTGCCTCACCTGCTGTCATAGAGACAGAAACGTCAAACAGGGATGGAAAGGGGAAGACCAAAGGAAAACAAGTGCTGGAGAGGGGTCAAATAAAAATCATAGAATCATAGAATATCAGGGTTGGAAGGGACCCCAGAAGGTCATCTAGTCCAACCCCCTGCTCGAAGCTGGACCAATTCCCAGTTAAATCATCCCAGCCAGGGTTTTGTCAAGCCTGACCTTAAAAACCTCTAAGGAAGGAGATTCTACCACCTCCCTAGGTAACGCATTCCAGTGTTTCACCACCCTCTTAGTGAAAAAGTTTTTCCTAATATCCAATCTAAACCTCCCCTGAACTTCAGGTCCTGAACTCCCCCAAACTCTTCCACCAAATAGGAGAGAGGAGGAGGATCAATTCAGCCTTCACATCCCATCCAAATTCACAGGGGGAACGGAGGAAACTTCTGCCTGGTGTCTGCTAGGATCTATAGGAAGCCATGAGCTATATTTACCCTGAGGATACGACCCCTGCTAGAGACAATAATGAACTGAGAGACCTCCCAAGACTTTGTAGGATATCCCAGAGGTTTCCTTCAGGCACTTATAGATTCTGAGTTGGTTTAACGTTTCCTCACCTGTGCAGAGAGCTCTCAGGATCTCTCTTTCCTCTGGGACCCATGGCTCTTCCCCTTGTTCCAGCTGGGAGATCACATCAGGTTTGGAAACTGGAAACCCTGCTCAGATGAAAGGAAACAAAGGACTTCAGTTGATGTCACAAGACTTTGTCATAAATAAATATTCTATTAATTTAACTACACTGCTTAGTGTGAGGTGGTGTGCCTGGGGCAGTCCCTCACTGAAAAGGCCAAGGTCAGGGCAGGATGAAAAAGGGATAGCATATCCTCCCCAAACTGGTGGTTAACGCTGAAGTTAAGCTCACCGACCAGTCACAAACTGCTTCTCATCACCCACACTTGTTACCAAGAAGCTGAAAAAAGAAACCACGCAGCCCCCTTTATTGCATTCCAGTTCTCTGACTCCCAGTCAGCAGCTAAGTCCATTGCAGTGAGAAGTTAGTTAGTGAGTTAGTGACTTCAAACACATCCACAGCTTCAGATTCAGATAATAATCCACATTCAGACTTCCATCTGAAACACATCCACAGCTTGGATGGGTCATTCAGTCCTTTGTTCATTGCTTCAGTTTGTAGAGAAGTTGCTCCAGAGGTAGGAAGAGGGATTGAAGACAAAAGGGAGATGATGCAGCTACCCTTTATATGCCTTTTGCCATGTGGCTTGTACTTCCTGTGCCCCAAACACAAGTTTCAAAGCACATGGCATGGAAAAGTCTTGGAGTTCTCAGTACACAGGCGCACCTTTGCATGTCTTGCTGACTCAATAGGTGTATCCCCTTGGTCCTTTCCATGGGCTCATTGTACAGCTGATGACCCTGGATGGGCCATCCAATAGGCTAGGTAGTGCTGATGCCAATATGTCTGGGGGTGTCACCCAGAAACACTACACAAGTCTGGAAATACAAATATACCCTACATCTCTATATCTCACAATAGAAAGGTGATACAAACTAGAAACAAAATCATCATACTAGGAAAATCATAACATTTTCACTGACAGCTTACATGGCACATCTAGCATGACTCATTGCAATTTTATCATATTGGTATTAATAATAAAATAATAATAATAATATAAAGAGTCTCACAATTCCACATAGTGTCACACTTAGTAAACCAGTGAATTCCCAGGACCAGCTCCTCAGGTCCTTTAAGATGCCAAATACCCACATATCTGCTGGGAACATACCACAGACAGACATTGTGTCAGTCTGTACCCCTATGTTCACTCTTCCGGAAAATTATGATCAATTTGGGACATAGTATGGCTTGTGAGATATCATTTGAAATCATATAATCTACTGAATATTATCCTCCTGTTAAAATGTGGAGCAACACTGTAAGTAAAGTTATGAGATTTTCCTGTATGATATTACTGAAAAGGTATAATTTTGGGGAACACCCCCAGACCAGTTCCCTCAGAGGCAGCAAGGCAAACAGCTGGTCAAATAGCCATTCTCCGGAAGTGGGAAGGTGTGAAGAAGACATGTACATTCCTTCAAAGGGACCACTTGAAGCTCACATCGACCACAGACAGCTTGTCAGCATCACTCAGCTGAGAACTGAAGTTGTTTTTAGTACAAAGGACTGAACTCTAAAAAGAGGTGAGAAAAACGCTTGAGACTCTCTCTCGCCTCTTTCCCTCTGTTCATGACAACTCCTGAAGAACTGACCTTGGGTGGCAGGGGCGGGTTATGGGAGTCCTGGCAGAAAGGACAGACACCAGCCTGTCTCAACATATGGTGAGAGAAAACATTTGCTTTGAATCCGTTTTAGCTTGTTAAGTTAGATGTTTGTGTTTTATCTTGCATTTCTTTTGTAAACAATTCTGACTTTTAGGCCTCATTACCTGTAGTCACTTAAAATGTTTTTTTTTCAGTATTTAACAATTTGGTTTTATTGTTTTATCTAACCAGTGTGTTTGGATTAAAGTGTGTTGGAAACTCCATCTGGAATAACGAGGCTGGTGCATGTCATTTTCCACTGATGAAATGACAGACTTCGTATGAGTTTGCATTGTTCAGCAGTGTGCTGGACAGTGCAAGATGCACATTTCTGGGGGAAAGGGCAGGGATATTACTGAATGCAGGAGCTCAGCAGTACTAGATGTCAGGATAGCATGTATTGCAGCCCATTGGAAAACATAATCCCAACAATACATAGAAAATGATAGGGTATAAATTAGCTGTTTCCACTCAAGAGCGGGAGCTTGGAGTCCTTGTGGATAGTTCTCTGAAAACGTTCACTCAAGGTGCAGAGGCAGTCAAAAAGCAAACAGAATGTTGGGAATCATTAAGAAAGGGTTCGATAAGAAGACAGAAAATATCATATTGCTTCTCTATAAATCCATGGTACGCCCAGATCTTGAATACCGCATGCAAATGTGGTTGCCACATCTCAGAAAAGATATACTGGAATTGGAAGAGGTTCAGAAAAGGGAAAAAATATGATTAGGGGTATGGAAGAGCTTCCGTATGAGGAGAGAATAAAAAGACTGGGCCTTTTAAAAATAAAAAATAAAAATATTAAAAATATTTAAAAATAGCCAGAGCTTTGCGAACCAGCTGAGCGGCGGCGAACCAGCTGAGCAGCACACAGGAGCAGTTTGCCTGGGAGTTCGCCTGGAGTCAGCCCAGTGAGGCTTACATCTTGCCAACTTCTCTGAGGAAGCTCATAGTAGGAAGGTGATATGGAGGGGGGGTGGGGTTCAGCTGTTGTAACCTGCACTGGATGTGCCATGTTTGTCTTTCTTCCACAGGACAGAAGCAACTTTGTCTGTACAAAGTGCAAGCTGGTCTCCATATTGGAAGAGAAGATTGAAGGTCTGGAGCAACAGATAACGACCCTGCGTTGCATACGAGAAATGGAGGATTTTCTGGACAAAAGTCAGGATATGCTTCTACGGGCACAAAGCTCTAAAGATTTAGAGCACGTTGCACAGCGGAGCCAAGAGGCCAGTGAAGAAGCTTGGCAATATGTGACCTCCAGAAGAAGAAGGGGGAATGTCCGGGTTCCAGCAACGCGGACACAGGTAACTAACTGCTTTCATGTTCTCTCCACAGGTACCATTGCGGAGAGTGGACCAAATGATATGTCTGGGGGGAGAAAGCAGAAGGAGACTTCGCTGGTTGGAAGGCATGAGATGCACTGTCCTGAGATGGGGGGGTTCCACGACCACCACTCCCAAGAGAAGGAGGCGGGTGGTGGTGGTCGGGGACTCTCTCCTCCGGGGGACTGAGTCATCTATCTACCGCCCTGACCGGGAAAACCGAGAAGTCTGCTGCTTGTCGGGGGCTAAGATTCGCGATGTGACGGAGAGACTGCCGAGACTCATCAAGCCCTCGGATCGCTACTCCTTCCTGCTTCTCCACGTGGGCACCAATGATACTGCCAAGAATGACCTTGAGCGGATCACTGCGGACTACGTCGCTCTGGGAAGAAGGATAAAGGAGTTTGAGGTGCAAGTGGTGTTCTCGTCCATCCTCCCTGTGGAAGGAAAAGGCCTGGGTAGGGACCATCAAATCGTGGAAGTCAACGAATGGCTACGCAGGTGGTGTTGGAGAGAAGGCTTTGGATTCTTTGACCATGGGATGGTCTTCCATGAAGGAGGAGTGCTGGGCAGAGATGGGCTCCACCTTACGAAGAGAGGGAAGAGCATCTTTGCGAGCAGGCTGGCTAACCTAGTGAGGAGTGCTTTAAACTAGGTTCACCGGGGGAAGGAGACCAAAGCCCTGAGGTAAGTGGGAAAGCGGGATACCGGGAGGAAGCACAGGCAGGAATGTCTGTGAGGGGAGGGCTCCTGCCTCATACTGAGAATGAGGGGCGATCAGCAGGTTATCTCAAGTGCTTATATACGAATGCACAAAGCCTTGGAAACAAGCAGGGAGAACTGGAGGTCCTGGTGATGTCAAGGAATTATGACGTGATTGGAATAACAGAGACTTGGTGGGATAACTCACATGACTGGAGTACTGTCATGGATGGTTATAAACTGTTCAGGAAGGACAGGCAGGGCAGAAAAGGTGGGGGAGTAGCACTGTATGTAAGGGAGCAGTATGACTGCTCAGAGCTCCAGTACGAAACTGCAGAAAAACCTGAGTGTCTCTGGATTAAGTTTAGAAGTGAGAGCAACAAGAGTGATGTAGTGGTGGGAGTCTGCTATAGACCACCGGACCAGGTGGATGAGGCTTTCTTCTGGCAGCTCGCAGAAGCTACTAGATCGCGCACCCTGGTTCTCATGGGTGACTTTAATTTTCCTGATATCTGCTGGGAGAGCAATACAGCGGTGCATAGACAATCCAGGAAGTTTTTGGAAAGCGTAGGGGACAATTTCCTGGTGAAAGTGCTAGAGGAGCCAACTGGGGGGAGGTTTTCTTGACCTGCTGCTCACAAACCGGGAAGAATTAGTGGGGGAAGCAAAAGTGGATGGGAATCTGGGAGGCAGTGACCATGAGTTGGTTGAGTTCAGGATCCTGACACAGGGAAGAAAGGTAAGCAGCAGGATACGAACCCTGGACTTCAGGAAAGCAGACTTCGACTCCCTCAGGGAACAGATGGGTAGGATCCCCTGGGGGACTAACATGAAGGGGAAAGGAGTCCAGGAGAGCTGGCTGTATTTCAAGGAATCCCTGTTGAGGTTACAGGGACAAACCATCCCGATGTGTCGAAAGAATAGTAAATATGGCAGGCGACCAGCTTGGCTTAACGGTGAAATCCTAGCGGATCTTAAACATAAAAAAGAAGCTTACAAGAAGTGGAAGGTTGGACATATGACCAGGGAAGAGTATAAAAATATTGCTCGGGCATGTAGGAATGAAATCAAGAGGGCCAAATCGCACCTGGAGCTGCAGCTAGCAAGAGATGTCAAGAGTAACAAGAAGGGTTTCTTCAGGTATGTTGGCAACAAGAAGAAAGCCAAGGAAAGTGTGGGCCCCTTAATGAATGAGGGGAGGCAACCTAGTGACAGAGGATGTGGAAAAAGCTAATGTACTCAATGCTTTTTTTGCCTCTGTCTTCACGAACAAGGTCAGCTCCCAGACTGCTGCGCTGGGCATCACAACATGGGGAATAGATGGCCATCAGTGGAGAAACAACAGTGGAGAAAGAGGTGGTTAGGGACTATTTAGAAAAGCTGGACGTGCACAAGTCCATGGGGCCGGACGAGTTGCATCCGAGAGTGCTAAAGGAATTGGCGGCTGTGATTGCAGAGCCATTGGCCATTATCTTTGAAAACTCGTGGCGAACGGGGGAAGTCCCGGATGACTGGAAAAAGGCTAATGTAGTGCCAATCTTTAAAAAAGGGAAGAAGGAGGATCCTGGGAACTACAGGCCAGTCAGCCTCACCTCAGTCCCCAGAAAAATCATGGAGCAGGTCCTCAAAGAATCAATCCTGAAGCACTTAGACAAGAGGAAAGTGATCAGGAACAGTCAGCATGGATTCACCAAGGGAAGGTCATGCCTGACTAATCTAATCGCCTTCTATGATGAGATTACTGGTTCTGTGGATGAAGGGAAAGCAGTGGATGTATTGTTTCTTGACTTTAGCAAAGCTTTTGACACGGTTTCCCACAGTATTCTTGTCAGCAAGTTAAAGACGTATGGGCTGGATGAATGCACTATAAGGTGGGTAGAAAGTTGGCTAGATTGCTGGGCTCAACGGGTAGTGATCAATGGCTCCATGTCTAGTTGGCAGCCGGTGTCAAGTGGAGTGCTCCAGCGGTCGGTCCTGGGGCCGGTTTTGTTCAATATCTTCATAAATGATCTGGAGGATGGTGTGGATTGCACTCTCAGCAAATTTGCGGATGATACTAAACTGGGAGGAGTGGTAGATACGCTGGAGGGGAAGGATAGGATACAGAGGGACCTAGACAAATTGTAGGATTGGGCCAAAAGAAATCTGATGAGGTTCAATAAGGATAAGTGCAGAGTCCTGCACTTAGGACGGAAGAACCCAATGCACAGCTACAGACTAGGGACCGAATGGCTAGGCAGCAGTTCTGCGGAAAAGGACCTAGGGGTGACAGTGGACGAGAAGCTGGATATGAGTCAGCAATGTGCCCTTGTTGCCAAGAAGGCCAATGGCATTTTGGGATGTAGAAGTAGGGGCATAGCGAGCAGATCGAGGGACGTGATCGTCCTCCTCTGTTCGACATTGGTGAGGCCTCATCTGGAGTACTGTGTCCAGTTTTGGGCCCCACACTACAAGAAGGATGTGGATAAATTGGAGAGAGTCCAGCGAAGGGCAACAAAAATGATTAGGGGTCTGGAACACATGACTTATGAGGAGAGGCTGAGGGAACTGGGATTGTTTAGTCTGCAGAAGAGAACAATGAGGGAGGATTTGATAGCTGCTTTCAACTAACTGAGAGGTGGTTCCAGAGAGGATGGTTCTAGACTATTCTCAGTGGTAGAAGAGGAGAGGACAAGGAGTAATGGTCTCAAGATGCAGTGGGGGAGGTTTACGTTGGATATTAGGAAAAACTTTTTCACTAGGAGGGTGGTGAAACACTGGAATGCGTTACCTAGGGAGGTGGTAGAATCTCCTTCCTTAGAAGTTTTTAAGGTCAGGCTTGACAAAGCCCTGGCTGGGATGATTTAATTAGGGATTGGTCCTGCTTTGAGCAGGGGGTTGGACTAGATGACCTCCTGAGGTCCCTTCCAACCCTGATATTCTATGATTCTATGATTTTCAGCTTAGAAAAGAGACGAAAGGGGGATATGAGCGAGGTCTATAAAATCATGGCCACTCTCGAAAGACAGGACACTGGACTACATGGACTTTGGTCTGACCCAATGTGGCCACTCTTATGTACTAGGGAATCTAGTGAGCCCAGTGTAACGGGAGGGAGTAGAAAAATCCCTGGGTGTGGAGAACACTGGGAAATTAGAAGCTATAATTCAGGAGCAACAGATGCTAATTAGTTTAGAAAAGCAGAATGTGAAAAATAAGACTCAGGGTCATGTGACAATGAGGTAATCAAAAATCCAATGAGCCTGCAGAGAAGAGAGGTAGTGGCTATCACACGTGCGGATGGAGAAGCAAGACTCTCCATTTCTCAGGAAGTTTCACTACCAACATAAGCCATTTTCACACGCTGCAGTGCAATCCAGACCAGTGAGGATTTGTGTCATCTGCGTGTCTGTGTTATAAGTAACCCTGGACCAGCAGCTCTGACTCCAGCAGCCTGCTTGTTACACCCCAAGCACATTCTGGTCTAGGTGGAGTAGGCTCAGGGTTTCAGAGAAGGCCGGGGGTAGGAAGCTTCTGTTGGTTATGCTGGACCTAAGCCCCAGTTTTACTTGAGCAAAAAGAGATATCTGACACTGTGCGATACTGCTCCTGTGCTCTGTTCCCAAAGTGTTCTTCAGCAGGGGAAGGTCTCTGGTCGTGTGTGTGACTGGCAGATTGGGGTGATGCTGAAACAGGACAGAGCAGAGATGCCATTGGGGGGTGGCGTGAACCGTATCTCTTCATTTCCCCTTCCAAGAACTGAGGGGACGGGAATCCTTACCCTGCAAGGTCACATTCTTATAGTTCTCCTGCATGACATCTCTGTAGAGAGCTCTCTGAGCAGGATGCAGCAGAGCCCACTCTTCCTTGGTGAAATACATAGCCACCTCCTCGAAGGTCACCGGACCCTGAGAGAGCAAAAATCCAACACTCAGTACCTGCTGCCCCTCTCTTTGTGTGGGAGAGGAGCCAATCAAATGGAAGCTCTGGGTGGATCATGGTCAGAGTCCCACCCCCACCAGCATCCTGGAACCACCAGGGTGAGGGGACGAAGACAGAGCCCCTCCTCTCTCCCACCAGATCCATCACACACCTACTAGCCACAGAGTGATACAGGAGATGGAGCCCCCAGCAGGATCCAGGGAGAGCTCCCTGGTAGGAAGTCCAACACGCTCCTCAATGCGAGGAGCTTCATATGAAGGGAGGGGAATCTCCCCTAAGCCTGACTGGTGGGTGCCCCCTTCATATCTCATGGCACCCGCTGGTTAGTTGGGTCAGGCTCCCGCACTATGAATCTGGTTAGTTTTCGTAGCCCCATATAGGTGGGTTATTTTCTGTTCAACGAATTAGAGCATTTCCACCTCCCAACCTCATGGGTCTGGTCCCAGAATCTAGGCCACTTTTTCAGTAACTCCCAGGAGGTTTGTCACCCCGTCCTCCTCCCTTTTTCCACCTTGTGAATTTCCTGTCCCGGCCCAACCTCCAAACCAGACTGCGCAAACCTTCTCGTCTCTGGTGTATTTTCTGTCCCCCTCCCTCCAGAAGAAACCCACCCAAAACTCCCCAATAATCCCTACCTGAGCTGGCTCCACTGCAGCCATTTCTCTTCCCCGTCCCATGGGAGGATGGGAGGAGCTGAGGTGGAGGATGGATGTCGTTTTGCAGCCTGGGAGGGTGAGAAGCGTAATTGTGGGGGTTTCAGAACAGGCTTTAATTAATTTCACATCAGAATTCCCCCAGGGCCCTTTCCCTGCAGACAGATATCCTAGATTCTGCCGTGCTGGAAAAATGCTTGATCTCTTTATTTCAGTGTAGACCTGGCCCCTCCTGCCAGGCTAAGAATCTGAGAAAAGGTGTAAATCTGAGATTTTCTTGGTATTTTATAATTAGAGAGACAGGGAAAATCTCAGGGCATAATCAGTTAGAAACAGACAACTGGAGAAAAAGTGGGGCAAACGTTTAGGGTATTTCATAACAATCTTTGATATCTGCAAAGAATACATGTCACAAAGTAAGTAAATGATAACATGAGAGAAAAAGACCAAGATCAGAGGGAATTTTATATTGCTATGAAATAACTAGTTGGAAAAGGGGGACTGTTTGACTGGATTTTATATGACTGTGCAATACATAAACAGAAAGTGATGGCCCCCATTCACAGGGGCAGCAAGGAGCCCTTTGAGGAGGTGATTTAAGAGGGCAAAGGAGGAGGAGGAGCTGGAAGGCTTCCTGGGTGAGGGAAGGGGGCAGCAGTGGGGGATGGGCAGGTGAGGGTCAATGGATAGCTGGGGGCAACTGTGTTGGCAGTTTGGGGCCAGCAAGTGGGATTGGGAAACCGGGGTCTGGGCAGTCTCCACAGGGGACACGTGCTCCTCGCTTCCCCCACCCTGGCAGAGAAGAGGCGTCTCATCCCATCCCCACTCCAGGGGCAGCCATGTTTTGGGAATCGACTCAGGGAACAATTTCTCACCTAGACACGGACAAATCGCTGCAGATAAAATGGGTGGGAAAATCCCTCACACCGGAGATGTTAAATTGACATTTGAGAAAAGGGGAAGAACTGGAGAGAATTTGTATCAGGGTGTGAGCGGCACCAGCAGGGAAAGGATCCAATTCACTCACCTCCCGCCCCCCCTTCTCCCCCGGGGGTTTCCTGAGGCTGCACAGGGACCGTTCAAGGCCCCCCCCGGATCCCCCCCGGTCCCGGCGGCGCGGGGCAGGGCCTGGCTGCGGCTCCCCTGGGGCTGGGCAGCCCCGAGGCGTCTCCCAGGTGCGGCAGGACGCGGCCCCGCGGAGGAACGAGCTCCTGGCCGCAGCCTGGGGCCGGGCCGCCTCCGGGGGGGGCCGCTCGCTGCCCCCGTCCCCTCCCGGGCCTGCCCGGGCCCTGTTGCCGGCAGAGAGCGGCCCCCCAGCCCGGCCCCGCGGGGTCGGGGTCTCCCAGCCTCGCCCCTTAACCCGCTGCCCCGTCCAGACCCCGACTTGGAGATCGAGTTCTTGCGACGGGGCGCGAGCGGCGGAGGGGGCCAGGGAGCGGCTCAGGAATTGGAGAGACGCGGGGGGGGGGGTCCGGGGGGGGGTCTCCCTGGATGCGGATCGCTGGTGTCCGGAGAGGAAGGGGGCAGGACGGGAGAGGCTGGGTCCCCACGGGAGCGGTAAATCCGAGGGGATCTCAGCCCCCCCCCCCCGTTTCCCTCCCCGCTCCTCGGGGGTCCCCTGCTCTTCTTCTGCCCCGGCCGTGCCCGGGCTGCCCCGACATTTCCCCCCCCGCCCCTGTCCCCAGGTCTCCCCCCTTCGCCCCCCGCCCGGGCTCACGTCCCCCCCGCCCGGTCAAAGGCAGGCACCGCGGGGGGGGGGGCTGGTCCCCTCCCCCCAAGGCAGGGCAGAGCCGGGCCGGGCCGGGGGGCGTTGGGCTCCTGCTGGGACAGCAGCTCCGAGCCCCCCCCCCCGGGGCTCGCTCCGGTACCTGGAGGCGGCAGCGGGGCGGGCAGGGCCCAGGCGCGGGGGGGGGGGGGGGGGGCTAATGAAGCTCGCCCCGCCACAGACCCCCCCGCACACATCGGTCCCGCAGCAGCAGCCGGCGAGCTCTGCCTCTGCGCATGCGGGACTCCCGCCCCGCCCCCTCCATGTGCGCACGCCCAGAGCTCGAGCGGCACAACACGCTTCTGTGCCCTGGGATTGGCGCCAGCGGCCCCGCACGAGCTCGGCTCGTCCTCCCCAAGAACGTCACTTCCGCTCGCGGGAGTGTCAGGAACTCCATCTCCCAGCCTGCCCCGGGGGGTGCTTCCGCCTTCTCCAGCTCCGGTAAGGGAGGCTCCCGGGGAGCTCGTGCTCTCTGCCAGCTCGTGCTCAACATCGTGCAATAATATAATTGCTCTAGAGGTGGAGGCCCAAACAGCTTTACAAGCCGTGTAGAACCTACAGGAATAATTTCCCCCACCACTGAAATGCAGGCACCTCTGGAGTGAAATTCCACAGCTGTTAGCCCACCACGCTGCTGTGTGATGTCTCAGGGGAAGGGTGGAAGAAGAAGTCCACAATATTGCAGCTTCCATTTTAGGGAAGCAAATTGCAGTCACACAGACTGGAACGTGGACAGTCTCAGATCCCCATTGTTCAAGAAGCGCTGTGGGATTTTTAATGACGGCAAACTGCCCTTGTTTTTTGTTCTCACCGGAACCCTGCCACTAGCAGGGGTACAGCGACCCCTACTGCCAGCTGTGACACTGAGATCTTTTCAGACTTTGCAAGTGGTCCTTTCCTTCTCAGTCACCAACCAGGATTATATATTTCAACAGTGAGTTTCTCTTGACAGGCTGGGTCTGTCTCTGTTCAGCTTTTGAAAGCTGACAAGGTCGAATCAAGAGACTCCCAGCCAGTGATTCCTGCATAGAGCCCAGAATTTGTGATTGCATTAGAGCAGAGCTTTAGTAAGACAGGAACGTCAGGTAAAGACTTCAAGTGAATTCTCTCCTCTCTGGCCCCCCATCCAGAGGTGCTGGAACAATTTACCAAACTGTAAACTCTGGATATAATGGAAACCACTTCAAGGCTGGGGGTGCTGAAGCACCCCCAGCACCCCTAGTTCCAGCACCTCTGCCCCCATCTCTGCCAACACCCTGCAGTCCTGACCTACAGTGTGCCTGGCTGTTTGGGCACTGACCCCTGAGAAAAGCCCTCCCTAGTATTTTGAGTCAGAAGGCTTTTTATATGGGTGTGGGGGGAACTGCAGCTATACTTAGAACTAGAGCTGCTATCCCTAGCTGTTGGAAGACAGGATACGGGGCTAGATGGACCATTGGTCTGACCCGGTGTGGCCGGTCTTATGTTCTATCCTGTAAACCTATTTTATGGAATTTGTTAAAAGAAATGGAAGTTTGCTGTCCTTTGAAGGAAACAGAAAAGCAAAACTCCTCCCACTCTTTTCCAATGGGGAAAATGTTAAGAATAAGTGTTCCCCTGCCACCCCATGAAAATTAAAATTAAAATGAAACCCCCCCTGTCCTCCCCCCAAAAATCTGTATTTCCATTTTTTATTTACACACACAGAGGCAAAAAATGAACAATTTCAACTAAAATAAAAACTTCCCTTTTTGTCAAAATGGCATTTTCCCTTAAAAAAGAGCGTCAAGACTGGACTGGGAGCCGTGACAACTGCTCGGGGAAGAGCTCTCGCATGCTCGTGATCCAGAACGAGGAGGAGATGGTAACATAAAATATAGGCTCAAACTCCAGCTGGAGAGTGACGTGTGTCACTAGTTACAACCCCAGTGCAGCAGGTTTATCCAGCTGGCTCTACCCCCTCTGCCCCATTTCTCCTTTTCCCCCAGTTAACCAAACCCTGGGCAGCTGGCTGATTAACATACAATTCATAACAAGAACCCCACAGCTTTCCCACCCGGCTCCTGCAGGCTTTGCACCCCTGAGCCCTGTGTGAGAGCTCAGCAGAGACATTCTGCATAGAGCTACGCACACAACCTCCCTACTCCTGACAATCATAGAATATCAGGGTTGGAAGGGACCTCAGAAGGTCATCTAGTCCAACCCCCTGCTCAAAGCAGGACTAATCCCCAATTTTTGCCCCAGATCCCTAAATGACCCCCTCAAGGATTGAACTCATAACCCTGGGTTTAGCAGGCCAATGCTCAAACCACTGAGCTATCCCTCCCCCCTCTCCTCAGCTCAGAAAGACTTGCTGAGCTCATGGGCCTGGCCAGGGAGAATGTGGCCAGAGCCCAGAGGAAGCAGAAGGTCTGGTATGACCGCACAGCGCAGGCCTACGCCACCAGGGATCAGGTGATGGTTCTTATCCCCGTGAGGAAAAACAAACTACAGGCTGCTTGGGAAAGTCCCTTCAAGGTTGTCAAGCAACTAAATGAGGTAAACTATGTAGTGGAGCTGTCTAACGGAGCACATCACCGCTAGGTGTACCATGTGAATATGATGAAGCCACATTATGACAGGGGGAATGTGGTGCTGGCTGTGTGTGGACATTGGGAGGAGCAGGGAGATGTCCCAGGGAGTAGATCTACTAAAGAGTCAAGAGCTGGTTCCCCCCTGGAAACAATTCCCCTCTCTAATCGGCTAACCCCTGACCAGCAAGCTGAGATCAGAGGGGTGCTGCATCTGTACCGACAGCTGTTTTCCAACTAGCCTGGACGCAGTAATTTGACTGTCCCCCGGGTAGAGACAGGATCTTATCCCCCTATAAGATGCTCCCCCTTCCTCGTCACAGGGAAGACTGTTCAGGACCTGGAAAGAGAGGTCAAGGACATGCTGGCTTTGGGGGTGATCCAGCCATCTGCCAGCCCTTGGGCCTTCCCGGTGATGCTGGTCCCCAAAAAGGACAGGTTGATCCAGTTCTGTGTGGACTATCGGAAGCTCAATGCCATCACTGTCTCTGATACCTACTCCATGTCCAGGCCTGACGAGCTCCTAGACAAGCTGGGAGGAGCTCGGTACCTTACCACCATGGATCTTACAAAGGGCTACTGGCAAGTGCCACTGGATGCAGATGCCAGGCTCAGATCAGCCTTTATCACCCCTCTGGGGCTCTATGAGTTCCTGACCCTGCCTTTCGGCCTCAAGGGGGCGCCAGCTACCTTCCAGCGCCTGGTGGATCAGCTACTGATGGGGAGTTTTGCCGTGGCATATATTGATGACATCTGTGTCTTTAGCCAGACCTGGGAGGACTATGTGTTAGACAAGTGCTGGACCGACTCCAGGAGGCTGGGCTGACTATAAAAGCTGAGAAGTGCAAGGTGGGGATGGCTGAAGTGTCTGACCTGGGCCATCGGGTGGGGAGTGACTGCCTAAAGCCAGAACCAGCCAAAGTGGAGGTGATCAGAGATTGTCCCGCTCCCCAAACCAAAAAGCAGATCCAAGCCTTTATTGGGATGTCGGAGTACTATCAAAGATTCGTGCCCCACTTTAGCACCATAGCCACCCCCATCGCTGGGCTATGCAAGAAGGGGAAGCCAGACAAGGTGATCTGGACTGAGGAGTGCCAGAGGGCTCTCTGTGCGCTGAAGGAAGCTCTGGCCAGTGGCCCAGTTCTGGCAAACCCAGACTTTGACAAGCTTTTTATGGTGTTCACCGATGCCTCAGACACGGGACTGGGGGTGGTGTTAATGCAGGAGGATGAAAAGGGGGAGAGACACCCCATCGTGTACCTGAGCAAGAAGTTGCTACCCACGAGCAAAACTAGTCGGCCATCAGGAAGGAATGCCTGGCCATGGTGTGGGCCCTGAAGAAACTAGAGCCATATCTCTTCGGGCAATGCTTCACCGTGTACACCGACCACTCTCCCCTGACCTGGCTACACCAAATGAAAGCAGCCAATGCCAAGCTCCTGAGGTGGAGCCTGCTCCTGCAGGATTACGATATGGATGTGGTCCATGTGAAGGGAAGTGCCAACATGATAGCGGATGCGTTGTCCCAGAGAGGGGGCCCTGAACTTCCCCAGGTCACTGGTCAGAGTGACCCCGCTCAGTTCAGTCTCGAAGGGGGGAGAGATGTGACACAGTAGGGAGCGGGGCGGATTGACCTGGGAATGTCGTCCAGTTTTACTGGAACTGTCAGCATGGGGGATGGGATAGCAGGGGATGATTTTACTGAGGGACGAGACCTGAGCCTGTAACCTGAGCCAGGAGGGGGATGGAGCCAGGTGACACCTTTGCCCGGGAAACTGGACAAAGGCTGGAGGAGGAGCCGGGAGAAGGGGAGTGAGACCGGTGTCAGGGGGGAGTTGGCTGGGGAAGAGGAGGGAGCCCCCAAGTTTGGGGTTTTTAATCTCCCTACCCCCAGAAGGACTTGACTGTGGGGTCCTGGTTGCACCTACAAGCTCTGTTTGGGACTGTTCCTGTCCTCGAATAAACCTTCTGTTTTACTGGCTGGCTGAGAATCACGGTGAATCGCAGGAAGTGAGGGTGCAGGGCCCTGACTTCCCCCCATTCCGTGACACTGCCTCTTCCCCAAAGCCCCAGCCCCAGCTCCACCCCAGCGCCGCCCCTGCTCCACCCCTTCCCCTGAGTTACCTCCCGGGGGACTGCAGCAGGGGTTGGGCGCATCCTGCACTCACCCGGTGGCGGTGGCGGGAAGTGGTGCGACCCGGCCCCAAACCGCTCTGCCAGCTCATCCTGGGGGGTGATTCCCCCCTGCCCCCCATGCCTGCTCCTGTCCCCCACAGACCTTGGGCACAGCGCCTGCCCCCCCTCGGAGGTCTGGGGCTGCGTAGGGCACCACAATGTCTAGGGAGGGGCCCTGGCTGGCAGCTGCAGGCACAGAGCTGAGGAAACACAGACAAAGGGAGAAGTTGGCAGAAAGGGGTGTGGGCTGCGGAGGAACTGAGAGCACATTGGGATCCTGGGCCCCTCGTCCCACTGCCCTGACGCCCGCCAGAGCCTGGATCCCCCTTCCCCTGCCAGGATGCTGCTCCCTCTACTTCTCCTTCCCTGGGCATGGGAGGCCCTGGCTGGTAAGTGAGGACTCCCCCTGCTGTTTTTGCTACCGGGGATGCATGGGGATGGTGTAACACTAGGGCCAGGGTGGGGAAGTACCATGCTGGGCTAGTGACCCTTGCTGGGGGAGTAGGACGGGGGAGGCAGGTTAGGGATCAGCAGGGAGACCCCGTAGTGCAGGATTGTTTACGGGACTGAAACTCATTAATCTCTCTCCCCACCCGCTTTGTCCTCCACTTGTTTCCTGCCCCCTGCCCCAGCCTCCCCTCCTGTCCCGCCAGCGTCTGTCACCCTCCGGCTGCTCCAAATCTATGTCTTCCACAACGCCAGCTCCATTGGCATGGAGGGGATGGCCCTGCTGGGCGACCTGGAGACCCACTCCATGGACTGCATCACCTGCAAGATCCGCTTCCGGCAGCCCTGGGCCCAGCAGGGCCTGACCCCGAAGCAGTGGCAGGACCTGGAGCTGCTGATCCAGCGCTCTCTATCCGACTTCATCCTTAAAGTGAACAGAAGAGCTCAGCAGCAGGGAATGGGCTGTGAGTATGGAGCGATCTGAGCGGATCCCTCTCCCCACCCACCCGGGGAGCTGAGAACTGACACACTCACCGCAGCAACTGAGTGTGTCATTGGGGGCAAGACAGCCAGTCCCTGGCCCTTTGGCTGATTGGAGCCGGCATCCCCCAGAGGGGAAACACCCGTGTGTCATTCTCCAGCCAGGTCTGGGGCCAGATTGTAGCCTGAACTTCCTAGAGCGGAAAGGCCCCGTGTCCCACTCCCTGAGCCGAGGCTCCTGGTCTTTCCTGACGTGTACCCTTACCCTTTGAAAGCAGGTCATTTGGGCGGGGGTCTGTATCTCAGGAACCCTGTGACCAAGGGACCCCAAATTTGCACCACAAACTCTGCCTCAGGCACCGATGTAACGCAGTGATTTTCGAGCCAATGACTGTGCCCAAGAAAAATCAGCTTTAATCAGAAACTGCAACTTACCCTTAACTCCAACCAGGGCCGCCCCACAATCCCACCGCCGTCCTGTAGCCCAACATCCTCATGGCACCTGACATTATGTCTTTACTCCCCCGGTCTCTCTACTTCTGCCCCCTCCTGAGACATCCGGATGCCCGTCCTCATCCCCCTGCCCTTCCTGTTCCAGACCCCTTTGTAATCCAGGGCTCCCTCGGGTGCGAGCTGCACCCCAATGGCACCTCAAGGCGATTCTATGACGCTGGAGTGAACGGCGAGGACTTCATCAGCTTTGAGGCGGACGCAGGCAAATGGGTTGCTCAGCAGGGGGATAATGTGGCTGCGCTCTACGCCCGGGACCTTCTCAACCGGGATAAAGGTGCAGCCAGCGTGATTCAGTTTCTCCTGAGAACGTGTGTCAATGAGCTCAAGAGCTTCGTCCAGCATGGGAAAGAGTCTCTGGAGAGGCCAGGTGAGGCTGGACACCACTCGCTGCCTCTGGGGTAGGGTGCGTTTGCTGTTTATACAGGGATCCCGCACCTAGTGCTCATATGCAGCCACCTCTGGGGTTGGGCGGGGGGGGCTGTTTATGCAGGCATCCCTCCCCTTGGACTGATATGCAGCCACCTCTGGGTTGGGGCAGGGGGCTGTTTATACAGGTGTAGAAATGCAGCTATATCTGGGGTGCAGCGCAGTAGGTATTTCATAGCTGCATTGCACAGCAGTTTAGGACAGGAAGTGAAGGGGGATTCTGTCACCACTGGTAACTGCAGGGTCTGGCCAGGACAGCGGGGCCAATGCCTGACCCCGGGGAAAGGAGCTGGGCTTGGCTAAGGAGTCCCTGAGGCTCAGGCTGAATCATCCCCTCTCCCACGCCCTGTCTCTCTCCCTCCTGTCTCAGAGCGGCCAGTAGCCGTGGTGTTTGCCCGAGCGCCTCCCCAAGCTGGGACCCCTGCGCCGTTACTGCTGGTTTGCCAGGTCACCGGTTTCTACCCCCGGCCCGTCTGCGTGGCCTGGCTGCAGGACGGGGAGGAGGTGCCACCGGGCTGTTGCTGAACTCCAGCGGGATCCTGCGCAGCTCCCTAGCCGTGGAGCCAGGCAACCGGCACAGCTACGCCTGCCGGGTGGAGCACAGCAGCCTGGGGGGCCAGAGCCTGCTGATTCCCTGGGGTAGGTGCACGTCCCCAGGGGGTGGGGGGTGGTCATGGTCTCTGGGGGGTTTTCCTGCACATCCTGAGTGGGATGGGGGTGGGTCCAGCCAGCAGGATTGGGGCGGAGGGAGGCAGAGGGGGTGGGTGGGAGGTGTGGAGATGGATCAGGGGGAGCAGGATGGAGGAGCTGAGGGGAACGGGACACGACTGGGTTGTGGGGGCAGGAGTAGAGTGGGGGGAATCTGAGGGGGTGGGAAGATGGGGGGGAGAAGGGGTGGGACTGTGGGAGAGGCTGAGGGAACTGAGCTGTTGGGGGGCTGAGGGCATGGTTTGGAGGAGCAGCGGGAACTGCGGGGGAGGCTGACGGACCAGGGTCGGGGGGACTGCAGGCAGTGGGTTGGAGGTGGGGGGTGTGGGGCGACTGCGGGGAAGGCAGAGGGAACAGGGTCCATACTCCTGTCCCCGTTCCCAGCATGGCACCCCCTGTTTTACAGAGCAGACCAGGCGCTGGGGCCCTGGCCTGGTCGTGGGCATCTTCCTGGGGGTTGTGGCCATAGCTGCCGTAGCCGTGGTGCTGTGGTGGAGCAGACGCAGGTGAGTCCTCTCCCTCTCTGGGGTGGTGGTCGTGGGCCATTACACCCCATAACCCATTCCCTCTGCTCTCTCCTTCCAGGGGCTACCAGGATGTTGGACCAGGGGAGTCCAGTCCCTGAGGGGGTGGCACCGGCCCAGGCGTGGGGATCGGCCCGTCTCCTGGGGACATGGACCTTGGGGATGGATCTGTGCCCGGCTCCAGAGCTGAGGGCCCCGAGGGCAGGACTGGATCGGAGCGCAGGGAGATCGGGGCCCTGGGTGGCGGGGTGGGATTCTCCTCCCTCTGGGACGTTCGGGGCATGTTGGACACTTGGGGGCACTGTGGGATCGCTAAGATCCGGGATCTGCAGGAAGCCGGCGCTGGCCTGTGCCATTCAATAAACTCTTCAGGGAGGGGCTGCCCAGTGGGTCCCACCGGGGGCTGTAGGAGCCAGGGCCTGGGTGCAGGGGTCAGACACAGCTACATACACAAAGGGGATGGGTGCGGGGTCAGGGCATGGGAACCAGGAGGGTCCTGGCAGGGCATTGAGGCTGAGCTGGCGTGCCCGGGAAGTAAGCAGGGAAGCAGCTACCCACGAGGGAGACCTGACAACACTATGGCCTGCGGGGCGCCAGGGAGGCCGCTCCAAGTTGGTGGCTGGGTTCGGCTGAGAGCTCCTGGGGGCATGGCCCCTCCAGAGCTGGGTGTGAGGGACCCAGGCTCCAGGGGTAGGTTCTGTCTTTTTGTTCTGCGTCTGTGCAGCACCGAGCACAAGGGGGTCCTGGCCACGACCGGGGTCCTTGGCCCTGCAGTAATACATCTATAATAATAGTCCTGGCTGGGGAGGGGAAGTGCGTTCGTGGGGAGGGGGGAGCTATTCAGGACTCCTGGGTTCTATCCCATCTCTGGGAGGGGGTTGGGATCTAATGGGTTAGAGCAGGGGGGCTGGGAGCCAGGACTCCTGGGTTCTGTCCTCAGTGTAGGAGGGGAGTGGGATCTGGCTGGTTAGAGCAGTGGTGAGTGCACTGACCAGCCTGTTACCAGGTAGAACAGCAGCCCAGAGCCACACGAAGAGATGGACAAATTCCCATCCAGACACCTCCTGCCGCAGGCTGTGTCTGCATGGCAGGGTCCAGAGCGGTGAGGCTCCGCCGGCAGCCCAGTGTGGACGCAGTGCTGACAGGAGGGGTCTGTCCCCAAAGTGGGGACAGCACCTTCCCAGATGGCACTCACCCGGTCCACACATGCCCTGTTCTGTGGAATGACTGTGTGCACATGGGGAGGGGTCATAAACATACAGCTAAGGGTAGCATAAAATCCCTCCTGGGCAGCTGTACTGAATCTTTACCTGTAAGGGGTTAGGAAGCTCAAATAACCTGGTTGGCACCTGACCAAAAGGACCAATAAGGAAAGAAGATACTTTCAGATCTGGGCAGGGAGGTTTTGTTTGTGCTCTTTGTATGTTCCTGGTCCAGATGGAGGGAGAGACCAGGCAGGGATATCTCCTGAAAGTATACCTGAAATGATTCATCTAAGATTACAAAAATTGTAAGTACGGGCAAGGAAATGTGTTAGATTATCTTTTGTTTTAGTTTGTCAATTTTCCCTATGCTAAGAGGTAATTTTATTCCTGTTTTTTGTAACTGAAGCTGAGTCCAGAGGGGAGTCCTCTGTGTTTTAAATCTTTTTATTACCCTGTGAAGTTAGATTCCATCCGGATTTTTCAGGTGTGATTCTTTTACTTTTTCTTTAAAGAAAGTTCTTCTTTTAAGAACATGATTGATTTTAGTGTCCTAAAGATAAGGGTCTGGTTTGTACTTACATTAAAGGCAATTGTTTGGTATATTATTCACAAGCCTCCCCAGGAAAGGTGGTGAAGGGACTTGGGGGGATAGGGCTCCAAGTGACCCTTCCCTGAATTTTTGTTTAAATCACTTGGTGGTGGCAGCAATACCATCCAAGGTCAAGGAAAGGAATTTGTGCCTTGGGGAGGGAAGTTTTTAACCTAAGATGGTAGAATATAATCTTAGGGGTCTTTCATGCGGGTCCCCACATCTGTACCCCAGAGTTCAGAGTGGGGAGGGAACCCTGACAAGGGGCTTGGCAACACAGCTTTGTGCTGGGATGTGGGGTCACACCCCTGACCCCCAGAGCTCTGTGCTGGGGGGTGGGGGTGTCACACCTAACCTACAGAGCTCTGCTGGGAGAAGGATTAAGTGTAGACCAGGCCACAGGCAGGGTTCAGGGGGACCATCCATGGGAGACAGGGACATGGGGCCGTTACTCTCCAGGGGGCTCCAGCTCTGATGCAACTCCAGGGTGGGGGGACTGGCAGCTCAGGGGGTGAGGAATGGGACACCCATCCTTTCCTATTAGGGTGCACTGACTCCAGTCCAGCCCCAGAGCAGGGGTGGGGCTGGCTGAGGGAGATGGGCAATGGGACACAGGGCCTTTACCCTCCTGCGATGCCAGCTCCACTCTGATGTTAGTGACCAGAATTCCTCCCCACAAGGTCTGGTCTGTGCCCCTTTGTGGAGCATCGGTCTGTGTCCCCTGCCCAAACCTGGCCTCCCCTAATGGCACCATCTCCCCCGCTCCGTCTAACACGCTGGATGGTCACACTGCGCTCATCAGGATGGGATGGGAGGTGGAGGGTGGGATGGGGTGGGAATTGTCTGTAATATTTTGTTTGAATACTGTGTGTGCTTCAGTTTCCCCTGTATGCTGCATTGTTCGCTAGTTGCGGGGGAAATGGCTGTTTACTCTTTGCAGAGGCCCAGCAAAGCAGGTGTGGATGAGGCCCAGCTGTCTCGGCTTTGGGTCCCAGGTCCATGTAGCAAAGCCAAACACGGCAACATTCACCACCTAGCAACCAACAAATGACCCAGAGCATGTCGACTTCCTGCCTCTCGGCAAGGGAGCTGCACACCATTCCCCTGGCCAAGAACATGGACTGAGGAGGGGCCAGGTGATACCAGTCAGCTCTGTGTTTTTGGGGAACCAGGGTGCAGTATCTAGCCTTTTTGACTCATGAAAGACACCCCCTCCCCAGTCTCTGCTTGAACCAAAACCAGTCAGAGGAAAGGCTTGCAGAGAGCAGTGAAGGGCTTTGGGAGACACATCTAGACCCGTCCTGACAAGGGTGACAAGATGAAGACATCTCAATTTGCATACAGAATGGAGAACAGAGAACCGCACTGAACTCTGGGGCCAGAAAGGCAGGGAAGCATGGCATCATGGGGGATCTCTGCTCCAGATGTTAATGAACCCACGCCTGCACACACCCAGCTCAGCAGTTTTCAGCCCAATTCTAGTAATTAATCCTTGATTGGTACCCAAAATACCGAAGCAGCCTAGTTGCATTGTGAGCTCCCTGGAAGGAACACTACCCATAGCCAAGAGTGATCAGCTCCTATTGTCTAGCCTAAAGAAAACCCTTGAGTCATCAGTTTACCCATAAACAAATCTAGTGTTCTCCCTTGAACCATTGTTGTTTCTCTACAAAACCCCCTACCTATGTTCAAGTAAGTGTTCTAATGTTTGGATCCAAACTCTGCATCAGTTCCACTGGGATTTCATCTTCTCCTGACTGATCGTGTTGGCCACCTGGGAACCCTGACCAGTTCACGCTACCGGGGGCGTTGGGATCCTTTTCTTTCTCTATCTGTTTTCTACCTCAGGTATTAACTGTTAATAATGTAACTGGTATGTTTGTTTAGCCCTCCTTGTGTGGTTATCACTATTATTCAATAAATAACTTCTATGGTTAAGCTGATTGCTTCTCTCTCTCTCTCTCAACTTTACTCTTTTGTGGTTTTAGCTTCTCCCATTCACTCTGCAGCAACTCTTCTTTTACCTAGGCTAAAGATCCCTGTAGCGCCCAAAAATCCTGTGGGGTTTGCTCATCCAGTGGGTTGTGACGTGAGAGCGGCGATAGGGACGTTTTAAACCTGTGGCATATAATGGGGCGGGGGGGGGGAGCTGAAAGTGCTGCTTGGCGCAGCCTATTGAGCCCAGGGGCACATAAGGGGGTCAGCTTGAGAGTGGTGATTGACCTGGCCTGCTCAGACTTGGTGTGCGTGCGTGCGTGCGTTCATCTGGTCCTGGGGCTGGAGGAACCCAGTCCTGGGGAACCAAGGTCCTGCAGGATAGCTTCATTGGGAGGGGACTTGCAGCAGGGACAGGTAGAGCTCCGTATGAGAACACAAGTGACTCAAGCAGTTCATTGATGGAATCACAGAATCCCCCCCCCCAGAAGAGTAACCCTAATAAATGAGCGTACCCCAAAGTAACAGGCACATCTGGTAACACTGGTGGGGGGTGAGCTCAAGCGGGAACT
This sequence comes from Caretta caretta, assembly GCF_965140235.1. Taxonomy (NCBI): domain Eukaryota; kingdom Metazoa; phylum Chordata; order Testudines; family Cheloniidae; genus Caretta; species Caretta caretta. The sequence continues at coordinate 46,165,030 of NC_134219.1, forward strand.
ACAGACAAAGAGGGGAACAGGGGCCAAAGAGGCCCAGAACGGCAGCCAAGGGGTCCACACAGCTGTACCCCATTTCTCTGTGCTGGCCTGAGGGCTTCCTATGCCGTGTGCCAATCACCTCATAAACCCGCCTGCTTTGACAAGGCTGCCTGAGTCCCTGCACATGATGGGGAGGGCCATGGCCCCCCTTGGGGTACAGGTCTCTTGGAGGTGTCCAGCCCAGGGGGACTCGCTGAAGGACGCTCACAGTGTGGGGCAGGGGTGCTAGCTCCCAGGTTTGACCCAATGCATCTCCCCTCCCCGGAGCATTTCCTGTGTCAGCACAACCCTGTCCACAGCCCCAGAGCTCCTGAGCAACCCTGCAACAACAAACCAGCCTGTCCACAGCCCAGTGCTCCCCAGCAACCCTACAATAACAAAGGAGTATGTCCACACAGCCCAAGCAGGGTGACATTTGGCCCCCCCCAAACCTCTCCCTCAGGTGGCAGTTGGCCCCTCCCCCAAACCTCTCCCTCAGGTGGCAGTTGGCCCCTCCCCCAACCCTCTCCTTCAGGTGGCAGTTGGCCCCTCCCCTGTCGTGCTCTCAGTGGCCATTGATGCCTCATGCCGCCGCCCCGCCCATTTCCCACCTCTTTTCCTTGCTCCCTCCTGCAGCCCCAGCTGACTCCGCTTAGCAACTAGTGATGCTGCCACACGGTGGCGCCTCCCATTGGCTGTCCTGCTGGAGGGGGCGTGGCCAAGGGAACAGCCCTGGGCGGGGAACGAGGAGGTGGCAGGACACTGGGCACGAATTCGATCCCTGGACACCTGCCCCGTCTGCCTGAGAGTGGCTCTTCCCTGGCACTCAGGGCTGGTCCCATTGCCCCAGGGCAGTGCTAGGGGCTGGGCAGCAGGGGCGGGGCGGGGCAGCAGGGGGCGGAGCGAGGGCAGGGCGGGGCAGGGTGGGGCACCAGGGGGCTCTCCCCCGGGCAGTAGGGTGACCATACGTCCCTTTTTCGCCGTGACAGTCCCTTTCTAAAGCCCTGTCCTGGGTCTCCAAAAGGAGGCCTTTGTCCCATTTGCGGTGTGGAGGCGGCAAGCAGAGAGGGGCGGAGGGCAGGGCTGGGGCCGGAAGCCGGGGGGGCGCGGGGGCGCAGTGTGGCTGCTGTTTGTCGACAAAAAACTTCCACCACCCCACAAGAGGCAGGGGCTAGCCCAGCGCCGTCCAGAGGATTCAGGGGCCTCGGGCAAAGCAGTTTCGGGGGCCCCTTCCATAATAGGTCCCCAAACTGAGCATTGTCGTGATTGACCCCAAAATATATGTGCCTAGGGGTTTACTCTGGCACTCCCTGTCTCAGACCTCAGACTTCAGACATTCTCCTGGGGGCCCCACTTGCCCCCGCCCCCCTCCGGGGCAGCCTTGGCTTTGCCGGCAGGAGCGCTGGTCACTCCGGCTCTTTTCCTCGATAACACTGGTCAAAAACTGGATGCCTGGCAACCCAACTGGTCAATTGTAACTTGATATACTTCTTATGTAGGGGCATGTCCCCCCTCCCCCTGCTCCACCCCAAATACAGCAGCTAGAAGGAAACTCCCTAGCTCAGGGGTTCTCAAACTTCACTGCACCATGACCCCTTTCTGACAAGAAAACTTACTACACGACCCCAGGAGAGGGGACCGAAACCTGAGCTTGTCCGAGCCCCTCTGCCTCGGGTGGGGGAGCCAAAGCCGAAGCCCGACGGCTTCCGCCCCAGGCAGGGGGCCTGTAACCTGAGCCCCGCTGCCTGGGGCTGAAGCCCTCAGGCTTCAGCTTTGGCCCTGGGAATTGCGGCTCAGGCTTCAGTTTTGGCCCCGGGCCGCAGCAAGTCTAAGCTAGCCCTGGCGACCCCGTTACAATGGGGTTGCGCCCCACTTTGGAATCCTGACCCTCAGTTTGAGAACCGCTGCCCTAGATGCTCTCCCTGCAGTGTAACCCTTTCAGTGCCAGAGAGAGCAGCGGCAGCGGGGTCACCCATAGCTCACACCAAGCAGCTATTGGCAAGGTCGGTGCAGTAGGTGAGTAACCGGAGGCAGGGTTATTAGGGTCACTACGGGGAAGGGGTTGCTAAGCCATTCCAAACATCATGTCAGTGAGTGCCCCCCTCCACCTCCAAGAGTCACTCCTGCTTGCTCTCAGCAGCAGGGAGATCTCGTGTTGTTTCCTTTTTGGGGTGGGGTTGGGGAGGAGTCTGACTCAAATCCCTCCGGTCATTTTTTTATGCATGTCATTTTTCTTGCTCCTCATGTTGCACCAGTAACTTCACAGGTCGTTTTTAAGCCTTCCCCTGGGGCTGGGATACACGTAATTTGGGAGAACATTAGCAGCTGAGGCAGCGGTGATCAAAGAAAGATCAAGTCATACGCCAGGCATGTACTTCCCTGGAGATACCATGGTGCAGGGTGCTGTACACGCTAGTGCTCTCACATGGAATGGAGCAGGGTGGGGATGGTGGTGGGGGAAGCAGCTTGAGCTCCTGCCACCAGAACATGTGGGTCCTTGTCTCTGTGCCCCTAAGCTCACCAGGCCTTGTGACAGCCTGGCTGGGGGTGCCCAGGGAGGGCACTGGGCTGAGGGGAAAGGGCTCCCGCTGCTGCCTGAGAAGTCCCTGGCTGCTCTGCTGGGCCTGGGCTGTGTCCTGCTGCTCTCCCTGTGAGTACCCACCACCCTGCCCACAGCCAGCCCCTGTCTCCAGCCACTCCCGCACCCCCTGCCCGCAGCCAGTCCCTGCCTCCAGCCACCCCCTGCCCTGCCTCCAGCCAGCCTGTCTCCAGCCACCCCCGCACTCTCTGCCTCCAGCCAGCCCCTGCCTCCAGCCAGCCCCCTTCTCCAGCCACCCCCTGCCCTGCCTCCAGCCACCCCCGCAGCCCTGCCTGCAGCCAGCCCCAGCCACACCCTCTGCTCTGCCTGCAGCCAGCCCGTCTCCAGCCACCCCCTGTCCTGCCCGCACCAGCCCCTGCTGCACCCCCAGCCCTGCCCGCAGCCAGCCCCTGTCTCCAGCCACTCCCGCACCCCTTGCCCGCAGCCAGCCCCTGCTCACCCCCCTGCCCTGCCTCCAGCCACCCCCACACCCCCTGCCTGCAGCCAGCCCCTGTCTCCAGCCACCCCCTGCCCTGCCCGCACCAGCCCCTGCCGCACCCCCTGCCCTGCCCATACCAGCACCTGCTGCACCCCCTGCCCTGCCCGCAGCCAGCCCCTGTCTCCAGCCACCCCCGCAGCCCAGGTCAGGCTTTTTGGTTCTTAAATTGCTGTCCAGGAGAAATTTTTAAATTTTAAAAATTCCTCCTGGGAAAATACGGATGTATGGTAACCCTGTTGGTACAAAAAATACATACTGGGGCACATCCCTTAAATCAGAACTTTTTATAGAGAACCAGTTGTTAAGATTTTGGCAGCTCATCACTGTATAACCCAATAATAAAAATATCCCCTCTGCCCTTGTATTGTATGATTGTATTCATTACTTATCATTAAGAAATATCTTTTTAATAATCAAGAGGTAACAGGTGCAGTTAGAGCTATAAAGGCTCATTGGGATTTGCCCCTCAATGAACCGATGTGCAAGGGGGGGGGCGCAAGGTGGAAGTTTCGCCTAGGGCGCAAAATATCCTTGCACCAGCCCTGGGCGGCAGGCTCCGGCTGCCCATCTTCAGGCTCCTTTTCCCAGTCCCCTGGCCATGGGGCTTTGGGCTCTGGCGACGGGGCTTCAGACCACTATCTCCCCCGTCCCCACCAGCTCCATCGCCCCTGGCCTCTATTGCCCACCCCGACCCCCCATCCAGGGCTTAATTTGTCTCCAGGCTTGCTCAGGCTGAGTAAATCTGCTGTGAAAAGTGATACTTGTATGTTTGTTAATATCACTTTTTACAACAGACTTACTGGCTAGCCATAAGTAAATGACAATGATTTGGAGGTGTGCATGTGCATATTTATTTGTTTTTCTTAAAACTGAGTATTTTGTCAAAAAAAAAAAAGTGTGAGAACGGCCAAGAGCAAGGGTTGGTGAGGCCACCAAACAATGTGCCCTGAGAAACCCTGAGCTAAAGGCTCTGTCCCCTTTAAGGGATTTGGCGCGCTTTATGCTAATCAGACCAGTGTCATCACAGATGCCCCTCCCCGGCCCCATTCATTCTCAGCCACAGAGATGGGTGCCTTGTCCAATCCAGGAGGAGTATGGCGAGTCCCCTTGTGGTTGGCTGACTGGGTGTCTCGCGAGCTTTTCCTTGCCCTGTCAATGGCTAGTGGAGCGGTTGGGGCGAGCGCGAGCGCGAGCGCGGGAACTGGCCTTTGATTTGTTCTTGTCCCGCGCGGCTGCGGCGCCGGGTAAGACGCTCCCGCGGGGGTTGCCACGCGCTGCGGGGATCAGCCTCCCCCCCCCCCCCCCGCCGCCGCCCCTTTTATTGCCCTTCCCTAGCTCGGGCACCGCACACGCGCGGGCATAACCCGGCCTCTCCCCGCCACGGGAGCAGAGCCGGTCCCCCGCCCCCCGCGTTGTTGGGTGGCCGGGCAGTGAGACACCCCCCCCCCCCCCCACACACACACACACCCCGCTTTCCGCGTGTGCTTTGGTGGGAAACAGGCACCCAGGGGCTGGGCATCGTGGCTCCCCCTCCGGTGCTTGCTGGGCCGCTGCCCCCTTTGCTCTCTGCTCGCTCCTGCTGCTGGGGGGAGGAGGGGGCTCTGCTGGGGACGTGGGTCAATGAGCTCAAGAGCTTCGTCCAGCCTGGGAGAGGGTCTCTGGAGAGGCCAGGTGAGGCTGGACACCACTCGCTGCCATGCAGCCACCTCTGGGGTAGGGTGCGTTTGCTGTTTATACAGGGATCCCGCACCCCGTGCTCATATGCAGCCACCTCTGGGGTTGGGCAGGGGGGCTGTTTATGCAGGGATCCCTCCCCTTGGACTGATATGCAGCCACCTCTGGGTTGGGGCAGCGGGCTGTTTATACAGGTGTAGAAATGCAGCTATATCTGGGGTGCAGCGTAGTAGATATTTCATAGCCGCACAGCAGTTTAGGACAGGAAGTGAAGGGGGATTCCGTCACCACTGGTAACTGCAGGGTCTGGCCAGGACATCGGGGCCACCGCCTGACCCCGGGGAATGGAGCTGGGCTTGGCTAGTGAGTCCCTGAGGTTCAAGGGTCAGACACAGCTACATACACAAAGGGGGTGGGGCATGGGGAACCAGGAGGTGGGGGCCCAGTCCACACATGCCCTGTTCTGCGGATTGACTATGGGCACATGGGGAGGTGTCATAAACATACAGCTAAGGGTAGCATAAAATCCCATCCTGATTTTGCAGGTGTGATTCTTTTACTTTTTCTTTAAATAAAGTTCCTCCTTTAGGAACCTGATTGATTTTAGTGTCCTAAAGATAAAGGGTCTGGTTTGTACTTACATTAAAGGCAATTGGTTGGTATATTATTCACAAGCCTCCCCAGGAAAGGTGGTGAAGGAACTTGGGGGGATATTTTGGGGGGACAGGGCTCCAAGTGACCCTTCCCTGAATTTTCGTTCAAATAACTTGGTGGTGGTAGCAATACTGTCCAAGGTCAAGGAAGGGAATTTTTGCCTTAGGGAAGTTTTTAACCTAAGATGGTAGAATATAATCTTAGGGGTCTTTCATGCGGGTCCCCACATCTGTACCCCAGAGTTCAGAGTGGGGAGGGAACCCTGACGGGGGCTTGGCAACACAGCTTTGTGCTGGGTTGTGGGGTCACACCCCTGACCCCTAGAGCTCCGTGCTGGGGGGTGGGGGTGTCACACCTAACCTACAGAGCTCTGCTGGGATAAGGATTAAGTGTAGACCAGGCCTGGGGTGTGTGTGTGCTTCCGTGTGTGTGTGTGCGTGCGTTCATCTGGAAATTGTACCCATAGCCTGCCTAGAGCAATAAGAACATACAGAAAACGACATCTCGGAGATGCTGTTTTGTGCTCTGTAAAAACCTTTATATTTTTTGTTAACAAAAATAAAATTCTAACTGAAGTAATAAACAAAGAATCAAGTTCTGCCCCAGTGAGAGCAGCCAATGAGGGCTTCCACAAACCTGCAGCTTTGGGGCTCCGTATGTATCTTCTACTCAAAGGCCCAGGAAGTTATGCACCTAGGTCTAGATTTTTTTTCAGTGGTATTCACTTCCTTTAGCTTGAACTGGAATCTTGGATGCTCAACAATTCTCAAAATGCACTTTGCAGAACCAGATCTAAAGTCAGTTGAGTCCTTTCGCTAGTTTGGATCAAGCCTGTTTGGTGCTCGGTTCTCTGTAGCAAAATAAAATCTGGAACGTTCAGAGAGTGTGTGTGTGTGTGGGGGGGGATTTGTCCATTTTCTCTACTTGGGTTGCCCCCACCTCCTCTTTTCCCTCAGGCTTTTCCCACCTTGCTAACATTTAGTTGTTAACTAGATCTAAAGAGCTGCCCCTTGTGTATGGTTGCAAAAGACTCCAACCTCTCACTTTATTTTGCGTCACTGACAAGACTATTGTGTTTATATTGTGTTTGTGGCGGGTCCTTCCTGACCCTGTGCAATGGATCTCTGCACTGCGATAAAATCACTGTGAAATTCTCCCTCCCAGTTCTGTGTCCTGGGATCCAAATGTTTTTTGTCTAATAGGAAAGGTACAAATTCTGGTTTGTCACTAAAGGTCAAAGGCTGAGGAGCTGTTTTATCAAAAACTGCAGCAGTAGCTCTAGGCAATTTAATTCTCTTGTATCTGGAAACATTTTTTTTCTCTTTGTCTGAAACCACAGGGAAAAGGCCTTGGAATGCAAATGCCTGTATCTTTCCCCACACACATGCTTAAAATCATCAGTTGCCAAAGCCTAAAATGTAAGGCTGTGCCTCAGTTTCTCTACTTATGGAATAGGGACAGTTTGCTTGGTTAGACCATGAGCTCTGCAGGGCAGGGGCTGTCTCACCCTGCGTGTGTTTGCACTGGAGCTGGAAGGTGTAATTTCTGGCTGGAGCAGACATACCCACGTTCGCTGTGATTGAGCTGCCATGCTAAAATAGAGTGTAGCTGTGGCAGCAGGAAGGACCAAACAATTCAAGTACCGATCTAGGGTTTTGGCTGGGACTGCACTCGGGGCAGCCAGCCCCTCCCACCGCCATGGCTACAATCTCTATTTTTAGTGCTCAAGAGTGTGTATGTCTCCTCAAGCTGGAAGTTATATCTTCCAGCTCCAATGTGGATGTATCCCCTGCGTGTCCATGTAGCGCCCAGCCCAATGGGACCCTGATCTCAGCTGGGGCAGGGACTGTCTCTCGCTGTGTGTCTGGGCAGTGCCCGGAACAACGGGGCCCTGATCTCAGCTGACACATTTGAACGCTTAGGCATCATTCTCAACATCAGCAAATCCGTCCTCACCCAACTCAAAGAATAGATTTCATTGGGGCAGTCCTTGATGCCAATCAAGCGAGAGCTTTCTTCCCAGAGGCGTGGCATCTAGCCCTCTCGCAGATAATCGGCAGCCTTTGAACTTTTCCCACCACCACAGCAAGGCAGTGCCTCAGGCTGCTGGGACATATGGTGTCTGCACCTATGTGGTGCAGCATGTCGGATTGCGACTGAGGCCTCTACAAGCGTGGCTTGCGTCCGTGTATCGCCCGGGCCGTGACAGTCTGGACATGGTGCTGACCATTCCAAAGCATACCCTCAATTCCCTACGATGGTGGCTCGACCCCCGCATGGTGAGTGCCGGGGTTCCTTTCCACCTTCCCCAACCCACCTTGATTCTGGTAATGGATGTGTCTGCGCTGGGTTGGGGAGTGCATCTTGAAAGCCTAAGAACTCAAGGCTTATGGCAAGTAGAGGAACTGGTTCTGCATATCAACATCAAGGAGCTCAGGGCGGTCCGCCTTGTGTGCCAAGCGTTTCTGCCCCGCTTGCAGGGTCACTGTGTAACGGTGCTCACAGACAATACCACGGTCATGTTTTATATAGACAGGCAAGGTGGAGCCTGATCGTCTCTTCTCTGTCAGGAAGCCCTCCTACTGTGGGAATTTTGTCTAGCCCACTCCATCCTTCTCCAAGCTTCATACCTGCCAGGCATTCAGAACATGCTGGCGGACAGCCTGAGCAGATGGTTCCTTACGCACGAGTGGTCGATTCGTCCAGACATCATCTACTCAATCTTCCGCGGTTGGGGTTTTCCCCAGATCGACCTGTTTACCATGTGGTCCAACAGGAAGTGTCCAACCTTCTGCTCCTTCTGGGGTCACAGCCCAGGCTCAATCGCAGATGCGTTTCTGATTCCATGGTCTGGTCAACTACTATATGCCTTTCCACCATTTCCACTTGTCCACAAGGTACTTCTCAAGGTCTGCAGGGACAGGGCGGATGTCATACTGGTGGCTCCGGCTTGGCCTCGCCAGTGCTGGTACCCCACCCTCATGGACTTTTCAGTCTAGTCCCCGGTATGTCTATCTCTCATTCCTGACCGCATCTCGAAGAATCACGGTTGCCTTCTTCACCCGGACCTTCAGTCGCTCCACCTCATGGCCTGGAGGATCCGTGGTTGAACCAGGCAGAACTCGTCACTTTTGCAGAATGGATGAAAGGTTTGCCAGTCTCTTCCCAGCGGATCTCATCCTGGATCACGGTGTGTATTCGCGCTTGTTATGACTTGGCGAAGGTTCCTCCGCCTGCCATTACAGCTCACTCCACGAGGGTGCAAGCCTCGTCGACAGCCTTCCTGGCCCACATACCTGTTCAGGAGATCTGCAGGGCTTTCATGTGGTCTTCAGTGCACACCTTTACGTCGCACTACGCCATCGTCCACCAACCTCGGGACGATGCAGCCTTTGGCAGAGCGGTTCTTGGATCTGCAATACCTTGACTCCGGCCCCGCCTCTGCGGTAAGGGTTGGAAGTCACCTAACTGGAATTGATATGAGCAAGCACTCGAAGAAGAAAAAAAGGTTACTCACCCTTTTTGTAACTCTTGTTCTTCGAGATGTGTTGCTCATATCTATTCCATTCCCTCCCACCTTCCCCTCTGTTGGAGTAGCTGGCAAGAAGGAACTGAAGGGGGGGCTGCTGCTAGTTATTACATAGGATTAAAGCAGTAAAAAAACAAAAAAACCTCTTGTATCACAGCCAGTGATACTCGGACCTCAGTGGTTCAGGAGCAAATTAGAGATCAGCATTACCCCAAAAGAGCCACAGTCGTGTGAATCCATTGTTTCATTTACTATAGTACTATTCATACTTAAACAGTATGATGAGGAAATATTTAGTTTATATATGTATAACGTATTATTCTCACAGCAAACAAGGTAATATTTTAGTGCAAGTTGATAACTTAGTTGGTTAATAACATAGTAAAAGCATCCTGATTGGTTATTAACTTAGATTGGTTAACCATTAAATGACACAGTGTTTTAATATCATGTGCTGCAAAGAGCCTCAGGAGACACATTATAAACAGCCACTTGTTGCTTAAGAGCCACAGTCTGAGTGTCACTGGTCTACACTAGCAATTGATATGGAAAATCTCCCATTGGTGTAGGTATCATCCTCACTAAGTCAGTGCCGAGTTTACAATGGCGCCAGTGGTTCCATGGAGCCGGGCCCATGCTCAGAAGGGGCCCCGACCTGCTCTGCTTGCACTGTACCCTGAGACCCCACCAGCCCGCTGGCTCCCCCCACCTCGCCCACCACTTCCTCCTCTCGGCCTGCCTGCCAGTCGGCTATGGGCTCCTCTCCACCCTCTGGCCTCACCCTCCAGCTTCTCTCTGCCTCCTGGCCAGACCCCAGTGCACCTCCGGCTCTGGGCAGTCTCTGCTTCCCGCCACCTGTGGAGCCCTGCCTGTCGCCCTGGAGCTGAGCCACCCAGGACTGGTGCAGGAGCCTGGCCAGGCTCAGTCAGTTTTTTTTTTCTTTTTTTTTGGGGGGGGCAGTGTGGGGGGATTGGCTGAGTCCCTCCGGGCAAGTGGGTCCTGAGGGAGCCCAGCCGGGGCAGATGCTGGCCTGGCTGATCACACCACACCCAAGAGGTCGGGGCAATTCCCGGCCCTGGGACTAATCCTGGCTACGCTGCCAGCTCAGCCTGGTAGACGGTCGCCTCCCAGCAGGGCTGGTGAGTGCTGCAGGGAGGCAGGACGTGGGGGAGGGGGTCTCTTAGGGGTCTGGGAGGGTGCTGGGCTGTGAGGGGGGTGGGGAAGATCTGTGTGTTGGGGCACTAGGGAGTGGGGGTTCTGTGTGGGGTGCTGGGCAGTTGTTGTGGGGCTGTGGGCAGGTGGGTGCTGGGCAGGGGTGCTGGTATGCAGGGCACTGTGTATTTGTGGCAGGGTCTGGGGGATGTGCTGGACACAGCAGGTCCGGGGGGGCTCTGGCTGTAGGGAATTTGGGGGGGGGGTGTTCTGGTGTTGGAGGATGTGTGGCGCAGCATGGGGCGGACCATTGTGCATCTGGCAACTGCCAGTTTGTAAATAGTGCCCTCGCACTGGGCTGGGCAGAGCGGGGCAGCCCCTGCCATGCCATTGCCCCTGGTAGGCTCCTCACTCGATTTCCCCTCCCCCACGCCATGGTCCATTCCCCTCTAGGGGCCCAAAAATATGTTTGGGGCCGGGCCCACAAAAGGTTAATCCGGCCCTGCACTAAGTGCTACGGCACTGTAACCGTAGAGATGCCCAAAGCTTCAAAAAACAAATTAGAAAATGTTTAATAGAGCCTGGGTTTTTTCGGTTTGTTTGATTTCCCAGAAAAATATGAGCCCCTGAGAGATGTAGTTATACTATTCCGGGGGACTGGAGTCTTAAACAGCATGCTCAGTAACGTCTGCTGAAACCACTGCCCTCCCAGGACGGTACCTCTCAGCACCTGCTTCCCACCGCTGTGTTCTAGCTGATATGAAGTATTGAGCTGCTAAGGAGACTTGATTCAGTAAAATATTTTACATACGCCCCCTCCAAAAATTATAATAGTCATACATGTTATAGTTATTCCACGGTATCTCCCAATGGAAGGGCCTTTCTCCCGCAATCCCTCCCCTGGGGTTCCTTAGGCCAGTGTCTCTTCACCCGTGTTCCCTCTAAGTTTTGACAGGCCGTGTGCGCAAAAAATTGCTTCTGTGTCAATTTTTGTGCGCGCGGTGTTTCGGCATGTGCGGGGGGTTTAGGATCTGCATGCGAGTGCACACGGGAACAGTGCTCTTCACCCCACTGTGGTGCCTCGCCCAGACCTGTGGGCAGGGGAGAAGGCTGCCAAAGCCGCTCCCAGCAAGCCTATGTTGGCATCTTTGCGTATGTAATTGCCTAGTCATTTCCTTATGTAGCCTGTTGCTTGTTTGGGGGCTTTTTGCGGGGGGAGGGGACTGGGATTTTTGTTTTTTTAATTTCCCGCCGTCGGAGAACGTGATTGGCTCCCAGTCGCCCAAGCAGCTTTAAAAAACGCTGTCAACGGCCGCTTGCTGACCGCTGCCTCATTCTTTCCTTTCACTTTCGGGTTCCGGGAAAGGGGGCGTGGCTTCACTCGACTCGTGGCAATCGTCCTACCCAATCAGCGGCTCCCGCTAGGGTCTTCCACCCAATGACAGGCCCCCCCGCGGTTTTGCCCGGTTCCCGCTTCCTCTTTGACCACGCCCTGAGGTGACGTAGTTAAGCCCCCGCATGACTCATGTGACGTTTTTTTCAATACGGTCGCCCTCGCGCGACGCTCAATGGGCCGCTGCGCGTTTTTCAAAAAACAAATGGCGGCACCTGATTGGTCGCTTGTGGAGGGGCGAAGGGGACTGGTCCTGCCCGGCTATTTGAATTCAGAGCAAAGCACTGGTTTCTATCTTTCCCCTAAAAGAAAAGGAGGACTTGTGGCACCTTAGAGACTAACCAATTTATTTGAGCATGAGCTTTCGTGAGCTACAGCTCACTTCATCGGATGCATACCGTGGAAAATCCGTGGAAAATCCACGGTATGCATCCGATGAAGTGAGCTGTAGCTCACGAAAGCTCATGCTCAAATAAATTGGTTAGTCTCTAAGGTGCCACAAGTCCTCCTTTTCTTTTTGCAAAGACAGACTAACACGGCTGTTACTCTGAAACCTATCTTTCCCCTGCCCCTCAGTACTGCCGGTGGAGAGGGGCTGGTGGCCGGTGCTTGGTGCTGCTCGGCTTGGCTTGGCCCGGCCCGGGTTTGGTTTTCCTGACAGAGCCCACCTTGCTCTAGGGGTGGACCTGGATTGTGCGCCTACAGCCCTACTCTGTAGCTCTTCGCCCAGGTGAGGCGGCCGGGGGCTGGTCCCGGACTGGGCCCGGTCAGTTGCAAAGAACGTGATTTGTGTTGGGGGAGGGGGAGTCGGGCTCCCAACAGTTCGCGGGGTCGGTTAAGGCCGCCGGTTGGACGGGGACGGTGGCCTGCATGGGACACATCGATGCGGTTGGCCGGCGGCGGGGAGGGGGGTGATCACACTGAAGCAGCTGGAGGGGCCGTGCGGGTCGGTCGGTCGGGGTGGTTGGTTCACCATCATGCTGCTGTTCCTAGTGCCCGGGCGTGGCTCCTGAACGGACTGTATCATCCCTCCCGGGGAATGGGCCTGTTTGTTTGGCGAGTATATTTGATTACCCCTAGGGCTGGCTCTGCTGTGTGTGGGTGGCCGGGCCTGCTGTGAGGAGGAGGTGGGATGCAGAGTTGGTTGGGGGGGGGCGGGGGGGGTCTGCAGGTGCTCACAGTAAATGGTTCCTTTCGCACACGATACGGTTACTGTGTCAAACACGTTTAGTGCTGGCATTGAATGGTAGGGAAGTTGGCTAATGGTTCTGCTGCCTTGGTGAATTACTGGCCCAGAGGTTAGGGGTCTATTATAGGAGTGGATGGGTGAGGTTCAAGTGGCCTACAGGGTGCAGGTCTGCCTAGAGCATAATGATGCTTCCTTCTGGCCTTGAAGTCTGAGGCTATGTATACACCACAGCTTAGATCAATGTAAGTTATGTTGCTTAGGAGAGTGAATAAGCCATCCTCTTTAGTGACCTAAATTACACCGGCCTAGGCCTCGTGGAATTGAAGCCTGAGCCTGCCCAAGCCCCATTGCACTGTGCAGGGCAGGCGGGTGGTGCAAAGCTGAAGCCCAAGGGCTTCAGCCCCAGGCAGGGGGCCTGTAACCTGAGTCCCAACACGCAGGGCTGAACCCTCTGGCTTTGGCTTTGGGCCCCAGCAAATCTAAGACAGCCCTGATGGCCCCATTAAAATAGGATTGTGACCCACTTTGGGGTCCCGACCTACAGTCTGAGAACTGCTGGCCTAGGTCTGAGTTTGCAATTTGTCATAGAAAAAAGGTACAGAAATTGACTAATTCTGGGGAGTTTATTACTGTCCTGGAGTGCTGTGCAAGCTGTGTAGGTTCTGACTGTTGTTACGTTTAGTAAAAGCATGGGTTCTAGTTCAAAATCCACACCACCTTTAAGCAAATGGGTCAAGTATGGGAAAAGAGAGTGCAAATAATGGTGGGAAGAGAAGGGCCTAAAACAATGGATCGTGTCTGTGGTAGGGGATGCTGGTCTGGATGGCTGCAAATTCTGTAAATATACCCTTTATGCCCACCATGCAGATCTGGTGCAGCATATGAAGACTGAGAAGCAGAAGAAAAATTCTGTTTCATTTCTTCTCAATGTGCTTGACTGACTTTGGGGTTCGTGTGGCTCCCAGCATGTTTACTACTGCTGTTTTAGTGCGTCAGGTTGAACTGAAAGTGGTGTGCTTTATGGCATGCCACGCAGATGTGTAAGATGTGGATTATTTGGAGGAGATCATCGACGCAACATTGGACAAGGACCTCAAGGTCCTCCATTCAAAGTGACAGCACCTTGCGCATTCTCTGATTTCCTGAAAGCTAGAGGTGACTCTGCTTGACTGCACTTAGAGCTGCAGCAGGACAGCTGCAGCGCTTAGTGAAGACACTACCTATGCCAACAGGAGAGCTTCTCCCATGGGTGTAGATATTCCACCGCCCCAAGAGGTGGTAGCTGTGTCCTAGGGAGGGCTTCATAGTGCTGTCTACACCGGGAGATCTGTCTGTATAACTGCATCCCTCAGGGGTGTGCATTTTCCACACCCTGGAGTGACACATGTATACTGACAACTTTGTAGTGTAGACCAGGGCTCAGACGATTTCCTCCTAGATGAAAGCGCTGACATTGCTGTGATTGGGCAGCTGTGTTGTCATTTGATACTTCAGCAGACAGTTACAGAAAATTGTTGCAATGTTTCTTGGTTTGCTTACCTGGGGGGAGGGGACAGCTGAAGCCTTTTCTGAAGCCTTGCTTCACTTTCGAACATAGGCTTAAAGTTTGACAAGGGTATCCGAATTGGAACAGAGTTGCAGTGTTATGGTGGGAAGAAACCATTCTGTGTACACTAAACTTTGGAAAACGAAAAGGAGTACTTGTGGCACCTTAGAGACTAACCAATTTATTTGAGCATAAACTTTCGTGAGCTACAGCTCACTTCATCGGATGCATACTGTGGAAAGTGTAGAAGATCTTTTTATACACACAAAGCATGAAAAAATACCTCCTCCCACCCCACTCTCCTGCTGGTAATAGCTTATCTAAAGTGATCACTCTCCATACAATGTGTATGATAATCAAGTTGGGCCATTTCCAGCACAAATCCAGGTTTTCTCTCCCCTCCCCTGCCCCCAAACCCACTCTCCTGTTGGTAATAGCTTATCTAAAGTGACCACTCTCCTTACAATGTGATAATCAAGAATATAATCAGGAGAGTGGGGTGGGGGGAGGTATTTTTTCATGCTTTGTGTGTATAAAAAGATCTTCTACACTTTCCACAGTATGCATCCGATGAAGTGAGCTGTAGCTCACGAAAGCTTATGCTCAAATAAATTGGTTAGTCTCTAAGGTGCCACAAGTACTCCTTTTCTTTTTGCAAATACAGACTAACACGGCTGTTACTCTGAAAACTAAACTTTGGGAGAGGAATGGATGTCTTGTCCTGTGGAAGTGTGATGCGAGGATCTTGAGCCCGGCATCTGCCGTGTTTCTTATTAGTGGCAAAAACTTCCCTACACATCCCCCTCTTTTCACTGCATTTACTTTTCAGGCGAGGAGGGAATCCCTTTGAAATTTAATTTCCCTTAGGGGGTGTATGGGGAAGATAAAATAGGAAGGAACGATGTTTCTCACTCTTCCCCAGATGAAGTGCCCATCGGGACCGGAGAGGAAACAACCTGACTTCTACTAAAGTAGCAGCTGGCTTGTATGTTGCTGGGGAGGAGATACTGATTTTTTTCTTTTTTCTTTTCATCTGAAAGAAGGATGGTCTCCAGGACTCCTGAGTTCTCTTCCCAGATGTGGGAGAGTGGGGTCTAGTGGTCAGAGCACATATTTGAAACCCAGCCCGGGGAAAAAGTTGTATAATGGTTAAAATGGAGGACTGAGTCAGGATGCTGGGTTCTATTCCTAGGGTTGGTACTGATTGATTATGTGAACACAGCTGGTGTTGCTTATTGCTAGAGCCCTGCGCAGATATGAAATTTGTATCCACATCCATCTGTGATCCACAAACATGGTCTGGGGATATCAAGCAGATATTTTCAGGGCTCTAATTATTGCCTCTACCTTAATTTCAGCCTCTGAAATGGATGTAAGCATCCTCACCTTGCTTTGGAAAGCATCTTCAGATCTATTGTGGACTACTTGAATTGATCCTCAGGAACTTTGCTTAATAACTTTGTTACTTCCTTTGCAGGAACATCCGTTAGGTGTACAGACAGACTGAGGACTTGCTGATCAGGTAAGTATTATCCAGTGGCTCTCCTTTTGCTCAAACAGAAATCTTAATCCATCTTGATTTGTCTATTATATCATTGACCCTCTAAAAAATCATTCTGCTTTCTCTCCTCAGATTACCTCAGAGAACACCTCATTACTCATCCCAACAAATGATTATTAGCCTATCTGATAGGGAGGGATCATAAATCACAGAAACAGTCAGTCAGGTGAGAGGCTTGGTCTAGATGGTCCATGGATGATCTAGATAATACTCAGGTTATCATACCACACCCTCTCTCTGGTATGAGCACTATTAAGCGGTGGAACTAGCATCTGTCATTGGTGGTTCTGTCATAGGATTTCGTGTGGCTGCCCATCACCGTAGTATCTGAGCACCTTCAATGTAAAAGCAACAGCAAAGTCCTTACTGATCTTCATGGAGTCTCTCACAGATCTTCCTTTTTGGGGTAAAAACCCTGCTCTTGGGCCAGACAGTGTGGGTAATGGTTCTTAGATCCCTTGGTGCTCTTTTCCACTGCCTTGAACCAAACCCCAAGAAGGTTCTGTCTCCTGTACAGCCTTCCTTTCCTTTCAAGTAGGAAGTTTCATTGTGCCTGAAGAGAGATCTCAGCTCTGCTCTTGGGTGTCCTGGGCCCTGGCTGTTACACACCTTGAAGAGGACTCAATCTTGACCATGATGTGATGTCCTCTGGGTTGCCCAGGTAGTGAATAGAGGACAGGTATGATGCTGAGGAGGTGTGCTGCTGGGTTTTGTGCAAGCTGAAGTTTCAGAGCTGACAGCTTAACTTGTGGTTACTAACACAGATCAGGTTTCAGAGTAACAGCCGTGTTAGTCTGTATTCGCAAAAAGAAAAGGAGGACTTGTGGCACCTTAGAGACTAACCAATTTATTTGAGCATGAGCTTTCGTGAGCTACAGCTCACTTCTGAGCTGTAGCTCACGAAAGCTCATGCTCAAATAAATTGGTTAGTCTCTAAGGTGCCACAAGTCCTCCTTTTCTTTTTGCTAACACAGATCAGTTGACTTGTTTGAAATTTGAAAATCAAGGCCCCATGATTCTGAAAACCATTACACATATACTTAAATTTACTCACCTGAATTACATTAAGCACATGTGGTTGCATAAATAGGGCCTAAATGAGAAAGTAAAACAGATACCTGGCATCTATTTTGGTGTACGAAAAATCTCCGTGAACTTCTAGTTTCATAATAAAGAATTACGTGTAACCACACAGCATAATCTTTGTTTTTATCTGCCTTTCTAACATACACATTCACACCATTGGCCATGTTCTTTAAAAGTGCTCAGGACCTAGCAACTCCCTCTGAAAATCTGGCCACTTGATTTTTAGATGAAACTCCCTTTGGGGTTTAGAGAGCATGGCCCCTGCAAAACTTGTACGGAGGCAGAGGAAGTACTGGCTCTTCCAGGGGAGTGGGGAGACTGACAGAGTGTGTCTGTAGTTCCAGACAAGGGGACCAACAGTGAGCAGGCCCCCACACAGTGAAGCAGCCAAGAACCAGCTTGAAGCCTGGGAGGGACAGCAGCCAACTGGGGACATGCCAGGAGGAGCACTGTGCCAGGAAGGAACTACCCAAGAAGGACAAACTGGAGCTGGACCCAGTATCACTGAGGGCCTAGTGACCTTCAGCAGAACAGGTACCCAGCTTGTACTTTGTGTACCTGCATGTAGCCAGAGGTCTTGCAGTGGGTGGGTGTTGTTACCCCTCTGAAATCCTGGTCCCTATTTCCCTCTGGTCCAATTCACTTTTGCATGCCCTCTCTGTGTGAAATGTGTGAGAAGCACACACCCGAAACAGTCGCATGGAGGCAGGGCCTTGGGTGTGCATGAGAATGAGCTATTGTCTGGCGGTGGCAGTTAACGCTGTCTGTTCCTGCATATTTGCAGGTGCAGCTGCTGTGCCTGGGAGATGTGGCCCTGAGCTCTGGGGAAAAGCTCTTTGCTAAGGCTGACATGCGGGAAGAGGGGGATGGGGATGATGAGACCTCCAAATGTCACACATGCTGGAGCTGGGAGCTTCATTTCCCGTGGGGGCAGCCAGGGGTCATTTCCCTAAGTAACACTTTTTCGGTGTTTCATTGTCACTTATTGAAATCCCCTCTTTGTCCTGAGAATCAAGATTTCAAAGGAAACTTCCTTCTTCAGACAAGGAGAGTCAAGGATTGTAGGGAGTCTGAGAGATCAGACCCCCTGTGTAAACCCTAAAGCAGAGCCAGAGAGGCCAGTCTTTAGTCTGGGGGATCTGGGGGTTGCTTCAGACTCTCAGCACAGAGGCTCCTGGGGGACGGACAGGGGTTCCTGTTGTACATCTGACACTTTTGCTACTTTCCCTCATGTAACTGCACTTAGCTCTAGAGAAGGAGCCTTAGAAAACCCAGTGAGTCTGTCCCAGGATGGTTTTCCCCAGGATCACTCAGTGGCTTTTCTGTTCAATTCTGTGAACCTGATTGTATTGTAGCAGCGAACAGATAAACTGAACCCCTTGTTTCTCAGACTACGTGGGTGCTGGGGATGTCTTCAGGTGGAACTGACACCAGTAGGGGTGTGTGTGGTTTTTGTTTTTTTTTTGCACGAGTTTCCCGTAAGGGAGGGGCAGGGAGTTGTGGTCCAACCCTCTGAGTCGTTTCAGGCTGCCTGACTTAATCCAGGGGGTTGGGTGCAGCTGGAGTTGGCAGGCACAGTGCCTGTGGCCTGGTCTACACAAGGAAATTAGGTTGGTATATTTACTTTGCTCAGGAGTATGAAAAATCCAGCCTTGAATGATGCAGTTAAATCCACCAGGATAGACCACACTAGGTAGACAAGCTGTAGCTAGCTTGATGGGAGAATTCTCCTCTGAGGGAGGCGAAGTACCTACTCCAAGGGAAGAAGTCCTCCCTTTGGCATAGCTAGTCTCATCATTGAAATGCTAGAGCGGCACAGCTGCAGAATTGTAAGTGTAGATGAGCCCTGAGTATGTGGGGAAGGTTGGTTTTTTGGTGTGTTTTGGTCCTCTTTCCCCAGTAGGGGATAGAAAAAAGGTGAGTGTGAGATATGTTCCCATCCCTTTACTCTGGTCAGCTGGGCCAAGAGCCAGTCTGGGTAGCAGTCTGTGCAGGAGCAGTGGGAGAAATTCAACAGTCAAATGGGTCCTAGGACTAGAAGATACCATTGAACTATGAGGCGGTTGGCAAGTGTGGGGTCATTTGGGTCCGGGCGAGTTATCATTGTGTTTAGCCCTCTGACTGGGGGCTGTAATTAATGTCTGTACCCAGAGCGGGAAGGGCAGCACCCTGGGAATCACAATAGAGATTTGCTCCACAGTGGCCCAGGCATGGATACCGTTAATGAGTCTGCTCCCCAGAAGCACTCATGGCTTTGTCTCTTTCAGATCCTGGGTCTAACAAGTTCAGGAAACGTGTTTCCCGTGGAGTCCCAGCTGCCATCGTAGCTGCAGTCACAGTTTTTATGTTGGTCATCATCCTTACTCTAGTAGTACTTTTAGCAGGTAATTGCATCAGCCAGTCTCTGCTTCCCCTGAATTGTTTCTGTGGGGGGCAGGGAAGGTATTAACAAGTGAATCCAGCGGGTCTAGAATGGTTTGTCCTGACTTACCTGTTAAACACCATTGTGTACCTCTGTATTCGCCAACTGCTCTGGCCCTTCAGATGTATCCTTGGTGTTAGTCATGGCTGGCCCCACTGCTGCTCCTTCCCTGAAAGGGTTAAACTTCAGGAGGTTTTCCAAGGAGTTCGTGTGACCCTGTCCCTGCTGCTGCACTGGGGGAAGAAGGCAGGGGTGGGGTTTCCAAAAGGTGGCTGTGGGAGTTGGTGCCCATTGAAATTCCCTAGGAGCATGTGACAGACTCGCTGGCTTGAGGGTGCTGGGGAAATCCCCAGCTGAACTGTCTCTGTAAAGGGTGACTTTGGCACTGACCGCTCTTAACCCAGTGGTCCCAAAACTTTTTCAGTCGTGCATCCCCCCCCCCTGTTCCCCCTCTTACCCAGCCCATGCTCTCTGACAGCTGAGGCTGGGGGTGACTGGGGGAGGCAGAGCCATGCTCAGGGCAGGACTAGGGAGCTGTCTGTCTTTCTCTGTGGAGCCTTTGAGTGCTCTTTCAGGCTCCAGCTGCTGCTCTTCCTGCCCCGCAGTGGTGGAAGCAGGTTACTGGAGGTAACTGGACTTTACGTGTCCAGGCAGCTGGGGCAGGGGCTGGAGCAGAATTGGAGGCAGAGTGGAGCTGGGTGGCACTCTCTCCCTGTGACCTGGGCTCACTGTGCACCTCCCCCCAACATTTTGGGGACCACTGTCTTAACCTCACAGGCATTTCCATTTTGGGGGTTCTGGTGCCACCTTGTGGCCATTTTATGTCCCTGAGAATTACAGCACTCGTCTCAAACTCATTCACTTGGCTCCTAATCCTCTGCACAGGATAAGCTGCTCCGAGCTGTGCTAGCCCCCACCATCCTTTACCCTGGGCAGGGAACATCCCTGGAATTCTTACTGGTACAGACACCATAAAACACATCTCTGTTGGGCTGGGTCTCCAGTGTCCGATTCTCTGGGAGCCTGTTCCTTGCACAGATTAGTGCAGTCAGGGTTTGTTCCCTGATGTGAGTCTAAACCCATCTTCATCCCCAGATGCATCTCTAAAGCAAAGAGCCTGGGGAGGGGAGGCAGCCAGCTGCAGTAGCAGGACGTCCCTGAGTTAGTAGACCCAGCATCCCACACAATCATATTGAACTATATCTTTATTTGGTGTCAATATTTGTCTGTGCCAGCCATCAGGTAACACTCCCCCTCCCTGCTCTGTCTTTATGGTGAATCTGGTGCTACTGTACTCTGCTCCGGCTTGCTTGTCAGCTGCACTTTCTGTGAATTTGACCCCCAGAAACTGAGTCACTAAAGAAGAGGGGGTCGGTTGCCCATCTCATCTCTTGTTTCAAATGGTTGATTTCCTCCCTCAGTACAGCGGTCAGGGGTGTAAGGAGCTTGCAGCCTGGATCGGAGGGATCCTCTCCCCTTATTCACTCAGATACAGAGTCAGGCTGGGGGTAGGGGACACAGTCTCTGACCCTGTGTTACTTACCTGTCTGTCAGTGGAAAAATCCAAACCACCTCTGGCTGCTCCAGTCCCACCTGCTGTGCCCTGCTGCCCGGACGGCTGGATTGGGTACCAAGGGAAATGCTATTATTTCTCCGAGACTGAAGAGAACTGGAACAATAGCCAGAGCCATTGCTCTGCATTCAATGCCTCCCTGACTGGGATTGACGGTGACCAGGAAAAGGTGAGAGAGTGGCAGATGCTTTATCCCAACAGACTGGGCTTGGCAGGGCTGGAATTGGGCTCAGCCCCAGGAGTTTCAGAAACTGCCCTGTTGCCTCTCCTGCTGGGAAACCTGAGTGTTTCTGATGGCCAAATCCAAGCCCTGTCTAGAACTGGGCTCACAGTCAGGGATCACTCACTCCAGCCCCCCTCTTTTCCCAGAGCCCCAAGCAGGAGGGATCCCCCTCTGTAGGGCTGGGCCAGCCCAGTCCGCTCCGCTCCTGGCCTGTGGGGAACCTGCCTCTGCAGCTCGCCACAGCCACTGACTCCATGGGGTGGGGGCTCCGTGTGTCTGCTGGGGGAAGCACCTGGGCTCTATAGGGAGTGAGCTCTGCCCTTCCTCAGAGCAGCTGCCACCTGGTTTGGCTGAGGGGGATGGAGGGTGGTACTACGTGCGAAGCTGCTGGGAAGACACCTTGCAAGGAAGGCAGAGGTTCCAGCTTCTAAACTGTAGAATGGCAGAGGTAGCTCTGTCCATGTAAACGTGGATCTGGGGATGGAGATAGATGGGGGCTGCTCAGAGGCAGTCTTTACCTCCAGCTCCTGCACATGTTCCCAGCTGAGCAGGTCCCAGTCTAATGGGACGTCCAACAAACTGGGATTTTCAGCCAGCAATTGGTTCCCTGGCTGAGGCTGCTGTTAGAGGAGTAGAGCTGCCAGCTGCTCCCCAGATGGTCCTTCTCCACCCCCTTCCAATCCTAGAGTGGGGCCGGGGGAGGGGAGTTCTCTTTTTTGACGCACAGCTGGCTCTTTAGACTGCAGCTTGTTCTTGTGTCATCAGACCTGGGGCTCTCAGCAGGCAAACTACAGGTGGCCCATCCAAACCTGAATGTGTGAACAGGGGCCACACAGAGCCACAGGGGCAGGCGAGTGCCAGAGCCAGGGGTCTAAATATAATCTGGTTTGTCTTATTTTAAGCATTTCCTGCTGGGCTTTAAGGGTTTCTTTGGCCGTTGGATTGGCCTCCAGAGGGAGCCAGGCCAGCCCTGGAGATGGCCCAATGGCACCGAATTCGACCAGCGGTGAGTCCTTCCCTCTAGTGATATTCTCAGTGTTAGATCACAGGTGTCTGTCGTGCTGCCAAAAGAGGAATATATTTAACCAAGGTTGTTTTGGGGGTGTGGGAATGTGTCTGGGTTCTTACAGGTATTTGGTTTTCCTGGACTAAAACCAGTATTCCAGCAGCGTTTGAGGCCCAGTGCAGTGTTGTCGTCATTATTTGTATTACTTTAGCACTTAGGTGTAGCCTAGTGCCCCACTGTGCTCGGCAGTGTACAAACACAGCACAACTTTCTGAGAGGTGCCACGCTGTGCATGTCAGAGTGACCTGTGGAATCTCTCCCCTTTGGGGCTGAACAGTGGTCGCCCCCAGGGGTTTACAATACAGTGAAGTTGTGAGCACAGGGAAGGCTGCTACCCCAGCTCTCTTTCAGCCCCACTCATCTCCTGGCCCTCCACTACCTGCTAATTTCCTACACTCTATTTTCCCTATTCTGCCAGGGAGGAGTCTGAAATGGGGCAGATGTCTGTACGTGCAGCTGCTCCCTCTGCTGCCCTGCACAGTGTGGGATGGGAAATGCCCAGCTGCGCCCTGACTCCAGCCCCTGCTGTCTGTGTTGCAGATTTCCCATAAGTGGAGGAGGCGACTGTGCATATCTGATTGAAGACAACGGGATCAGCAGCTCGAGGTGTGGCACGGGGAGATCCTGGATCTGCAGCAAATCTGATGCCCATACAATGTGGAAGGGACATGATATGGAATCACAAGTTTGAGACTCATAGGAACCAGACCTGGAAAAGCTTTATTAGGGGTCACATCTTCCACTATCCAAAGATGAAGAAAGAACCGGTCTCCTTCCTTAGACTCTCCCTGAGGATTCCTTTGTTATGACATTTTCCCTTTTGCCCAAGAAGAATCAATCCTAAAGTGTAGGTCTGGAAGGGACCTTGGCAAGTTGTCCAATCTCCTGCACTAAGGTAGGACTTTGTATTAGGTAGGCCATTCCTGGCAGGTGTTTGTCTAACTTGTTTTTAAAAGAATCTATTAATGATGGAGATTCCACAATCTCCCTAAGCAATTTGTTCCAGTGCTTAACTACCCTGGCAAGTTGGATGTTAAACCTCCCTTGCTGCAATTTAAGCCCATTGCTTCTGGTACTATCATCAGAAGTGAAGAAGAACAATTTTTCACCCTCATCCTTGTAAAAAACATTTTATGTACTTGAGAACTGTTATGTCCCTCCTCAGTCTTTTCTCCAGACTAAACAAACCCAATTTTTTCAAGTTTTCTAGACCCTTCATCACTTTTGTTGCTTTTCTCTGGACTGTCTCCAATTTGTCCACATCTTTCCTGAAATGTGGCACCCAGAACTGGACACACAACTCCAGTTGAGGCCGTATCGGCGCAGAGTAGAGCGGAAGAATGACTTCTTCTTTGAAGTCCATTCCACATTAGCTGTGTGTGCTTGCCACATGCACCAGTGCTGGAAGCTTTTTCAGAGCAATATTTGTAGGGGAGTGGATCTGCTGCCCTCTGGAGTGGCACCCGTATGGCATGGTATAAGGGTCACTGCCAGCTCCCCCCACCCCCAGTTCCTTCTTGCTGTCTGTGACAGTGCATGGAACATTCACTGCTCTTACTAGCATTGCTTAGACTTCTTGACTTCTTGTAAAGTTAGTGTACATAGTTAGTAGTTGAGTGAGTGACTTCTTGTAAAGTTAGTGTACATAGTTAGTAGTTGAGTGAGTGACTTCTTGTAAAGTTAGTGTACATAGTTAGTAGTTGAGTGAGTTTTCGTTAGTCCCATCGGGGACTTAGCCAGGGGATGGGGCATGCCCTGGTTCCCAGGCTTTAAGCCCTGCAATCGCTGCAAACAGCCCATGCCCACGAGCAATCTGCAGAGTAGCTGTCTCAGGTGCCTCAGTGAAGGGCACGTAAGTGTCAAATCTGCAAGTCCTTTAAACCTAGGACTTTGTGAGATCAGACTCCAAGCACTCCTGATGGAGTCGGTGCTCACTCCAGCCCCAGTGCTCCGGCTGCAGTAGCAACGGCTGGGAGCCCCGGGGCTCTGGCAGCAATTTAAAGGGCCAGGGGCTCCACCCGCTGCCAGGAGCCCTGGGCCCAAGGGAAGCTGCCCCCTGCCAGTGCACTCAGCTGTGTACCGGCTCTTACCAGTTCACTTACCGGCTTACTTTCACCTCTGGCAACAGAGAAGCAGAATGAGAGGGAATATCACTCATTACGTAGTGTCAGGTTCATTCCACTTTCATGTGAATTTTACAGTGAAATTTTTACAGCCAAATGTTTCATGAATCAGGTTCCTACCTCCATTCATATAACACTTTTCATGTGTGTGGCACTGATAAAATGTCCAGTAACTTGTTCAGAAATTGTATTGGAATCCAAAATCTCAAAGGAAGAGAATTCACTGAGTCAGTGAATATATGGCATTGAGCTAGTCATCCTAAACACCTAGTACTGTCACAGCGGCCACCAGCGTAATGTTCCTAGCTTCTCCAAGCCATAGAGCACCCCGATGCCAACCTGGGCCCTGAGGAAGCCCCAGCTCCAGAGGTCGATTGCAAAAAAAAGTTTGAGAAACACTGCTCTAAAGCTTTAGAGCATTTTTTTTAACGTAACTGCACTCAAAAATAAAACTACATTTTTAAGTTTCACTTTTAAGATTAAGAGATTGCACTACAGTACTTGTATGAGGTGAATTGAAATAGTTACTTGTAATAAAAAAATAAAGTCAACACTGTATACTTGGTATTCTGTGTTGTAATTGAAATCAATATATTTGAAAATGTAGAAGAAACGTAAATATTTTGGTTGAATGGTATTTTATTGCTTAACTGTGCAATTAAAACTGCAATTGAGCGTGATTGATTTTTCTGTCATGTGGTTAATAGCAATTTTTAAAATTGCTTAAATAGCCCTTATAGACATATATAATAAAAAATGTCCTTTTCAGAATTGGGCAACTAAGAGCCCTGGCCAAAGTCACCCAGGAAGTCTGGCTGAGCCAGGACTAGATCCTAGTTCTCCTGAGTCTCATCCATGGTCCATTTCTTCCCTTCTTTACATGTATTCCAACAAACCTACAGGTGTCCTGTTTTATTATGGCATTGTGATGAGGTGTATGAACCCTGCAGTAGACAATAAAGGGTTAAAGAACTGATCTGGGCACAGGTGGCCCCAGCCCTGCTGCGCCTGTGAAGTCTGCCAGAAGTGGAGAAGAAGCCCAGCTCCCAGGGACCTAGCCCTGGGAGTTGGACAGATCTCTGGTGCTCAGGTCCCAGAGACAAATGCAGCAGAGAGCCAGGTCCCTTTGGTTACCAATGAATGTGGAGTGGTAGGTCAGATGGCTTTTGGAGGGTCCTTGTGAGACAGGTCATCTGATGTTGCTCTTTAGTTCTGTTAGTTTAGCTTTTTTTTTTTTTTTTCCCCCTTTTGTTATGTTGGGAACTGGGTTTGACCCCAGGGCAAACCCCTGCTGACAATGCAAGCCTGCTCAAGAGAGGGTGGGCCAACATAGGCAGCAGCCCAGAGAAGAAGCAAGAGATTTGACCAGAGAGACTCTTGCTGCTTCCTACAGGCCCTGAGCTGGAACACTGGGCAGAGAAAGGTTTGAGTAGCAGCCGTGTTAGTCTGTATTCGCAAAAAGAAAAGGAGTATTTGTGGTACCTTAGAGACTAACCAATTTATTTGAGCATAAGCTATCATGAGCTACAACTCACTTTGTCGGATGCTCTAATAAATTTGTTAGTCTCTAAGGTGCTTTTTGGGCAGAGAAAGGGACTGCCCCTGGATGCGGGCGCTGGTCTGGCTTGTTGACCTGACATGAGGTCATGAGACTCTTGAGTTAAACTGGGGCTTATCCTGAAAGGGGTGAGACTAAACGTGACCTGACCAGAGGGCTAAGTCTGAAGACAAAGAGGATCACTGATGGATAGGGTTGCCAACTTTCTAATTGCAGAAAACGGAATACCTTTGCCCTGCCCCTTCTCTGAGGCCCTGCCCCCATTCACTCCACCACCCACCTCTTTCTGTGGCTCACTCTCCCCCACCCTGGTTCATTTTTATTGGGCTGGGGCAGGGGGGTGAGGGCTCTGGTTGGGGCTGGGGATCCAGGGTTTGGGGTGCAGGAGGGGGCTCTGGGCTGGGAATGGGCCAAAAAGCTGGGTGCTGTAATGAACGGACACGAGGAAGGACTAAAATGTGCCATTGTTGGCATTGTGTTCCATAGGCTTGACATGTGTCTGCATGCCCTCCAAGCTGTGTTTGCTGTGTCAGGGGTAGCTGTATTGGATGGGGGAGATCTGAGGAGAGATGCAGGTGTATCCTGAGGGATCAAGTTTGCCTCATTTCAGCACTGAGTAGCAGGGCATAGAGGTTTCATTGCCCAGGGGCTCGTCAGCTCTCTGGTGGCAGACATGGCAGTGGTGTCCTGGGCTTAGTGAGGGGTAAGTGAAGGCAATGTCTCAGAAGGAACCTTCAGGGCAAGGGTGAAGTGATGGTAACACCTAGCCAGTTTGGGATGGTTTGTGTGGCATAGGTGCAGTGTTGGAGTGTAGGCTGGGGTAGGTAGTGCCTGTTCCACGCACCTGACCTAAATCCAAGTTTTGCCATAGCAAAGAGAAGGTGTTAGACTTCAATGGATTCCAAGGTCAGAAGGAACCACTGTGGTCAGTCTGATCTCCTCCATATCACAGACTTCCCTGAATTAATCCCTGTTTGAACTAGAATGGATCTTTTAGAAAAGCATCCAATCTTGGTTTAAAGTGGAGAATCCACCATTGCCTTTGGTAGGTTGTTCCAATGGTTATTTACCCTCATTGTTGCACCTTATTTCAAGACTGAATTTGTCTAGTGTCAACTTGTAGCCCTGAGACCTTTGTCTGCTAGATTGAAGAGCCCTCTATCAAATTTCTGTTCCTCATATAGATACTTACAGATTGTGATCAAATCACCCCTTAACTTTCTCTTTGATAAGCTAAAGAGATTGAGCTCCTTGAGTCTGTCACTATAAAGCAGGTTTTCCAATCCTTTAATCAGTCTCACAGCTCTTCTCTGACCCCTCTCTAATTTATCAACATCCTTTGTGAATTGTGAGCACTGGACACAGGATTCCAGCAGTGGTCACACCAGTGTCAAATCCAGAGGTAAAATAACCACCTGGCTCCAACTCAAGATTCCACTCTTTATGCGTCAATGGATCACATTAGCCATTTTGGCCACTGTCGCACTAGGAGCTCATGTTCAACTGATTATCTATCATGACTCCTAAAATACTTTGTCCTACAGTGCTCATGTGTTTTGTGCTCAGAGTGTCCTGGAGCATCTGTGAGGGTAGAGTGCTACTGTGTGTTATCTGAGTGTTGGGGCATCACCCAAAGAGGGCAGAGTTAAGGTTGTGTTGCAGGGTGTGGTGGGAAGATTCCCCTGGGTGTTTATGCAACAATGACTTATGTTCATTTGCAAATATATGTGCAAAGCACATTTGGTATTTGACCAGGTACTTCTTCGAGTGCTTGCTCATATCTATTCTAGTTAGGTGTGCGCACGTGCACGGATGTCAGAAACTTTTTCCCTAGCAGCTGTCCGTTGGGCCAGCTGTGGAGCCCCCTGGAGTGGCGCCGATATGGCGCTCTATATACGACCCTGCCAGCCTGACCCCACCCTTCAGTTCCTTCTTGCCGGCAACTCCAACAGAGGAAAAGGTCATGGGGAATGGAATGGATATGAGCAACACATCTTGAAGAACAACAGTTACAAAAAGAGTGAGTAACCGTTTTTTCTTCTTCGAGTGCTTGCTCATATCAATTCCAGTTAGGTGACTCCCAAGCCTTGCCTTGGAGCTGGGGTCGGAGTCAAGGTATTGCAGACTGAAGAATCACCCTGCCGAAGGCCGTGTCATCAAGAGATTGATGGACAATGGCGTAGTGCGACGTGAAGGTGTGCACCGAAGCCCAAGTGGCAGCCCTGCAGATTTCCTGGAGAGGTACATGCGCCAGGAAGGCCTCAGAGGAGGCTTGAGCCCTCGTGGAGTGAGCCATAACAGCAGGCGGAGGGACACTTGCCAAGTTATAACAAGTGCGAATACACACTGTGATCCATGAAGATATCCGCTGGGAAGAAACCGGCGCACCTTTCTTTTGTTCCACTATAGCGATGAACAACTGGGTTGTTTTGCAGACAGAGAACTATCCACAATGAATCCAAGAAGAATCCTTTCTTGAGTGGTAACAGCTAATTTAGACCCCATCATTTTATATGTATATTTGGGATTATGCTTTCCAATGTGCATTACTTTGCATTTATCAACATTAAATTTCATCTGCCATTTTGTTGCCCAGTCACCCAGATTTGAGAGATCCTTTTGTAGCTCTTTGCAGTCTGCCTGGGTCTTAACTATCTTTAGTAATTTTGTATCATCTGCAAATTTTGCCACCTCACTGTTTAACCCTTTTTCCAGATCATTTATGAATATGTTGAATAGGACTGGTCCCAGAACAGACCCCTGGGGTACATGACTATTTGCCTCTCTCCATTCTGAAATAGAGACCCACACTTCTCAGTTTTAGCTTGATAGAGGCCGTCACAAGGTGGTAGTCGCTGCCAACATCTGCACCCCTTCTCACTTTCACATCTGCCAGTGAGCGTTGCCATTAATCATGATATGGTCAATCTGGTTCTTATCTCTACCATTTGGAGAACACCATGTCAGCTTGTGAATTTCACGATATTCAAATAGGGTTCCGCCGATGACTAGGTCATTCATATTACAGAAATCAAAAAGACTTTCTCCGTTTTCATTCATGGTGTCACACCCATGTCTTCCCATTGCTCTGTCGTTGTTTGTGTTGTCCTTACGGACCTTGGCATTCAGGTCACCCGTGTCGATAGTTAGGTCGTGGTGTGGTACTCTCTCTAACTCCATCTGTGGTGTAAGGTAGAATTTGTTCTTTACTCCTTCATCACTGTCATTTGTTGGAGCATAGCCCTGAATCAGGATTATATTATTATGTTTCCCTTTCAGTCTGGCTCTCATAAGTTTGCTGCTGATGGATTTCCATTCAAGCAGGGAATGCTCCACTCCCTTCTTCAAAAGGATGGCAACGCCCTTGTGGTGTTGTCCATCATCCTGTCCAGAAAACAGGAAAGTTTCTCCTGAGGCTGTTGTTAATCTTCCTGATCCCGTCCATCTGCTCTCGCTGACACCCAGGATGTGTAAGCTGTAGTGTCTCATCTCTGCTGTGACCTGAGCTAGCTTCCCTACTTCGTACATTGTCTGTATGTTCCAAAAACCAAGTTTGGTTTTAGTCGTGGTGTTGAGTGCTTCAGTCTTCATGCCCCTGGCTTCCTTTTGGCTTTCACCACTGACAGTCTTACAGGTCATTGACTCCTGAAGGCCATCACACACAGTAATGGTCGATTTCTCTGTCACTGTTTCCGTAACATATTTTGTTTTTTACGGGACAGGGCTGTTAGCCCTGTGCCTAACCCCCAAACTGGAGGACCAGGGTGTCTGTTTTGTCTGGCCCGCCCCCACAGACCAATCCGGCATGGTTGAACCTGCCAGGAGCAAAAAGCCCTCACTGACACAGACTCTGGGGATTGTTAGAGCATGCAAGCTGTCTTGCCACGAAAAGACATAGACACCAGAGGACAGGGTGAATACACCATGCTATAATTCCCTGTCCTTTTTGCTCTGTGTCCACACTACAAAACCCTCAGATATCCTGACACATGGGTGCCCAAACAGGGCCTAATGGGACTTTGCTATACTCTAGTTTTTTCCACAGCCTGTGTTCACTCATGTCAGGTTCAGTGCATGGTTCCCAACTGTGTAGATGTATCCTTGGGAGGTGAAAGGGTTAAATCTCGCTGCCCAAGTATGGTGATGTGAAGCAAGGAGATTCTTTTCCCCAAGAGTCAGGCAGCACAGACAATACTGAAGAGGTATATTCACGGCGCCAGGAAGATTGATAGCTTCAAAAGTATGGTGTTACAGTGACCAGTTATACAGTTTTTTATCAATTCATTTGCATTTATCTTGACTTACAGAGACAAACATTGTTTCAGAGAGAGAGAAAGAGAACACCTAACAGGATAATGACAGGAACAGAACATAAGCATAGAAACCATCCTGATTATATCAAGGGGTGGGGGTAGGGGGTGAGTGTTCACAGATATCTGGAGAGCTGTGGAGGGTTTGTACTTTTCTTCCTTACTGAGAGGATGAGTTACTGGAGGGACATCTGACCATTTAAGTTATCAAGTGTTTACAGCTGCCATTGTCCTTGGGCCTCTGGTATGCCTGCTTGTTAGTTATGTAGGTTTCTGCCTCAGCTGCTAACTGAATTTTTAACTCTTGCCTAACAGTGGGGAAAGTCCCCAGGTGTCTGACAGCAGAGCAGAGATAGCAGTGGGCGAAGGAGGTGGACTCCAGCTGCGGGTGGTTACTCATCAAGAGCATAAAGCAGTCACCAGGAAGGGGAGTGCCACTCTCAAGGCGGGGTACAAGTGCTGGGCTCTCCCAGGCAGGAGGAGGGAGGCCTGACTGCTGGTAGAGGGGACTGAATGGCTTATTCTTCCTCTTAGTGCCCTCCTGGGTAATGGGAGGATGGATCTGGTGGAGCTGTGGGGCAGGAGATACAGACTGGCAGTTAGTCAGACTCAGGGACATGGTGGGAGAAGTTTCTAGGGGGAGCCTCAGTGAGGGGGAGACAGATGGACAAGCAGGCAGTTATTTAGGAATAGGGGCTTGTGGTGTGAGGTTCTGGCAGAGTTGGGCTCTGTCTGTGAAGAGGGGATAGATGGACAGGTGGGGAATGGCAGTGATTAGGGGCGAGGGGCGTGGAAGGTTCTGGAAGAGCTAGAGCAGTTAGTGTGGGGTCTGTGGCTGGACAGACACACTGGTATTTTGTCAGGGACACAAGTGGGGATGGTGGCTGTGACCGTTGTGATGATGTCCTGTAATATCCTGGACAACCCTGGCTGAATTAAGTTTGACATCTTTGGAGTTCATTGTTTTAAAAACGCAAATGTAGATGAACTATATGGTGGTGTTGGGGACACTGGGGCATGGCCACTAGGTAACTCGAGGGGATGGAAGACCACGAGTGTCGATGAAGCCCCCTCGCACTAGGCCCAGGTGTCCTTGCCCCCCACTCCTGCCTGGAGGCACTCGCAGCAGCTCTGCGTACCAGGCCCAAGTGTCCTTGGCCCCCCAGCCTGGAGGCACACACAGCAGTTATGCTGAGAATCTGCAACAATATGTTGCAGAGTCAGACTGCCTGAAGCTAAGCAAGGCCAAACAGGGGAGATATGGAAGAACAATGCTGAATAAAGCAGCTTTATGTATAGTTTAACAAATGATACAGAGAATCAGGGAACTAGCTGGGAACTGGATTGGCTGGCTATATGGATACTTGGGGCAGCTTGCTATTGGATAAATATGCTGGGAAAAAGGATGTATAAAAGCCTGTGTAACTTCCTGCTCTGTGTGCAGGATTTGAGATTTTATTCTCCCTGTACCTTTTTGCAGCTGCAAATACACTTTTCTGCTTCTCCACCCCGTTGTGATTATTGGGTGTAGCACACCGGGTAACGAACCAACTCAAGCTGTTGTTCAGCCTCTCGGCACTGGGTGTCGGCAACAGTGGGATTGTATGGAACTCCTTTAGCAGGAAGACAGGGTTAATGCAGTCTCTGGGAGATACGAGGAACTTCAAAGGACTTTCTAGGACAATTCCTGTGAAATGGATTTCCTAGGAAATACTTTTGGGGTGAGGGGTGTGCAAATGACCCACTTCCAGTCCATCCTGTCAAATCTTTGCCCTGGGGAGAGAAACCCTGGAGCTACCCTGCTCCAAAGGGAGTGAGACACGACCCTCCAGCCAAGAAAGGCAACGGCTGGGGAGCCTGAGACTGGGGCTGGGGGTGCCATTGCTGGACCAGTGAGGGGAAACACAGGGGCAGTTGCCCTGAACTGTGCAGTGGAAGGTTCTGGAAGACCCAGGGGTTCTGTGAGGAGGAGATAGGCTGGCAGTTACAGAAGCATGCGAAGGGGGGGAAAGTACTTCTGGCAGGTCCAGGGCAGTTAGTTCTGGTGGTCAGCTGCCACAGGGACAGGAGGAGAGAGTGCGGGGAGGTTGTTCCAGGGTCGGCCTGTTAGTGAGGGACGGGCATGTTTCAGGAGGGGCACGCTGGGGCGCTGTGCAGAAGGTTTTAGTAACAGTGGGTCAGTAGTGACGGGGGAACAGCCACAAGACTGGTCATGGTGGACGGTTCTGACAGATCTGGGATCTGTCTGTGTGTGAGGGGGAGACCAGTGGATAGAGAATGGAAGTGACTACGGGTGAGGTGGGGTGGGGGAGACAGAGTCATTAGTATCACTGCAGGGGGAGTGTTTTGGAAGAGCCAGGGCAGTTAGTGTTTATGGGGGGGGGCAGTTGGTGGTATATCACTGCTGGGGGGGTGGAAGGTTCTGGGAGAATCAGGGCAGTTAATGTGTGTGTAGGGGTGGGGGCGACAGTCACTGGTATCACAGGGGGTTCCTCTGGGAGAGCCAGGGCAGTTAGTGTTTATGGGGTGGGGGGAGACGGTGGTATATCACTGCTGGGGGGATGGAAGGTTCTGGAAGAGCCAGGGCAGTTACTATGTGTGTCTCCCCCCACCCCTACAATCACTGGTATCACGGTAGTGGTGGGGGGGTCTCTGGGAGAGCCAGGGCAGTTAGTGTAGGGAGGGGATGGTGGGGGGGACAGGCAGACTGTGATCACCATGTGAAGGAGGGCCTGGAAACAGCAGAGTCAATAGTGAATGGGGAGCAAATTGGAGGGCGTGCGCATGTTTAGGGATGGCAGGTTCAGAGCTGGGGTGGGGGGTGTCACTCGTGAGGGCAGTGGATCCGTCACCGCAAGGGGAGTTCTGGCCATTCGTGAAGGGCAGACAGCCCAGCAGAGTTTGTCCAAGACCTCACAGGGGCCTGGAGGAGCAAAGGAGGATGCTTCTGGTAGAGCCAGGCGAGGGGGAAACCACCTGGCAGTTAGTCGGGGTGCCACGGGGCTGGCGAGAAGAGGAAAGTTGTCACAGAACAGACAGACACTGACAGCGTTGAACTACCCGTGGCTGGGTTCCCTGTCCCCATCCCACCCGCCTGTGACCACAAAAATCCTGGCTGCCTCCTTCGTACCTGCAACCCCATTCAAGCTGCTGTGGTGACCTTCCCCTCCCCTGCTTCTGTCCTGGACTCCTTTGCTGCCAGCCCTGCAGTATGGGCACCGTGAAGCCAAGAGGTGCAGCTTTCCGAACGGTGAGTGGGGAGGGAGATGGGAATCGGCCCTCGGCTGTGGCTGTGGGGTCAGACAAGATCAGGGTTGGCGCTTGGGATGGTGAGCCGGGTGTGTGGTGTAGGGTTCCTGAGAGAGCAGCGGCAGGGGGCCATATGCTGCCACCTACGTCTCTACTGGGGGTCAGTCAGTGATGACAGAGTGTGAGGGAAGGTCTGGAAGGACCTGTAGGATCTGCAGCAGCTGCTCAGCGAGTGCCCATCCACACTACAACGTCAGCCACGCTTGTTCTAACCTTTAATTCCAGTAACCAATGACGCTGCTGTGTCAGTTTGTGTATGATCACTAGTTGCAGTTTTAAAAGCACCATTTTCTTTTGTTTGCCATGTCCTCCTGGTTGTCGGAATTGGGAATTCTTTGAACAATCACCATTGCTCTTCCTCCGGGGGTTACTTGTTAGACAGCCAATAGCGTTTGTTCTTTTGTGGCAGCCAGTTCCAGGGGCAGAATTTGCACCCAGTTCCCTTTGGCAGCTGGATTGAGGGGTGGGGGGGACTGAATAAGAAACACTTTCCACACAGTAATTTGAGGGACCATTATGTTAAATAATTTGCACTGAATGCAGGAGTTACTATCTCAAGTTCTCTAGTCTGGGTTATGCAGGAGGTCATATTAGATAAAGTGGCCGCGTCTGTTACTCTACTATTATCCACGTTTTATGGTGCTATAGAAATAACAATTTAGTACTGTAGTCAGTAAAATGTACTGCCTGACCACTAGATGCTGCTGCTGCTATAGAGAATTGAAGTTGAGACTATATCTAGGCCAAACTTTTCAAAAATAGGAGCCGAAAGTTGGGTGTCTATATAGATTTAGAAGCTAAGTGGCTTGGTTTGCAAGAGCACTGAGCACCCAGTAGCTCCCACTAATGTCAGTGGCAGCGGTGGATGATCATCACCTCTGGAAAACACACCAAGATGCCTCAAGCTGGGAAACCAGAAAGTGAGGCACCTGAACAGAGGACACTTTAAAAATCTGTGGTAATGGAACTCAGATCTCCTAGCTCCAGTCGAGTGCTTTAACTGGAAGCCTGTCCTTTCTTTCTTCCCTCTGCCTCAAATCAGTGAGTGTTGGAGCATCTTAGGTTGAGTAGGACTGAGGATCTAACAATAGTGTACTCCTCAGTGCTTTAAGAAATAATGGTAATAGGCTTGCTCACCAGTCATAGCAAGTGTGTGGAGAACTCTTGCAGGATCTGAGATTACTTGTTATGCTACTGTATGGTGCCTTATGCAGAATTTGTTTCAAGTGAAACCGGAAATTCTCAAGGTGAATGGTGCCCTCTGCTCTGGCAGAATCTTAGTCAGAGCCATTTAGAGGTACTCTGGCCTGACCTTTCTGACCGGGACTGTGGAAAACTTAATAAAAGCATCTTTGTGGAGTGCATGGTAATGTCTGGGTGCAATAAAGCAGCAAATAATGTGCATCATAAACAGTACAACTGAAAGTAGAAAGGGGGAGAATCTGATTCTGTAGAATTTTAAGGGAAATTTCTATGGCTTTTCTGCATGATGTTAAAGTGACACTGTTAAAGGTGACTTGTAACAACTGCAGTTTCCATGGTATACATCTGATGAAGTGAGCTGTAGCTCATGAAAGCTCATGCTCAAATAAATTGGTTAGTCTCTAAGGTGCCACAAGAACTCCTTTTCTTTTTGCGAATACAGACTAACACGGCTGTTCCTCTGAAACTTGTAACAACTAAGTAAATGTGGAGGGGAGTGTACTGAATGTGAGCACTTTCTTGCTGCTTTCAGGTGCATGAAGGTCTGAAGGGGTCTTTTATGTTAAATTATGGATGCGGGCATGTTCACAGCATATACACAGAAAAAATAAATGAAAACAGAACCACTCTTGCTGGAAGGTTGCAATGTAACTGTTTTATTTCTTAGAATTGAGAATGATAACACAAGAACCCAAAACACACAGAGAGAAAACAGGCTGCTCCCTATGGTGGCGAGACACAACTCACCCAACTTGCTTTACTTTGGCTTTTTCACATGCTTTGCCACAGAGCTCCTTGTCTGCAAACAAGACCAGGAACCTCCTACTGTTGAAGAGAGCACTTGCAATTCTAATGCAGTCCTCAATACATGGGAGTCGGGGTGGGGTGGAGGGGATTTGTCTTTATATATTAGAAATGTGGATCTTGCCTGTCCTGTTTGTCGGGAGACTCGGTGGCTAACCAGAGAACTAGTGCGTTTATTGTATCAGTATCAGATTCTGAATGTGGGGTTTGTTAGTTGTGCTCCTTCTCCTGTCTGGCTCATCAGCAGCCAAGCTACAACACTGGATGGAGCTACGTACCCAGATTTTGGGAGTAAATTACTTGGCACAGTAGCCCCTTTAAAGTTAAAGGGCTTGTTGATCAGAGGTTTTGAGCAGAACTGTTAGCAATATCCTGTTTGAGGGGCCTCTCCTCTTGTGGTGGTGATAAGTATGAAGAGTCAGTATGACTGGTATGAAAACACAATCCAGGCTGTGTTACTGAGTCTGCCACTTACCCAAAATACCCAGCTAACACAGCTAACATCAGAGAGATGCTTCCAGCACCCAAAATTCCCCTAGTCACTTCATACCAACACAGACTGACGGTCTCTAAAGATCCATTTTGGGGTGAAACATTGTCATTGTCTCTTTGGAATAAAAATAGTCGCTGGGTATTTTAATGTTGTACTGCGACATGTTGGTATTTTCCTAGATCATCAGCAGGGAATGAAAGAAACACATTGGGGAGAGGGGAAAACCACAAGGGAAGCTAGAAAAAACCTTCATTTATTTCAGTGCATTTAACACCTCCCACATCATTACCAAAAGTTAACTTTTCATTACTGAGATGTGCTGTATATACAGAAAGGATACACTGCCTATGCCCCTTACAATATTAACAAAAGAAATGGTCAGACTTAGGCTTGACAGAATTTGATTCTTATGTTGTTCTTCGAGTGCTTGCTCATATCGATTCCAATTAGGTGTGTGCGTGCCGCGTGCACGATCGTCGGAAGATTTTTACCCTAGCAACATCCGGTGGGTCGGCTGAGGCGCCCCCTGGAGTGGCGCCTTCATGGCGCCAAATATATGCCGCAGCCGACCCAGCGCCCCCTCAGTTCCTTCTTACCGAACTGTGACGGTCGTTGGAACTGTGGAGAGCGGCTTAGCTGAACTCCACTTTCCCTAGCTTCTCTTGTTAGCACTCATTAATAGTTGTAAAGAGTTTTAAATAGTTGTTAATAGTTCGTTAGTAAGTAAAAAGAAAAGGAGTACTTGTGGCACCTTAGAGACTAACCAATTTATTTGAGCATGAGCTTTCGTGAGCTACAGCTCACTTCATCAGATGTATACCGTGGAAACTGCAGCAGACTTTATATACACACAGAGAATATGAAACAATACCTCCTCCCACCCCACTGTCCTGCTGGTAATAGCTTATCTAAAGTGATTAACAGGTGGGCCATTTCCAGCACAAATCCAGGTTTTCTCACCCTCCACCCCCCCACACAAATTCACTCTCCTGCTGGTGCTAGCCCATCCAAAGTGACAACTCTTTACATAATCAAGTCGGGCTATTTCCTGCATAGTGATCCCACCTGTTGATCACTTTAGATAAGCTATTACCAGCAGGACAGTGGGGTGGGAGGAGGTATTGTTTCATATTCTCTGTGTGTATATAAAGTCTGCTGCAGTTTCCACGG
Source organism: Caretta caretta (assembly GCF_965140235.1). Lineage (NCBI taxonomy): Eukaryota > Metazoa > Chordata > Testudines > Cheloniidae > Caretta > Caretta caretta. The sequence continues at coordinate 46,202,163 of NC_134219.1, forward strand.
TATACATCTGATGAAGTGAGCTGTAGCTCACGAAAGCTCATGCTCAAATAAATTGGTTAGTCTCTAAGGTGCCACAAGTACTCCTTTTCTTTTTGCGAATACAGACTAACACGGCTGTTCCTCTGAAACCGTTAGTAAGTAGTTAGTAGTTATAGTTCTTAGTGTAAATAGTAATAGGGGGGTAAGGGGCTTTTCCCCTTCCCTCCATCCCGGTACCCGGGCTGATGCCTAGGTCTCCGGGTTTCAAACCGTGCTCGGCCTGCCTTAAGCCAATGCCTACGGGAGACCCCCACGACTCCTGCTTGAAGTGCCTGGGGGAATCGCATCAAGCTGACAAGTGCTGCATTTGCAAGGCTTTCAAACCTCAGACTGAAAAGGAGCGGGACTTTCGCCTGAGGCAGCTCCTTATGGAAGCGGCACTTAGCGCTATGTCCCCGGCCCCTCGCTGAGACCCGGCGCCGACTTTGTTGGTTCGGAGCGCGCCTGCAGCACCGGAAGGCTCAGCGCAACGTCCGGACGCTGGCAAAGACTCCCAGCACCGATTGTCTCCGGCACCCCTACCAGCGCAGCGTTGCTCCCTGTCTCCGGGACCGAAGAGGCAGCACGAGGAACATGCTGCCCCTTTGCAGTCGCTGGAGCCACCTGTGCCTCCCTCGGAGCCGCGTCCAGTGTTGGAGCGACTGGCAAAGGCACCCACCGCTTCACCGTTGACTCTGGCGCCGCAAGGGCCGTTGAGTCCGGTGCATGTAAGCTCCCCGGTGCGCACCGTGGTTGAGCTTAGGCCACTGTCTACGCCGGAGACATTCTCTGCGGCGCGCGACCTGATTGCGCTCACCGAGCCCGGACCATCGCAGCCTCCAGTGCCGCCGGTACGGGCTGTTCCCTCAAAAGGAAAGCCCTCCATGCTACACCCTCCGTCGCAGAGCGAGATAGGACAGCACCGATCCCGGTCCCGGTCATCGTCCCGATCCAGACGCCGGTCTCGTTCACGGCACCGCTCACAGTCCCGGCAGCAATCACCATCTTGGCACCAGTGGCACTCGCAGCGCTGCTCCGCCTCACGAAGCTCTTCTTTGCTGTACGGTCGGTACCGGTCCAGCTCCCGGCACTGACCACGGCGCCGGTCTGAGCGCCAATTTACTCGGAGTCGATCCTGGTGCAGATCCACCCATAGATCTTCGCCGAGGTCCAGATCTGGCTCCAGGCACTGATATGGCCACCGGTACCAATCGGGATCATGGTTCCGATCGGGATCGCAACACCGATCTCCATCTCCCTGGCGCAGTGCGGTACCACATGCCAAGACAGCACCGCAAACGTACTCGGCACCACCTTGGCCGTCCCGCTCCGCCTCGAGGTCATCTCAAGCAGGAAGTGGCTACCATGTCCAGGACCAAGAGGTGGACGGCGCTAGCCAATGGCAGGATGAGGGCCAGGACCCTGGTCAAGGTCCTCCACGATGGTCCTTTTGGACTCCTTGGGCTTACCGTCAGGCCCAGGGTGTCCCCTTGGGGGCTTCTCGCTCTGCCCACTCGGAGCCCTGTGTACCAGAGGCCACCATGAGTCGCCCTCCCCCGGGTGGCTCAGAGGTGACTGCCCTGCCCCCAGTTCAGGCCCACGCCCCTAGCGTAATGGACCTAGGGCAACCAGACCCTCCCCAGCAAGACCTTCCACAGGACCTGTTAGTCCCAGGTGTATCCTCCTCATTTTCCTCAAACGAGGCGGTAGCAGGTACGTCCTCCTCTGGCCCCCCACCTATAGACCTCCGTGCCCACCAGGAGCTGTGCCACAGGGTGGCACAAAACATGAACCTCCAGGTGGAGGAGATGGTGGAGGTAGAGGATCCGGTAGTGGACATTCTGTCTGCCGATACACCATCCAGAATAGCCTTGCCCTTTATTCGGACTATTCAGGCTAATGCCACTACAATATGGCAATCTCCGGCATCTATTCCTCCTACTGCAAAGGGGGTGGAGAGGAAATATTTTGTCCCCTCCAAAGACTCTGAGTACTTGTATACTCATCCCCAGCTGTGCTCCCTCGTTGTACAGTCCGTTAACAAGAGGGAGAGACACGGCCAACAAGCCCCCGCGCCTAAATCCAAGGACGCTAGATGCCTGGATTTATTTGAGCGCAAAATATACTCTACTGGTGGCTTGCAGCTCAGAGTGGCTAACCAGCAGGCCCTCTTGAGCCGATATAATTATAATACCTGGAACTCGATGCAGAAGTTCAAGGAGCTTATCCCTCAAGAGTCCAGGGAGGAGTTCGGGGCTTTAATAGAGGAGGGCAAGAAGGTAGCCAGAATGTCTCTACGAGCATCGTTAGATGTGGCGGACTCGGCAGCTAGGACTCTAGCCTTAGGAGTAGCTATATGCTGCATCTCCTGGCTACAGGTCTCCGGTCTCCCACCTGAACTCCAGAAGACCTTACAGGACCTACCCTTTGATGGCCAGGGTCTGTTCTCGGAGAAGACAGACTCCAGGCTTCAGAGTCTGAAGGACTCAACTGGGCCATCAAGCGCTCACTGGGCATGCATACCACGGTAATGCAATGTAGGCCCTTCAGACCCCAACCACAGCGCACCTACCCCAACCGCCGGCCCAGACAGGACTTCTTTAGAAGATGCGGCCAAGGTGGTAGGCAGAGACAGTCTGGTCAGCAGACGGGCCAGAACCAGGGTCCCCCCAAACCATCGGCGGGACCCAAACAAAACTTTTGAAGGTGCGACCGAGGGCGGAGCACCAGTCTCCTTCTAGGATCCTTCCCCGCCTTTCTACAACCGCCTCTCCCATTTCCTCCGTGCGTGGTCTCATATACCGTCAGACAGCTGGGTCCTATGCATGGTGGAAAGTGGATATAGCCTTCAATTTGCTTCCCTCCCGCCCCCCCCTCCCCCCCGTCCCTCTTCAGGGACCCTTCTCACGAGCAACTCCTTCTACAAGAGGTGCAAATGCTCCTAGCTATCGGAGCGATAGAGGAGGTCCCAAGGGAACTGAGGGGCAGGGGGTTTTACTCCCAATATTTTCTAATCCCCAAGGCAAAGGGGGCTTATGGCCCATCCTGGATCTGCGCGGACTTAACAAATTCATGGTAAAGTTGAAGTTCCGCATGGTTTCCCTGAGGACCATTATTCCTTCCCTGGAGACTGGTACGCCGCCCTCGACATGAAGGACACGTATTTCCACATAGTGATTTACCCGCCACACAGGCGTTTCATCTGTTTCATCTGGACTCCCAGGAGTCCAGAACACTTTAGCAGACCGCCTCAGCAGATCCTTCCAGGCTCATGAGTGGTCCCTTCGCCCGGACGTCATCCACTCCATCTTCCAGAAGTGGGGATTTCCCCACAGAGACCTATTCGCCTCTCGTGAGAATCGGAAGTACCAGGTGTTCTGCTCTCTCCAAGGATGTTCCCCAGGTTCCCTGTCAGACACCTTCCTAATACCGTGGAAAGACCACCTGTGTTACGCCTTTCCTCCATTCCCGTTAGTCCACAGGGTCCTGCTCAAGTTGCTCAGGGACAGAGCCTGCTTAATTTTGGTCGCCCTGGCGTGACCCAGGCAGCACTGGTACACCACTGTCCTAGAGCTGTCGGTGGTCACTCCAATTCCACTTCCATTGTGGCTGGACCTGATCACGCAGGAACACGGACGACTCTGCCATCCCAACCTGTGATCCCTCCACCTCACAGTGTGGATGCTGCATGGCTAACTCAATCTGAGATACGTTGCTCCCACTCGGTGCAACAGGTCCTTCTGGGTAGTAGAAAGCCCTCTACCAGATCCACGTATTCGGCCAAGTGGAAGCGTTTTTCCTGCTGGTGTGCTCTGGGTGATATGGCCTCCCTGCAGGCGTCAGTACCTACCATCTTGGACTACCTCTTGTCCTTGAAACAGCAGGGCCTGGCAGTTTCATCCATCAGAGTACACCTAGCAGTGATTTCAGCCTTCCACCTGGGCAAAAATGGGCGCTTGGACTTCTCCAATCCCATGGTCAGCAGGTTCCTCAAGGGATTGGAATGCCTGTACCCGCAAATTCGGCATCCGGTCCCTACGTGGGACCTCAACCTGGTCCTATCCAGACTCATGGGTGCCCCGTTCGAGGCAATGGCCACCTGCTCACTCCTGTACCTTTCCTGGAAGACAGCCTTCCTCGTAGCTATCACTTCAGCGAGGTGTGTGTCCAAGCTTAGAGCCCTCACATCGGAACTACCTTACACAGTGTTCCACAAGGACAAGGTACAGCTGCAACCACACCCGTCCTTCCTTCCTAACGTGGTCTCTGCCTTCCATGTCAACCAAGACATCTTCCTCCCCGTCTTCCCTCCTGCTGCATGCCTCTCAATGGGACCAACAGCTGCACTCCCTAGATGTTTGCAGAGCCCTCGCCTTTTACATTGAGCAAACAAAACCCTTTAGGAAAACAACTCAGCTGTTTGTTGCTGTGGTAGACCGGATGAAAGGCCTCCCGGTCTCCTCACAGCTCATCTCGTCCTGGATCACATCATGCATCCGTGCGTGCTATGATTTGGCTGGTGTCCCATCTACACACCTTACTACCCACTCCACCCGGGCTCAAGCTTCGTCCTCCGCTTTCCTGGGTCATGTACCAATTCAGGAGATATGTAGAGCAGCAACTTGGTCATTGGTACATACCTTTGCTATCCACTATGCGATAGTCCAGGAGTCAAGAGGTGATGCGGCATTTAGTTCAGCAGTTCTACACTCCGCGACATCTCACTCCGACCCCACCGCCTAGGTAAGGCTTGGGATTCACCTTGTTGGAATCAATATGAGCAAGCACTCGAAGAAGAGAAGACGGTTACTCACCTTTGTAACTGTTGTTCTTCGAGATGTGTTGCTCATATCCATTCCAAACCCGCCCTCCTTCCCCTCTCTCGGAGTAGCCGGCAAGAAAGAACTGAGGGGGCGCTGGGTCGGTTGGGGCATATATTCGGGGTATACACTCCAGGGGGCGCCTCAGCCGACCCACCGGGTGTTGCTAGGGTAAAAATCTTCCGACGATCGTGCACGCGGCGCGCACACACCTAATTGGAATCGATATGAGCAACACATCTCGAAGAACAACAGTTACAAAGGTGAGTAACCGTCTTTTTAATAATTTTGACAGATAATTCAACATTTATTTTTAAGCATTTTTCCATTTTTATCGATTTAAATTTTCACAGTTGTAGGAAACTATTGCAGAAGGTCAGACAATTATTTAATGACAGTAGATGTTGAGATTCAAAAAGTTAAAGCTTTATAACTGTTAAAACATATTGTCAGTACCATATGTCACAGTATTCAAAGTAAATATCCTTAAATCAAACTCTTGTTCTGAAGCCCCAATTACTTTGTCTATCTGTAAATTTTGATTATTATTGATTGGAAATATTTTTGGGGTCAGTTTGTGTGTGTGGGTATGGTGAAATCTATGTTTACTGACATTTATTGATAAGAATCTAATCTTTCCAAGCCTAGTCATAAGAATGGCCATACAGGGTCAGACCAATGGCTTATCTAGCCCAGCATTCTGTCTCTGACAGTGGCCAATGCCAGATGTTTCTGGCAGCTGGAGACTTATGGGCACCTGGAGCACAGAGTTGTGTCCCTGATCATCTTAGTTAATAGCCATTGATGGACCTATTCTCTATGAATTTATCTAATTATTTTTTGTAGTTTTGGCCTTTACAACATCCCCTGGCAATGAGTCCTGTAGGTTGTCTGGGTATTGCATGAAGAAGTACTTCCTTTTGGTTTAAACCCGCCTAATAATGTCATTGGGTGACATCTAGTTCTTGTGTTCCCTATTCACTTTCTCCACACCATTCACAATTTTATAGACCCCATCATACCTCCAGCCCTTAGTCATCACTTTTCTAAGATGAACAGCCCCAGTTTTCTTAATCTCTCCTCATATTGAAGCTGTTCCATCCCCCTCATCATTTTTGTTGCCCTTGTCTGCACCTTTTCCAGTTCTAATGTACCTTTTTTGAGATGGGGTGACCAGAACTGCACATGATATTCAAGGTGTGGGCATGCCATGGATTTATATAGAGGTATTATGACATTTTGTATTTTATTACTTATCCCTTTCCTAATGGTTTCGAACATGGTTAGCTTTTTTGACTATCGCTACACATTGAGCAGATGTTTTCAGAGAACTACCCATGATGACTCCAGGATCTCTTTCTTGAATGGTAACAGCTAATTTAGATCTCATAATTTTGTATGTATAGTTGGGATTATTTTTCCAATGTGCATTACTTTTTCACTTACAAACACTGAATTTCATCGTCCATTTTGTTGCCCAGTCACCCAGTTTATTGAGATCCCTTTGTAACTCTTCACAGCCAGTGTTGGACTTAACTGTCTTGAGTAATTTTGTATCATCTGCAACTAGTCTCTTACAATATGTATAGTACTGCATCTAACACACTGACGTAATGTACCAGAAGACCAGCCAATGGTCAGTTGGCAGGTTTTTGCCACCTCTTCCTCTCTGTTTTTTGGGCAGATTATCGTTAAAGGAGTTAAGTATATGTGCTTCCAAAACCCATAGTCTCCCAGGCCCAGATCCTCAAAGGTATTACATTGAGGTCTGTATGAGTCCCTAATTGCCCTGTCTTAAAAGATACTTTTCAGAGTAGCAGCCATGTTAGTCTGTATTCGCAAAAAGAATCTGAGCAAATAAATTGGTTAGTCTCTAGAGTGCCACAAGTACTCCTTTTCTTTTTAAAAGATACTGAGCACCTATAGTTCCCACTGACTTCAGTGGGAGTTGATGGTCCTTAGATTGTGTCTTACATGCTCTCAGATAATTTATCACGGCTATTTATTAAGCTAACAAAGATTGTTTTGCAGCTTACCTCCCCCCTCTCTTCTCCTCCCCCCATTTATTTGTTTAATCTACCTGTTGTCAGGCTGCTGATGATGAAAGTTCCTACCTCACAGAGCTACTGTCTTATGTGTACGATGCCTAACATGACTGGGGCCTTTAGGGGCACCATTACAGAAATACTTAGGAATGGGTTAAGCAACAAAATTAGCATTGACATATTGCCACAGTTACACATGCAACTGTGGGAATTGTATGCACAAACTAATTTTGCAATTGTACGCTTTTGTGTACAACTGCACTCGTAAGGCTTTGAAGTTTAGGCAAATAACATCTAAAATAAGTGACCTGAATTGCCTCTTCTTTACAGCTGAATTGCTGCAACACGACTTAATTTTGGTTTCCTCTTTAAATTCATTTCTGGTTTAATACAATTGACAAGCATTCAGGTATAAAGTCTTTATACATTACTAGGAAGTTATTTGTCTCACACCTGTCAAATAATGTTTTTTTAAAACTTATTCATTGGCTTCTAACATGAAGATTCTTTACATCAAATTATATTTTTATAAAAATATAAAGTAATTTCATTGTTTTATCCTCATCAAGTTGTTGGTTTATCCTAAGCACCTGCAGTTTATTTTGAGAGGGAACTGTTTGAGCATTTGCCGAAGGATCATCTTATGGTTAAACATAGACTTAGTCAAGCAACATTAGTATGACTCCCAGCCCTGCCACAGACTTCCTGTGTGACTTTAGACAGATCATGTCTCTCTGCCTCCGTTTCCCCATCTGTAAAATGGAGATATTTACCTACTCATAAAGCCATTGAGAGGATTTAACATGTGTTTATAAAGCCCTCTGAGGGCTCCGGATAGGATATTATTTATTAGTACTAAATACTACATTTAATTGTAATTAGTCAGTTCTCTGAAAAAATGTACTACAGAAATGCTGAGTACAATAGTTATTCTACCTTGAGTCCCTCTTTGAGACGGGTGGCTGTGAAACCCTGTTCAGCTTGCATCTTTTTATGTTCTGTTAAATTATTAGATGTGAAGGAGTAGCTAAGCCCACGCTAAGACTGTCCAACTTAGGATATAGCAGGCCTGTGGTAACAGTGACCTCTCATCAAGGGTTTGAACTGAGAAACCACTGGAAAATGTAGACAAGTTATAGCTGCAGATAGAAGAGCAATATTTAGACATTGTTAATCCGATTAGACAGAACTTCACGATGCATGAAGATTGTTTTCTGACCACACAATATAAAGTTAAACCAAAGAATCATACAGGTAATGATTGTGTAATGAAGCCAGACACACAACTCCATCATGTTATTCACTCTTATGGCTTGTCCACACTACGCAGCTTTTAGCAACTAGGCTGTGTTACAGCCTTGTCGCTAAAAGTCAGCGTGTGTGAATGCTCTGTCGGTATTTTGTCAGCACTTTTGCCGACAAAATACTTCCAGTCCCGCGAGCGGCGTTAGCTTTGTTGGCAGGAGCAAGCCACATTCACACTGCCACTTGCATCGGCAAAACTTTTGTCTCTTGAGGGGGGCTTTTTTAAGTACCTGGGAAAGACAAAAGTTTTGTCAACAACATCAGAGTGTAGACAAGCCCTTAGATGTGGCTATCCTACACTTCCTCCTCCCTTACCTGTTCCCCTTTGGAAAACAGGGTTAGATGCTTTTTTTAATAGACCTAACACAAGTGTGAGCCTTTGAAAATGGGAGGGATTAAGCTCTAGGTGTTTGCCTTCACGCTGCTCAAAATCACTATTGTTTGTTGTTTGTTCATTGTTGGGGGTTGGTCCTGGTTTGAGCAGGGGGTTGGACTAGATGACCTCCTGAGGTCCCTTCCAACCCTGATATTCTGTGATTACTAGGAGTGGACATAGGCGCAGATTCACAAAGGTATTTAGACACGCAGACCCCAGAATTAGACACCTAACTCCCAGTTTTAGGCTCCACAGAGATCCACAACACTCCCACCAAGCACTGCAGACACCTACCTTTTCATGGGAAAAATTCCCTAGGTGCTTTTGCCTCTGAGCATAGGCCGTGCTGCCTCACTGGAGGTGTCAGGATGCCGAGCTCCCGCCTAAGTCCCCACACAATCCATGACCCAGGGTAGGTAGGTGTTTGCCCATCTAGCTCACATGCAGGGCCTGATCTGGTAAGTGTGCTCAGGGGCTGCCTCTCACATAGGCTCCCATTCAAGATGTGGGCAGCACTGGAGGTGAGAGTGGCAGCCACCTTATAACTTTTAGCCTGCTGGGTGGAGCACTCACCTGGAATGTGGGAGACCCAGGTTCAATGTCCCTCTCTGCCTGAGGGGGAGAAGGGATATGAAGAGGGGTCTCTTGGGAGTATGCACCAGCCACTGAGCTAGGGGATAGTCTGATGGGGAGAGGGTCCCTAAGTCTCTCCTGTTGAAGCTGTTCCACGGTGGATAAATAAATATTCATTGGAGCAGGGGGACTGGACCATGAGTCTCCTACCTCCCGAGTGGGTGTCCTAACCCTTGGACTACACAGCCATTTATTCTCTTTCCCCCAGAGGCGCCAACTGTCTAATGTGCTGTGGGGTGCTTGACCCCCCCCGGCTCTGCTCCAGGCCCCGCCCCACTCCACCCCCACCCCACCTCTTCCTGCCCAGTTCCGCCCCCTAAGCGCGCCTGCCCTCGCTCCTCCCCCTCCCTTCCAGTGCTTCCTGCATGCCATGGAACAGCTGATCCAAGGTGGGCGGAGGAACTGATCAGCAGGGCTGCCGGTGGGTGCTCAGCACCCACCATTTTTTCCCCATGGGTTCTCCAGCCCTGCAGCACCCACGGAGTCGGCGCCTATGCTCACCCCGCTCCGCGTGCTCCAAAGGCATATGATATGTGAGCCAGGATCTGAATGAGCTCTCTCTTTCCTTCTGTTGATGCACTGGGGCTCATCTCTCTCCAGGGCGGCAGGGAACCACACCACCTCACTACAGTGTCCAAAGTGGCCTTGCTACTTGGGTGCTAAATATGTTTCATGCATGGCAGCCAAAATCTGTGCATCCAAACAAATGCTTTTATACATGAATTGGATAGAACTACGTGATGGGTATGAGCAAAGATCCTCTGCACATCACATGTGTTTTTCATGTACAAATACATAGTAACCTTAAGGCCTTTTTTTTTTTTTTTTTTTTTTAAATGGCCATCTTCTTCTGAGAGCTTTGCCTGAATAAGGCTTGGGCTGTATAGTACATGTCATGCTCCGCTAAACAGCAGTTCAGACCTATGATGATCATGGGTTCCATATAGGTATTTCTGACAGGTAGAATGGGCCCCCCGCTGTAGCAAGTGTTGTACAAATAGAGTTGATTGTCCCTGCCCCCAAAACCTTAACAGTCTAAATATACAGGACAGGGAACGGGCATAACAGACAAGCACAGTAAACGAATGTGATGGCCTGGAAATATCCTGCTACTGCCCCAGTAATTTGTATTCCTTGGATGGGGTTTAGTTAGGAGGGGATTAGCTGCTGAACAGACAAAGGAAGGGGGTGAAGGGGCATAGGAGAGGGAGGGAAGGAGAGCAAGGAACATGGAAGCAAGATGGGGTGAGGCTGAGGGGAAGGCATTGGAGCAAACCAGTCCCTGCTGTAGCACTTGTTGAGGCAGCTTCTGCATCTGCTCCTGCAGGCTACTGTCTCTTTGGCCTCTGGGACTAGTTCCTCCATGGACGTTTTCTTTCCCCAGCCCCACATCATGGCTCGGGGTGGGGGGTTGCTGCTGCATGGGTCCTGGTGCTCTTGTAGGTTGCGGTGGGAGAGATCGCTCCTGCACAGTTCTGGTTCTAGAGGTATTGGGCAGGGGGGAGAGGGGGTCCTTCCAGCTGGGCCCCACCTCTTCCCCTTCCCCAGCCCACTGTGGCAATACCTGCTGCTTTTGGATCTGCTCTTGCTGTCCTTCGTAAACGTGAATTGTGACACTAGACGTAGGGGGTTGGGGGGTCACTGTTTGTTTATTTTGGGTTTTAAAAAGGTAGAGATGTTTATTTTACAGAGATTAAGAATCTATGTGGTGTTCTTTACTGGACTACATCAGTTTCCAAAGATGATAGATGTTGGTCTAAACTTTTTAATGTTGTCCCTCAAATTCTGTTTTTTATTTTGTATTTTCCATGAGAGTGGGTGTCACAACCCACGCTGAGTTAAAGATAGCCCTGCAAAGTTTTCTGCTGTTTGCTTGCTGGTTTGTACAAGAAAGGAAACTGAGCCTTTCACCAGCACAATTAACACTTCAGACTTCTGATACTGCAAGCCCCTGAGCCCAGCTACCTTTTTACAGAGAGTTAGGCCCTGATTCTGCAAGCTCTTCTGCATGTTTACCTTAAAGCATGTGCATACTGCTCTTGATGCCAGTGGGACTGTTCACATGCGGAAAGCGAAACATCTGCATAAATGTTTGCATGGTGAGAACTTGTTTTGAAACCTACTGGAGAAAACAAAATCAGATGACAATTTTTGTTACCACTTCTGCGAGCGCCATAGTGAAGTGATTAACAGCTAACAAAATCTCTTTTGTGCATCATCTTGTTAACCACAAATTCTTCCCCCTTATTACCCACCTGCCTTTGCTAAACATCCGCATCATTTTTTCACTAATTGCTCTGCTCACAAATTACATGTTCCCAGACCTCATGGTTTTGCTGAATAATCGTACAGTTTTGTTTCCAGCTATATGCTACTTACTCTAATACAGTGGCGTCATTTCAGAATTTTTTTGTGGAGGGGGAGATTGTGTCAGTATATAGAACATAATCACATATAATGTTCTATCTTGCAAGGTTTGGGGGGAGGGGGAGCATATAGACCTATGAAAAGTTGGGTGCTCCAATGTTCACTGTAAAGGATCTTAAAATACCAAAATACTGTACATACAAACGCTCCCCATCATATTGCTTTGTGCTGTAGAACCACGTTTGCCCTTCCTGCCTCTTGCTCACTTAAACTGCAACTTTACGGTGACTTTAATAGTATACGGCTTTTTGCGTCTAGACTGAGATTTCAAAGCAGCCTAAGGGAGTTAAGTACCCAATTCCTATTTAATTTCAGTGGGATTCGAGTGCTTAAATCTCAGGCTCAGATGAAATCTCCTAATTTTTTAAAAGGAAACATCTGATTGGCATGGACGTGAACAACACATCTTGAAGAACAACACTTACAAGAAGGTTTCAGAGTAACAGCCGTGTTAGTCTGTATTCGCAAAAAGAAAAGGAGGACTTGTGGCACCTTAGAGACTAACCAATTTATTTGAGCATAAGCTTTTGTGAGCTACAGCTCACTTCATCGGATGCATACTGTGGAAAATACAAAAGATGTTTTTATACACACAAACCATGAAAAAAATGGGTGTTTATCACTACAAAAGGTTTTCTCTCGCCCTCCCCCCCCTCCCAAATCCAGGGTTTAACAAGAATGTCTGAGGAACAGTTGGGGGGGAAAGGAATAAGCAAGGGGAAATAGGTTACTTTTTATAATGACTCAACCATTCCCAGTCTCTATTCAAGCCTAAATTAATTGTATCCAATTTGAAAATTAATTCCAATTCAGCAGTCTCTCGTTGGAGTGAAAACCTGGATTTGTGCTGGAAATGGCGCACCTTGATTATCATACACATTGTAAGGAGAAAGAAAAGGAGTACTTGTGGCACCTTAGAGACTAACCAATTTATTTGAGCATGAGCTTTTGTGAGCTACAGCTCACTTCATCAGATGTTTACCGTGGAAACTGCAGCAGACTTTATATACACACAGAGAATATGAAACAGTCTCTAAGGTGCCACAAGTACTCCTTTTCTTTTTGCGAATACAGACTAACACGGCTGTTCCTCTGAAACCTGTCATTGTAAGGAGAGTGATCACTTTAGATAAGCTATTACCAGCAGGAGAGTGGGGGGTGTGTGTGAAAACCTTTTGTAGTGATAAACACCCATTTTTTTCATGGTTTGTGTGTATAAAAACATCTTCTGTATTTTCCACAGTATGCATCCGATGAAGTGAGCTGTAGCTCACGAAAGCTCATGCTCAAATAAATTGGTTAGTCTCTAAGGTGCCACAAGTCCTCCTTTTCTACTTACAAGAAGGTGAGTAACCATATTTTTTTTCAACAGATCATACTTAAACGTCCCAGGGTTGACAGAGCAGTGGCAGGTTCTGTGGTCAGAGTTAGACGGCAGACAGTGCCCTGTGACACGGAGGCTTGCACCGCAACAGCCTGTTTGGTAGTAGTTTCAGACAGCCCTGAAAGACGCCCCCCTTTCATGAGAACAAATTCACGCACGTTTTACAAACAACGAAGAACAAATTTAGGAGATTTTCATCTGAGCCTGAGATTTAAGCGCTCGAATCCCACTGAAATTCAATAGGAATAATTGGGTACTTAACTTAATGCATCTATTACTATTACCAGCAGGACAGTGGGGTGGGAGGAGGTATTTTTTCATATTCTCTGTGTATAAATAAAGTCTGCTGCAGTTTCCACGGCATGCATCCGATGAAGTGAGCTGTAGCTCACGAAAGCTCATGCTCAAATAAATTGGTTAGTCTCTAAGGTGCCACAAGTCCTCCTTTTCTTTTTGCGAATACAGACTAACACGGCTGTTACTCTGAAACCTGTCATTATGCAAGGCACTGCATTTAGCCGTATGGAGTGGAAATCTATCAACTGCATGAAAAAACTTGTACAGATACAGACAGACATCATCTTCCTTTCCAAATGCAAACAGATGGACATCGTACCAAAAGGACTGAAGGTAAAAAATCCATTACAATCTACATACCACACAGACTATGCTGACAGCTTGTGCCACACGCTCTCAAAGAAACTGCGGAATCACCTGATCAAGATCCTCTACAGCAAACAGGGAAAGATTAAGAATGAGCTCTCAAAAATGGATACTCTCATAAAAAACCAACCTTCCACACAAACTTCCTCGTGGCTGGATTTTACTAAAACTAGACAAGCCATTTACAACGCACACTTTGCTTCTCTACAAAAGAAAAAGGACACTAAACTTTCTAAACTACTACATGCTACAAGGGGCCACAGCAATGGTTCCCTCAACCCACCTAGCAATATTGTTAACCTATCCAACTATAATCTCAGCCCAGCAGAAGCAGCTGTTCTATCTCGGGGCCTTTCCTTCTGCCCCTCCACCCCCACGAACATGATACAGTTCTGTGGTGACCTAGAATCCTATTTTCGACGTCTCCGACTCAAGGAATATTTCCAAAATACCTCTGAACAACATACTAATCCACAGAGACCTCCCTACCAACACTACAGAAAGAGGGATTCTAGGTGGACTCCTCCTGAAGGTCGAAACAGCAGACTGGACTTCTACATAGAGTGCTTCCGCCGACGTGCACGGGCTGAAATTGTGGAAAAGCAGCATCACTTGCCCCATAACCTCAGCCGTGCAGAACACAATGCCATCCACAGCCTCAGAAACAACTCTGACATCATAATCAAAAAGGCTGACAAAGGAGGTGTGTGACGATGTGACTCAGCAGGGAGGGGGGAGTGTTGACCTGTGAATGTGCCCTGGGGATGGGAGACCTGAGAGCCTGTCACCTGAGCCAGGAGGGGGAGGGGGAGGTGACACCTCTGCCCAGGAATGTGAACAGAGGCTGCAGCAGGGAACCTGCGGGGTGAGTTTAGTGGGCAGTTTGGAGGCTGGGGGGAGGAACACAGGGAACCCCAGGGCTGGGGTCTAAGCTCCCTGCTCCCCCAGAAGGATGTGATTGAGGGGTCCTGGTTGTACCCACAAGCTCTGTTGTGGACTGTGTTCCTGTTGTCCAATAAACCTTCTGTTTTACTGGCTGGCTGAGAGTCTCAGTGGATCCCAGGAAGAGGGGTGCAGGGCCTGGACTCCCCCACACTCCGTGACAACTGGTGGCAGCGGTGGGATCTACTGCACCCCGTGAACGGCGCTTCCTGCAGTAAGTGACTGGGGAACAGTAAAACGAAGGGGAATTGACGGGGACCAGGCGTGCTGAAGATTCAGAGACGGTTTCGGGGGGCGGTTAACCCCTGGGAATGTGTGACCAGAGAGAAAGACTTTTGCAGTAACAGGGTCCCCCGGGGGATTGCAGCGAGCAGTCCCAGGGGCGGAGGAGTCTGCAGCTCGACCCTGGCAAAGAGGTGGTGACCTCAAGAAGGACTGGCACACTAAGGGCTTTTCCTGGAAACCGTGGGAAGCTGCCCGGCCTGCGAGTGGCCAGCAGGGAGATGTACGCTAAACGCCTTAAGAGTGACCTGGTGGAGCTGTGCAGGCAGAGGGGGCTGCGCATCGGGAGGTCCACCAAGGAACAACTGATTGCCCAGTTGGAGGAGAGGGATCGCTTGGATGACCCGATCCCTATCCCTGAGGGGAGCCGCCCGGCAGACGCAGCGTGGGCCCTGGGGCCTGACCGGGCTGGGAGGGGTCAGACTGCTGCCGAGGACATCCCGAGACCCTTCCTACCTATGTCTGGGGGAGGGGTTGGGGGAAGCCCAGCGAATACCGAGGGCACCCTGACCCCAGCACCCAGCAGGGGATCCTCCCGGCGGAGCTCCCCATCCCTGGAGCGGAGGCGGCTGGAATGGGAGAGGGAGATGAAAATGAGGGAGCTGGAGGATCATGAAAAACAACGTCAACATGAGGAGAAACAACGTCAACATGAGCAGGAGGAGAAGGAGAAACAACGTCAACATGAGCAGGAGGAGAAGGAGAAACAACGTCAACATGAGCAGGAGGAGAAGGAGAGGGAGCGTCAGGAGAAGGAGAGGGAGCGTCAGGAGAAGGAGAGGGAGCGCCAGGAGAAGGAGAAACAAAGACAGCACGAACTGGAGCTGGCCAGGCTGAAGAGCAGTGGGGCCCCGGCTGTGGTGAGTGAGGGGGGACCCAAGACTGCAAGGAACTTTGATAAGTGCTTCCTGGCCCAGCGTAAGGAGGGGGAGGACATAGATAGCTTCCTGACGGCCTTTGAGAATGCCTGTGAGCTGCACAGGGTTGACCCTGCAGACAGGCTCCAGTTTCTCACCCCCTTACTGGACCCCAAAGCCGTGGAGGTGTACAGCCGGATGACAGGGCCGGAGGCAGGGGACTATGAACTGTTCAAACAGGCCCTGCTCCGTGAGTTTGGGCTGACCCCCGAGATGTACCGGAGAAGGTTCCGGAGTCAGCGTAAAACGCCTGAGGTCACCTACCTACAACTGGCCAACCGGATGCAGGGGTATGCCCGCAAGTGGACAGCGGGGGCCCGAGCTAAAGAGGACCTGCTTGACCTAATTGTACTGGAGCAACTGTATGAACAGTGCCCTTCCGACCTGAGGCTGTGGTTGGTGGACAAAAAGCTCGAGAACCCCCAGCACGCAGGGCAGCTGGCCGACGAGTTTGTGAACAGTCGGTCAGGGGGTAGCCGGGAGGAGTCCCAAAAGAACAGGCCCCCCCCGATGCAGAGAGAGAGTCACCAGGGGGCCTCCCAGCGGGGAAATAGGGAGAACCCCCTCCCAAGGGGAACGCCTGGCATCGGGCCCCTCCGACCCGCTCGAGGGGACCAACGTGACCTGAGCTGCTATCACTGTGGCCAGAGAGGCCACGTACGGTCCCAGTGCCCTGGGCTCAGGGACAAACTGAGCAGACCCAACCTACCCAGGGTTAACTGGGTAGGGACCCAGCTGGACGAGGGGCAGACGACTCAGGCAAGGGGGGCTGCCAGTTTACCACCTGCCCCGGAGGGAAGAGTACCCCAGGCCAGCTCCACCAGAGGGCTGGAGGCTCTGGACTCAGGGCGCTCAGTTTACAGGGTGGGCGCGGGGCTGTCCCTCCGGAGAGAGTGCCTTGTTCCCCTGGAGGTGGATGGGAGGAAGGTCAATGGATACTGGGATACGGGTGCGGAGGTGACGCTGGCCCGGCCCGAGGTGGTGGCCCCAGATCGGGTGGTGCCCAACACCTACCTGACCCTGACAGGGGTGGGTGGGACCCCATTTAAGGTGCCCGTGGCAAGGGTACACCTGAAATGGGGGGCCAAGGAGGGCCACAAGGATGTGGGGGTACACCACCATTTGCCCACTGAAGTTTTGATGGGGGGAGACCTAGAGGACTGGCCAAGCAAGCCCCAGACCGCCCTGGTTGTGACCCGTAGCCAGAGCCGGCGAGGGCCACTGCTCCCTGACCTCGGGGAGGGTACCGCACCGGAGGCGCAGGACCCTACCCTGGTGGGAAGGGAGGGCCGAGGGGCACGGCTCAGAGAGGCTGAGGCCTCAGACCTGGCCACTGAGGGGGAACCGGTCCCCATCCCTTCCCCAGCTGCTGAGTTCCAGGCCGAGTTGAGGAAAGATCCCTCCTTGCGGAAGCTCAGGGACCTGGCCGACCTCAGGGTGGTACGGACCATGAGGAGAGGCTGCCAGGAGAGGTTCCTGTGGGAGAAGGGGTTCCTGTACCGAGAATGGGCTCCCACAAGGGAAGTGGAGTCCTGTGGGATCAGGAGGCAGCTGGTGGTCCCCCAGAAGTATCGCCGCAAGCTCCTGTACCTGGCCCATGACATCCCCCTCGCAGGGCACCAGGGAATCCGGCGCACCCGGCAGAGGTTGCTACAGAACTTTTACTGGCCCGGGGTCTTTACCACGGTCCGGCAGTATTGCCGATCCTGTGACCCCTGTCAGAGGGTGGGGAAGGCCCGGGACAAGGGGAAAGCGGCTTTGAGACCTTTGCCCATCATAGAGGAGCCTTTCCAGAAGGTGGCCATGGACATCGTGGGGCCTCTCAGCAGGACGACCCGGTCGGGGAAGAAATACATTCTGGTGGTGGTAGATTTTGCCACCCGCTACCCCGAGGCAGTGCCCTTAGCTTCCATTGAAGCAGACACCGTGGCCGATGCGCTCCTGACCATTTTCAGCCGAGTGGGGTTCCCCAAGGAAGTCTTGACAGACCAAGGCTCCAACTTCATGTCGGCCCTGCTCCGGTGCTTGTGGGAGAAATGTGGGGTCCGGCACGACTGGGCCTCAGCTTATCACCCCCAGTCCAACGGGCTGGTGGAGAGGTTTAACGGGACGCTAAAGATGATGCTGAAAACCTTTATGAACCAGCACCCACAGGATTGGGACAAGTACTTACCTCACCTGCTGTTCGCGTACAGGGAGGTGCCACAGGAGTCTACCGGATTTTCGCCTTTCGAACTGTTATATGGAAGGAGGGTGAGGGGCCCCCTGGACCTGATGAGAGACGAGTGGGAGGGGAAGGCCACTCCCGATGGAGAGTCAGTGGTGGAGTATGTCCTGATCTTCCGAGAGAGACTTGCTGAACTCATGGGCCTGGCCAGGGAGAATCTGGCCAGAGCCCAGAAGAAGCAGAAGGTCTGGTATGACCGCACGGCAAGGGCCCGTGCCTACGCCACCGGGGATCCGGTGATGGTTCTCATCCCAGTGAGAAAGAACAAACTACAGGCCGCCTGGGAGGGCCCTTTCAAGGTCGTCAAGCAGCTCAATGAGGTAAACTATGTGGTGGAGCTGTCGAACCGGGCGCACCACCGCCGGGTGTACCATGTGAATATGATGAAGCCATATTATGCCAGGGGGAATGTGGTGTTTGCCGTGTGTGGACAGTGGGAAGAGCAGGGAGATGACCCTTTAGTAGATCTATTCCCTGGGACCAGAGCTGGTTCCCCCCTGGAAACAATTCCCCTCTCGGATCAGCTAACCCCTGCCCAGCAAGCTGAGGTCAGGGAGGTGCTGCATCCGTACCGACAGCTATTTTCCAACCAGCCTGGACGCACTAATCTGACTGTCCACCGGGTGCAGACAGGGTCGCACCCGCCGATAAGATGCTCCCCCTTCCGAGTCACAGGGAAAACTGCTCAGGACCTGGAAAGAGAGGTCCGGGACATGCTGGCTTTGGGGGTGATCCAGCCATCTGCCAGCCCTTGGGCCTCGCCGGTGGTGCTGGTCCCCAAAAAGGACGGGTCGGTCCGGTTCTGTGTGGACTATCGGAAGCTCAATGCCATCACTGTATCGGATGCCTACCCCATGCCCAGGCCTGATGAGCTCCTAGACAAGCTGGGAGGAGCTCGGTACCTCACCACCATGGACCTTACAAAGGGCTACTGGCAAGTGCCGCTGGATGCAGATGCCCGGCTGAAATCGGCCTTTATCACCCCTCTGGGGCTCTATGAGTTCCTGACCCTGCCTTTCGGCCTCAAGGGAGCGCCGGCCACCTTCCAGCGCCTGGTGGACCAGCTCCTGAGGGGGATGGAGAGTTTTGCCGTGGCGTATATTGATGACATCTGTGTCTTTAGCCAGACCTGGGAGGACCACGTGTCCCAGGTTAGACAAGTGCTGGACCGACTCCAGGGGGCTGGGCTGACTGTAAAAGCGGAGAAGTGCAAGGTGGGGATGGCGGAAGTGTCTTACCTGGGCCATCGGGTGGGGAGCGGCCGCCTAAAGCCGGAACCAGCCAAGGTGGAGGTGATCAGAGACTGGCCCGCTCCCTACACCAAAAAGCAGGTCCAAGCCTTTATTGGGATGGCAGGATACTACCGAAGATTTGTGCCTCACTTTAGCGCCATAGCCACCCCCATCACTGAGCTATGCAAGAAGGGGAAGCCAGACAAGGTGGTCTGGACCGAGCAGTGCCAGGAGGCTTTCCGGGCGCTGAAGGAGGCTCTGGTCAGTGGCCCAGTTCTGGCGAACCCGGACTTTGACAAGGCCTTTGTGGTGTTCACCGACGCCTCCGACACGGGACTGGGGGCGGTGTTAATGCAGGAGGATGAAAAGGGGGAGAGACACCCCATCGTGTACCTGAGCAAGAAGTTGCTACCCCGGGAGCAACACTACGCGGCCATCGAGAAGGAGTGCCTGGCCATGGTGTGGGCCCTCAAGAAACTAGAGCCCTATCTCTTCGGGCGGCACTTCACCGTGTACACCGACCACTCGCCCCTGACCTGGCTGCACCAGATGAAAGGAGCCAACGCCAAGCTCCTGAGATGGAGCCTGCTCCTGCAGGATTACGACATGGACGTGGTCCACGTGAAGGGAAGTGCCAACCTGATAGCGGATGCGCTGTCCCGGAGAGGGGGCCCCGAACTTCCCCAGGTCACTGGTCACAGTGACCCCGCTCAGTTCAGTCTCGAAGGGGGGAGAGATGTGACGATGTGACTCAGCAGGGAGGGGGGAGTGTTGACCTGTGAATGTGCCCTGGGGATGGGAGACCTGAGAGCCTGTCACCTGAGCCAGGAGGGGGAGGGGGAGGTGACACCTCTGCCCAGGAATGTGAACAGAGGCTGCAGCAGGGAACCTGCGGGGTGAGTTTAGTGGGCAGTTTGGAGGCTGGGGGGAGGAACACAGGGAACCCCAGGGCTGGGGTCTAAGCTCCCTGCTCCCCCAGAAGGATGTGATTGAGGGGTCCTGGTTGTACCCACAAGCTCTGTTGTGGACTGTGTTCCTGTTGTCCAATAAACCTTCTGTTTTACTGGCTGGCTGAGAGTCTCAGTGGATCCCAGGAAGAGGGGTGCAGGGCCTGGACTCCCCCACACTCCGTGACAAGGTGCTGTTGTCATCATGAATAGGTCGGAATATGAACAAGAGGCTGCTCGGCAGCTCTCCAACACGAGTTTCTACAAGCCATTACCCTATGATCCCACTGAGAGTTACCAAAAGCAACTACAGCATTTGCTCAAGAAACTTCCTGAAAAAGCACAAGATCAAATCCGCACAGACACACCCCTGGAACCCCGACCTGGGATATTCTATCTACTACCCAAGATCCATAAACCTGGAAATCCTGGGCGCCCCATCATCTCAGGCATTGGCACCCTGACAGCAGGATTGTCTGGCTATGTAGACTCCCTCCTCAGGCCCTACGCTACCAGCACTCCCAGCTACCTTCGAGACACCACTGACTTCCTAAGGAAACTTCAATCCATCGGTGATCTTCCTGATAACACCATCCTGGCCACTATGGATGTAGAAGCCCTCTACACCAACATTCCACACAAAGATGGACTACAAGCCGTCAGGAACACTATCCCCGATAATGTCACGGCTAACCTGGTGGCTGAACTTTGTGACTTTGTCCTTACCCGTAACTGTTTCACATTTGGGGACAATGTATACCTTCAGATCAGCGGCACTGCTATGGGTACCCGCATAGCCCCACAGTATGCCAACATTTTTATGGCTGATTTAGAACAACGTTTCCTCAACTCTCGTCCCCTAAAGCCCCTACTCTACTTGCGCTATATTGATGACATCTTCATCATCTGGACCCATGGAAAAGAAGCCCTTGAGGAATTCCACCATGATTTCAACAATTTCCATCCCACCACCAACCTCAGCCTGGTCCAGTCCACACAAGAGATCCACTTCCTGGACACTACAGTGCTAATAAACAATGGTCACATAAACACCACCCTATACCGGAAACCTACTGACCGCTATTCCTACCTGCATGCCTCCAGCTTTCACCCTGACCACACCACACGATCCATCGTCTACAGCCAAGCTCTGCGATACAACCGCATTTGCTCCAACCCCTCAGACAGAGACAAACACCTACAAGATCTCTGTCAAGCTTTCTTACAACTACAATACCCACCTGCAGAAGTAAAGAAACAGATTGATAGAGCCAGAAGAGTTCCCAGAAGTTACCTACTACAGGACAGGCCTAACAAAGAAAATAACAGAACGCCACTAGCCGTCACCTTCAGCCCCCAACTAAAACCCCTCCAACGCATTATTAAGGATCTACAACCTATCCTAAAGGATGACCCAACACTCTCACAAATCTTGGGAGACAGGCCAGTCCTTGCCTACAGACAGCCCCGCAACCTGAAGCAAATACTCACCAACAACCACACAACAAAACCACTAACCCAGGAACTTATCCTTGCAACAAAGCCCGTTGCCAATTGTGCCCACATATCTATTCAGGGGACACCATCACAGGGCCTAATAACATCAGCCACACTATCAGAGGCTCGTATACCTGCACATCCACCAATGTGATATATGCCATCATGTGCCAGCAATGCCCCTCTGCCATGCACATTGGTCAAACTGGACAGTCTCTACGTAAAAGAATAAATGGACACAAATCAGATGTCAAGAATTATAACATTCATAAACCAGTCGGAGAACACTTCAATCTCTCTGGTCACGCAATCACAGACATGAAGGTCGCTATCTTAAAACAAAAAAACTTCAAATCCAGACTCCAGCGAGAAACTGCTGAATTGGAATTCATTTGCAAATTGGATACTATTAATTTAGGCTTAAATAGAGACTGGGAGTGGCTAAGTCATTATGCAAGGTAGCCTATTTCCTCTTGTTTTTTCCTCCCCCCTCCCCCCCCAGATGTTCTGGTTTAACTTGGATTTAAACTTGGAGAGTGGTCAGTTTGGATGAGCTATTACCAGCAGGAGAGTGAGTTTGTGTGTGTATGGGGGTGGGGGGGATGTGAGAAAACCTGGATTTGTGCTGGAAATGGCCCACCTTAATTATGCACATTGTAGGGAGAATGGTCACTTTGGATGAGCTATTACCAGCAGGATAGTGAGTTTGTGTGTGTGGTTTTTGGGAGGGGGGTGAGGGGGTGAGAGAACCTGGATTTGTGCAGGAAATGGCCCAACTTAATTATCATGCACATTGTGTAAAGAGTTGTCACTTTGGATGGGCTATCACCAGCAGGAGAGTGAATTTGTGTGGGGGGGTGGAGGGTGAGAAAACCTGGATTTGTGCTGGAAATGGCCCACCTGATGATCACTTTAGATAAGCTATTACCAGCAGGACAGTGGGGTGGGAGGAGGTATTTTTTCATATTCTCTGTGTATAAATAAAGTCTGCTGCAGTTTCCACGGCATGCATCCGATGAAGTGAGCTGCAGCTCACGAAAGCTCATGCTCAAATAAATTGGTTAGTCTCTAAGGTGCCACAAGTACTCCTTTTCTTTTTGCGAATACAGACTAACACGGCTGTTACTCTGAAGCATCTCATTCAGACTCCTTTACACCTTTTTTGAGGTATTTCAATTACTCTGCTTCTAACAACGTTTTTTTCATCCTCCATAAAGTTTCACTTTTCCGGAGGATGCAGAATAAGAGGTCTCGTTACAAAATGCATCTGAAATAAAGAGCATGTGGTGACGCCAGCAGAATCGTTATGTTTAGTGATCACACAGGAAAAGAGCACAAAGTGAGTCAATGTTCAGGCAGGCTTTGGTCATTGCTGAGGCTTCTGTGGTATAGATTTCTCCAGTGCAGCTGACACAAACACCAGCCTAGAACACAGGCCTGAGGTCAGAGTTTGAGGCTGTTTTTTAAATAAAGTATTTTGTTCTTCACATATCGGCCTATGGACACAACACATTATATTGGTGCAATGCAGTAGAGTACCTCAGTGTAAGGGTAGGTTTCAGAGTAGCAGCCGTGTTAGTCTGTATTTGCAAAACGAAAAGGAGGACTTGTGGCACCTTAGAGACTAACCAATTTATTTGAGCATAAGCTTCTGTGAGCTACAGCTCACTTCACTGGATGCATTCAGTGGAAAATCCAGTGAGGAGATTTATATACACACAGAACATGAAAAAATGGGTGTTATCATACACACTGTAAGGAGAGGTTTCAGAGTAACAGCCGTGTTAGGAGAGTGATCACTTAAGATGAGCTATTACCAGCAGGAGAGCGGGGGTGGGGGGAGAAAACCTTTTGTAGTGATAATCAAGGTGGGCCATTTCCAGCAGTTAACAAGAACGTCTGAGGAAGGGGAGGGGGGAATAAACATGGGGAAATAGTTTTACTTTGTGTAATGACTCATCCACTTCCAGTCTCTATTCAAGCCTAAGTTAATTGTATCCAGTTTGCAAATTAATTCCAATTCAGCAGTCTCTCTTTGGAGTCTGTTTTTGAAGTCTTTTTGTTGTAATATTGCGACTTTTAGGTCAGAGATCGAATGACCAGAGAGATTGAAGTGTTCTCCGACTGGTTTATGAATGTTATAATTCTTGACATCTGATTTGTGTCCATTGTGTAAGGATAGCAAGCTCAGGGCACTTCAGTCCCACTCTCCTTGTGCCTGGCAGGCAACACTCAGGAATAACATGACTTCTGTCTTATAAAAGAATGATACTTGCCACTTCCCTTTCTGTTACTGATGGACAACAATCCCACTAGCAGAATCAGAATGTGCTTTAAAAAAGCCTCTTTGTGAGTGAAGTTTGAAAAACTGTTTCATTTCTATTCCTCATCCCCCTTCCTGCTTCCATTTTAAGCCCCCTATGCACCTTCTATGCTGTCTCCTCTCCTTTCTTACCTGTCCCTTGTTCTCCTGCCCTCTTCTCGGTGTAAACATGTGTAAAGGTCGAAGTGTAAAAGTGCAGGAGGGAGGGAGCAGAGCAGCTAACAGAATGTTTTTTAAAAGTGTCAGGGCTGGTGACGCTGTTGCGCTCCATCGGCGCAGCTGGACTGGTACAGCTGCCCTGCTGCAGCGCGTCTGGTGAAGACACGCTATGCTGACGGGAGAGGGCTCTCCCTTCAGCCTAATGACTCCACCACAGTGAGAGGTGTGCGCGTTGCTGGTGGGAGAGTGTTTCCTGCCACATAGCCTGGTGTAGACATCGCTTTAAGTTGATGTAACTTGTTGTCGCTCGGGGAGGGGGGTGGCTTTTTCACACCGAGCGACGTAACTGACATCGATTTAAGCAGTAGTGTAGACAAGCCCTTTATGTTTATATAGTATTTTAAACATTTCAAAAAGAGACGAGAGCGGTGGTCCCATCTTCATATTCCCCAATCCACTTTTTTAAACAACCCTAAGTCTAGAGCTGGGTGAAAACTAATTTTCAATTAAAAACGCAGATTCAAGGCGAGTGAAACATTTTTGTGAATTCATGTCTAATTTACTAAATTGTTTTGATCAAAGAGAAACCTAAAAAAGTTCCCCGCAAAATGGAAACAATGGAAATGGATATCTTTAAAGATTTTTTTTTTTAAAACTAAACATTTTGAATCTAAATGGCTTTTCCTTTTGAAATGTATTTAAAAAAAATTTTTTTTTAAAGATTGAAAACAAAATTAAATGTTTGGTTTCCATCTGGAACAATTTTTTTTGTTTTGCTGTTTTACTTTTCAAATTTTCGGGACAGTCTGTGAACTGAAAAAACAGTTGTTTGCACAGCTCTCCCCATAGCAGCATCCAAAGAATACCCACTTTGAAACAACCCAGTTCGTCCGAGCCAGGGCTGGAAATACAACTCAGCCCCCTATTCTAATGCCAGACAGTGCTGCTTTTTTTCCTCACCTGACATGCTGAGTCTTTTAAAGATTTGGCCATTGATTTTTATGCCTAATTACAACATGAGATGTCGATAAAATTTGATATGAGGACTATGGGGTCAAATCCTCAGCTGGTACAAATGGGCACAGTGACATTGACTTCAATGAATCTGCAACAATTTACACCAATTGATATTCTGACTCTAGCACTTCCTTATGTGTGAATTATATATTTTTCTTTCAATCTAACCTTTTTGCAGATCCACCTAGCAAATAAAATTATGGAAATGCAATTCTGACAGGGACCTCAAAAATCATAAAGTGCTGAGGCAGGACCAAGTAAACCTGGACCATCCCTGACAGGTGATTGGCCAACCTGTTCTTAAAAACCTCCAGTGATGGGGATTCCACAACCTCCCTTGGAAGCCTGTTCCAGAGCTTAACTACCCGGAGAGTTAGAAAGGTTTTCCTGATGTCTAACCCGAATCTCCCTTGCTTCAGATTAAGCCCACTGCTTCTTGTCCCACCTTCAGTGGCTATGGAGAACAATTGATCACTGTCCTCTTTATAACAGTCCTTAACATATTTGAAGACTGTTATCAGGTTCCCACCCACCAGGGTTCTTTTCACAAGACTAAATATGCCCAGGTCTTCAGGGTCAAGTGCTGGTTTCTTGAGGATTGAGCAAGCTATTGCTGTCATAACCCTTCATGGATTCCATGGCCAGAAGGGCCCTGTGATCATCTAGTCTGACCTCCTGTAGAACACAGGCCAGAGACCTGCCCCAAAATAATTCCTAGAGCAGATCTCTTAGAAAAAACAGCCTATCTTGACTTAAAAGTTGTCAGTGATGGAAAATCCACCATGATGCTTGGTAAGTTGTTTTAATGGTTAATTACTCTTACTGTTAAAATTTACGTCTTGTTTCCTGTCTGAATTTGTCTAGCTTCAACTTCTAGCCATTGGATCATGTCAGACCTTTCTCTGCTGGACTGAAGATATTAAATATTTGTTCTTCTTGTAGGTACTTCTAGACTGTAATCAAGTCAACCCTGAACCTTCTCTTTGTTTAGCTAAATAAATTGAGCTCCTTGTGTCTATCACCTCAAGGCATATTTTCTAATAATTTTCATGGCTCTTCTCTGAACTCTTTCCAATTTATGAACGTCCTTCTTAAATTGTGGACACTGGAACTGGACAAAGCATTCCAGCAGCAGTCACAACAGTGTCAAATACAGGGATAAAATAACCTCTCTACACCTACTCTAGATTCCCCTCTTTATGCACCCCAGGATCGCATTAGCCCTTTTGGCCAGTGTTGCCCTGGGAGCTCATGTTCAGCTGACTATCCACCATGACCCCCAAGTCTCTTTGAGTCCCTGCTTCCCAGGGGAAAGCCCCCCCCCATTCTCTAATCATGCCCTGCAGACTTTGTTCCTAGATATATACATTTATGTTTAGCCATATTAAAATGTATATTGTTTGTTTGTGCCCAGCTTACCCAGTGGTCCAGATAGTTCTGTATCAACGACCTGTTCGCTTCATTATTTACCACTCCCCCAGTTTTTGTGTCATCTGCCAACTTTATCAGTGATGATTTAATGTTTTCTTCCAGGTCATTTTTATTAATGTTAAATAGTGTGGGTCCAAGAACCGAACCCTACAGGACCCCACTGGAAACAGACCTGATGGATGATGATTCCCCATTTATAACTACACGTTGAGAAATATCCATTAACCAGCTTTTAATCCATCTAATGTTTGCCTTGTTAATTTTATAGCTCTCTAGCTTTTTAAATCAAAAGGTCACTTGGTACTGAGTCAAACGGCTTACAGAAGCTCAGTATGTTATGTCAATACTATTCCCTTTATCAACTAAACTTCTAATGTCATTATAAAAAAAGTTATCAATTTAGTTTGACAGGATCTATTTTCCATAAACCCTTTATTGATTAGTGTTGATTATACTACCTTCCTTTAATTCTTTGTTAATAGATTCATAGATATTTAGGTCAGAAGGGACCATTATGATCATCTAGTCTGACCTCCTGCACAACGCAGGCCACAGAATTTCACCCACCCACTCCTGCAAAAAACCTCACACCTATATCTGTGCTATTGAAGTTCTCAAATCGTAGTTTAAAGACTTCAAGGAGCAGAGAATCCTCCAGCAAGTGACCTGTGCCCCATGCTACAGAGAAAGGCGAAAAACCTCCAGGGCCTCTTCCAATCTGCCCTGGAGGAAAATTCCTTCCCAACCCCAAATATGGCGATCAGCTAAACCCTGAGCATATGGGCAAGATTAATCAGCCAGATACTACAGAAAATTCTTTCCTGGGTAACTCGGATCTCACCCCATCTAATAGCCCATCACAGTCCATTGGGCCTATTTACCATGAATATTTAATTAAATAATTAGCCCTGGTAAAGCTCCCTCTGTTGGACACTCACCAGGCTTCTGAGTTTGGGTCCCATCATGCTAGACCCTTGTGTTGTAAGTTTCCTGACTCTGAGCAGGCCCCAGCGCTCTCTCTTTCATTGGCTTCTCTGGCATGCTCCCTGGATGCAGGTGCTATGTCTGTGGCCCCTTCATGGAAATGGGACCTTGTGTTCCAGTTACCCTAGGCCCCCAGGATCAGTACTGACCCCCACACAGCCATCCCAGTATCTCAAGCACTCTTCTCCAGAGGTTTGACGTTATGGGTATTTGGGGTTACAGTTTACCTCTCCAGGGAAGTGTGATAGTTGAAGCATGTAACACAGAGACTTTGCAAAAGGCTCCCAAACCAATCACTGTTCATTTTAGATAGCTCCAGAGATGTACAGCTCTTGTCAATACACTGAAACATCTATACAGTAACTTCTCGCTTAATGTTGTAGTTATGTTCCTGAAAAATGCTACTTTAAACCAATCATAGAATATCAGGGTTGGAAGGGACCTCAGGAGATCATCTAGTCCAACCCCCTGAATCAAATTTCCCCATAAGAATTAATGTAAAGGGGGGGGGGCTAGGTTCCAGGGAAATTTTTTTCACCAGACAAAAGACTATATTTTATATTTTTATATGTATATATATATACACACACACACACACATACACAGTATATGTTTTCAACAAACAATTTAATACTGTGCACAGCAGTGATGATTATGAAGCTTGGTTGAGGTGGTGAAGTCAGAGGGGAAGGGGGTGGGATATTTCCCAGG
Source organism: Caretta caretta (assembly GCF_965140235.1). Classification (NCBI taxonomy): domain Eukaryota; kingdom Metazoa; phylum Chordata; order Testudines; family Cheloniidae; genus Caretta; species Caretta caretta. Next base: position 46,230,503 of record NC_134219.1, read on the forward strand.
GAATGCCTTACTGCTAAATGATGAACCAGCACTCGGCTGAGCCCTCAAGGGTTAACGCATTGTTGTTAATGCAGCCTCACACTCTACAAGGCAGCATGAATGGAGGGAGGGGAGACAGTATGGCAAAGAGAGACAGAGACTGTGTGTGTGTGTGAGAGAGAGAGAGACACACACACATAATGTGTACGTGAGAGAGACGCCCATTGCGCCTTTAAGTACGCTGACCCCACTCTAAGTACCTTGCTTTTTAAAGCAGATCAGGAAGTTGAAGCTGCTGCCAGCAAGCAGCCTCCGTCCTGAGCCCTGTCATGTCCTGTTCCCCCCACCCCCTGCTCTGTGAAGATGGGGGGCAGGAGCGGGGGGAGGGGGACACCCTGCCATTAGCACCCCTCTTCCCTCCCTCCCCCACCCCCGCACAGCAAGCAGGAGGTTCCCAGGAGCAGCTCCAAGGCAGAGGTTAGAAGCAGCACACGGTGTGTGGGGGAGAGGGACAGTTGAACTGCCCCGCAGTTGATAGCCTGCTGGCCAGCTGCCACACAGGGAACTTAGTGGAGTGGGGAGCTGATGGGGGGCTGCTGGCCCACCCTGGTTCCAAGCCCCCACCAGCTCGCTCCAATGGGCTGCTCTTCCTGCAAGCAGGGGACAAAGCAGGCAGCTGCCAAACAAAGTTAAAAGGGAGCATTGCACAACTTTAAAGGAGCATGTTCTCTAATTGATCAGTGACGTAACAATGTTAAGCTGGATGACTTTAAGTGGGGAGTTACTGTACACCATTCCTGTTTCACTTTCCTCTCCATGCTGGAGTGTTTGTCAGGATTTGGGGCAGTATCCTTTCAGAATTCCAAGTCCCCTCCTCTGTACCTCTCTCCTCATGACTTCTCCTCTGCAATGTGCAGTCTGCTCTCTCCTCCTGCCTGCTTCCTTTGACCTTGGCTGGTCCCAGAGTCAAAGAAGGTCCTCTCTGCTCCAAAAGCATCCCTCTCTATTCCTCTCTCCTGCTCAAACTTCCTCTGTCTCAGAGTCCCTCTGAGTCTTTGGAGAAAATCACCACCTGGTTTCTTTGTTTTCCTGTTTGTGGACTTTCTATTCTCCAAAACCCGCTCCCTTCAGACCATCTGGGTCAAATTGGTTCTCCCAGATCAGGCACCTTCCTTAACATACCCACTGTTTGGCCAGAGACCAGGTATTAAGGTTAATGATTTATTTTATTTGTTCTACAGGTTCTTTCAGACCATAAAAGGAAAGGAAGAGGGTGTTGTACATCTCAAGGGCCCTGCCAGACACACTGAGGCACTCAGTGATAGAGGAATTTCATAAAATTAACCAGAATTCATGAGTTGTACAAAAACAGATTCCCCAAATTGTCTCTGTTGCATTTCTCAAGGAATTTGGTAGGTGAGCTTCTCTAAAGGAGGTGTTGATTATTTCCATGAATAGTGGGCATAGCTGTTCTTACTTGTACTAGCGAGGAGGGGCATGGATCTGTTTCACAGGTTGTATCTCTAACATTTTTCAGGATTTCTTGAGGTTCAGTGTGTATGATGGGGGCAAACTCAGAGATGGTGGGGTGAATAATACAATCTGGTCAGCAATGGAATTTTCTTTCCCAGTCAGCTCCATTGGTACATATTCGGTTGATCTTACCAGTGAAGCATGCTGACAGCTCTTCACAGCAGTGGATGCCTGGGTCTGATGTCTGGGCTATGCAGCCTGGATTGCTTAGCCAGTTCACCATGCAAAATAGCTCCATTGACCATGATTCTGCTGCATGGATGTTGGAGGATCAGAAGGGTTGTTTTGCCTCCTTTACTGCGGTGCCATAGTCTCTAAGATTGCTGTACAGAGGGGTGGATTTGCTGCAGTAACAGGAGGGTATAAGGGATGGACAGAGAAGTGAGGTGGAGACGACTCTGGAGCTGCAGATTTATCAACCAAGTAGTTAATAAACTAATGTTACTAGCAAGTGCTACGTGAGACCTAGGGGTGCTGGCATTACTGCATAAGACCAGTTCCCTCCAACTGTACTTCTTACTTGTCAGGTCACTGTGTGACAAGGGAACCTGACTATTTTACTGTGGGCACAAATTCTGAAGAACCTTGGCTGACTCCTACAGCCCCGGCATCAGACACAGGGCTCTATCCTGTGAAGTGCTGAGCGCCCTTTCCTTCCGTTACTTCAGTAGGAGTTGATGTCACTCAGTGCCTTGTAGTCCTAATGCAACAGAGCAGCTTTTCCCTGGACCGGGCGCAGCTTGCCAAGGAAGTGCTATTACGAGAGTCTGAATATCTCAAAGGAATGGGACTAATGCTATTCTTGCAGGTTTAACCACTGGCCTTCATTTAAATCACGGTGGTTCTCAAACTTTTGTACTGGTGACCCCTTTCCCACACCAGACCTCTGAATGTGACCATCCCCTTATAAATTAAAAACACTTTTTTACATCTTTAACATCATTATAAATGCTGGAGGCCAAGCAGGGTTTGGGGTGGAGGTTGACAGCTCGTGACCCCCATGTAGTAACCTTGTGACCCCCTGAGGGGTCCTGACCCCCAGTTTGAGAACCCCCAATTTAAGATAAGTTAAGAAAAGCCCTGGCTGGGATGATTTAGTTGTGGTTGGTCCTGCTTTGAGCAGGGGGTTAGACTAGATGACCTCCGGAGATCTCTTCCAACTCTAATCTTCTATGATTCTATAATCACAAGTCCCCACTTAAGACAAAGGTGGAAGTGAGCCCACCCAGAAATTAGCACTGTGTGGGAGAAGACTCCACTGTGTATTGTTTGACTAGAAATGTATGTGTGTGTCTGTGTGAAGAGAAGCATCAGACAGAGCAGAGAGAGAGAAACCGGGGGTGGAGGGTGAGAGGGGGACAGATACACAGGCTGAACAAGCCACTAGAAGCATGGTTTGGCCAGGGGAGTAGCCTAGAGAAAGGATTTGGGTTGGAAAGCTGAAATGAGTTTTGGACCTGTGAACAAGGACACTGGCTCCTGTTTGGTTCCTCCTGAGTTTGGGGAAACATGACTTTGTACATTCTTTGTAAATCAGATTGCATCAAAGGTAACAGACTCCATCAGCAATTTCTCTTCCTAACTGGAACGACCCACAGAGGTCCCAACTTTGAGCAGACAGTCAGGTTAAAAGGGGTAACAGTGTAGCACCTGAATAGAATAGCTAGAGAGAGGGGTATGACTGTCCCTAGTGATGAGACATAAATTAAAGACATCTCTCTCCAATGGGAAATATGAATTGTAATTAAAAAGTTCTTATTTTTCAATCTGTTTTCCAGTTTAATGCGATAAGAATTTCTTCTCTTAAAATGCCCAGAGCTTCTGAACCAAACGCACCAGGGAGCAGCTTTCTTTTAATATAGGAAAAATCAACAGTTTATGTGAAATCCCAGCACCAGCTCCAATGTATTGAGAGAAAGTCTCAGATTAGCTCGTGCAATTGTATTTTAGACACTTTATCTCTAGTGCCTGGATTTCACTCTTAGATTGCTGGGAAAGAAGGAAGTCAAAACGTTCTGATAGACACTTCCTCTGACTGGATACGTCTGTCATCTTGGTTCATGCATAAATGCGGGGCAACTCTTAGACAGTCCGCCTTCTTGTAGCCTCTCATCTTCCTCTGCATTTGCCATGGCTGGAGAAATAGTATATGCTGATTTAAACATTCCTGAAGCTTTTTCCACTTCAAAGTCACTGCATCCATCTCAGCACCCCAGTAAGTATATTTAGCTTCTTAGTTTTGTACTGGTATGCGCTCCTTTTTTTGGTTTGGATTCCAATTTTTTGAATGTATTTTTTTGTTTTTACGGGTAGCACAGATATTTAAAGAAAGTTTTTCTAGAAACAAAGGGCAGGTGTGAGTCTCTATGTTCCATTTGTATGTTAGGACTCAGCAAATATGAGGTAATTTACCATCTGTCAGAACTAGGAACTGAATCTCTTTAATGCAATATTGTGCATTTTACTTTCATGTTAATACAAAGTGTCACAGAAATCTTCAGAGCTACTGCCAGTCTATAGATGTAAATTACATGTGAAGAACAATACAGGGTTATTTTATGGCATTTTTCTACTTACTTCATAAACACTTGGGGGTGGATACTCATGCTGTATTGAAGATGCAGTACATAGTATAGTGGGGTAAGTCGGAGGTAAAGAGCAATGCACTGATCAAGTCTTGGGAAGACTGAACACAAGGAGTCTGGGAGACTCGTATAATTGTCTTTCATTTCTTCTTGGAGAGAATGTTATGTCACACAGATCAGGGAGAAGGGACTGGTTTTGGAAAATTGCTGAGAAGTCAGTGCAGAAGGTCATGGAGGTGATTCCACATGGTGAGGGAAGTGTGGAGAAAAAGATCTGCTAAGATTCATGAAGAGGCAAGTAGGGAGACTGAAGTCTAGCAACCCAGGTTAGGAAATAGGGGAGGAGAAGAGAAAGACATGAAGGGCAATTTGGTCAATAAAGGATGAAAACTGTGGGGGATGCAGCAGGGGGTTGTACTGGATTCTGAATGGACCTGGATAGGGAAGATTTGTGAGGAGTCAAGTCATTACACTTGAGAGCAATTAAAGTTTGGACAACTCTTAACTCGGGGAGACCAACACAGTAGGAAGGAGAGGAGGAAACATAATAGCTTTCAGTGTTCCAGGAACAATGAATATACAAGGAACTGTAAACTAAACTTAAAAGGATGTAAAATGTAAATATATAAATCATAGTATAACTTTTTACAAGACTCTGCTGAAAAGATTGGTATATGAAAATAAAAAATTCTAATATTTCGCAGAACTGTGGTAAAATAGTAAATATATTAACTATTTTCAGAGCATATTTTCTATAAATAGTTGGGCTACTAATGAGAGGACATTTTAGATGACTATTCTGCTGCTAATCTTAGAATTAAAATATATAAAGCTGATATTTCAGGTGACAAGCAAATTAAATACTAACAGTCCAGATGTTGTATCACTCAGTCTGTGTACAGTACAGTATATGCAGGATTACATATAAAAAGTTAAAAACCATTATTTTGCACAGTGAAGCATTCAAAAGTTAGGAAATGCCAGACATACAGTTGCTTGTACAACCTTAATTCTACCCCACTGTGCAACCATCTTGGGTATTGAATGAGGCAGGGATCCTTTGGGAAAAAAGTAGTCTTTATTACATGGAAATATGTTGTCATAATGCATATGCACGAGGGAGCAGAGAGAAGTTTGCTGGGGTAACTGTAAATCTGGCATTTCCTAACTGCTGAGTGCTTGACTTTGCAATCTAAATAACATTATTTTGAGAAAAGTTTGAACCCTGAAGCTTCAGCATTGCAGCACAAACTGCTACTTCTTGAACAAGACTAATTTAATTAGCTGGCTGCAGCAAAACACTTATCGCAGAGGGAGGAAATAGACCACTGGGTTCAGGTGTTGGTTTGTGGGGTGGCTCTTGGTGGAGCCCAGTCCATGCCAACTCTCTCTCCCTTCAAGCCTCAAGGAGTTGGAACTTCTGTCCCTTGTGATGCACCCAGGCCCCTGGGGTCATGGGCTGGGTCCAGGATGATGTTAGGGAAAACCTGACCCAGCTCTCTAGGGAGTTGGGGGAGCTCCAGCCCTATGCGGTGCCCCCTGGGGCTGGAAAATGGAATGGGCTGGTGTGGCCAGGAGGTGGGTCTCTACACATGTCCCTTGCTTCCCTTGGAAGCTGGAGCTTAAACAGTGGAGCCACAGTAGTTACAGTGGTCAAAGAGTTTCTAGTAGAAGCCTAATTTTTTAACACCATCTCTGACGTCCCCCCTGTTTTATCTTGAAATTTGTTAATCTGGGGCCAGACAAGAATTGTTTTCTTTGAAAAACTGAAATCAATTTAACAAATCATTTAATTATTTTAATTAAACAGAAAAGCAGCTTTTTACTTTTTTAAAAATGCACCATTTTTTGTCCACGTATGTCTCCAGAACATCTTGTTCTATGAAGGACATAAGTTTTATTTATTGTCAGTGAGAACTCTCACATAAGATGGACTTTTATGAATAATGGGCTACAGTTTTTAAAGTTACTCGAAGTTAAGTTCTTTGATATTGAAAGTGCTGAAGTCTCCTGTCATGATTTCAAACTCAGTGGAGTCTAGTAGAGACTATTACTCTTTTTATTTTAAATTATGTTTTTAAGTCTCTTGCCCTTTTCCTCTTCGAGGACAGCTTTGAAAATGTAAAGCAATTTCTAGAGTTGTACTTCATGGTGACTTTTCTAATTTTTTTACGGTAGGAAAATATCAGAGCCATTTTAAAAGCACCAAATATTAGAATGTCAAGAAGTGGACAGTTCAGGGAGTGAGCGTGTTCCCTCTGCCACGGTCTACTGACGATTTTCTAAATCTTCTCTCACAGCCTTTTTGCACCATCCAACCAACCAACACTTTCTTCCCTAAAATTTGAAAACTATGTGCAAATGTCAACATAGCAAGTTACTAGGAGACCAATACAAGGGCTGTGGCCACTGGGATAGTCCTATGTAGATATTCCTGACCCCACTGCCCAGGCCTCATTATAGCAGCCCAGTGGAGGATAGAAGATTTGCCTTTTAAGGGCCAGTGAGAAGATCTGGAGAAGATCAGATCTACTCTTTGCCAGAAGCTGGGAATGGGTGACAGGGGATGGATCATTTGATGATCACCTGCTCTGTTCATTCCCTCTGGGGCACCTGGCATTGGCCACTGTCAGAAGACAGCATACTGAGTTAGATGGACCTTTGGTCTGACCCAGTAGGGCCGTGCTTATTAGAAACGTAGGTCCTACCCAGCCTGAGAATTATCTGAACCTTGACAGGTTTCAAAGGGAGGGCTCAGCAACAATCTGTATTAGGCGTATTGCTCACTAAGAAGGTTCCAGCCTCTCTCCACAGTGGCTGTGGGAGGAGACCTCGAAAGCACAAGAACGAAAACTTCCAGCGTTCTTCATCACAGTCCTCCTCCTCTGCCTACAAGCAGCTGGTTTAATGGGACATTCGGGCCAAACAAGTTTCTAGCACCTTCCCCTCTGACATTGTCTGTCCCCTCCCTTCAGTCCTTGTCTATTCTTCTTCTACAGCGACTGGTGCACAATAAATAACTTCTGACTGCTGGGCTTTGGAGACTGTCACAAGGCAGGGCTTCTTCCCCGTTTGTCAAGGATTCACTGCCACACCCACAGTCTCCTTTAAGTAGGTTTATTGTCCAAACTTAAACAAACAGTTCCTCAGCTCACCCTTTAGATGTTAGACTCTTCCTGCCTCCCTTCCCAATGGACTCTGGCAGTCCTGCTTCCTGCAGCTTCCTAGATTTCTCTGTCAGCTTCCTTCTCACAGCTGGTCCTCGCTCAGTGGAACTTCCCCTGTAGCCCCAGGTGCAATGCCTCCCCTCTTGACTGGCCCAACTGGGAGCACCTGCTATGGCACAGGACACTGGACCTGCTTCAAGTGACAGGAGCCAGCCACCCTGTGACAGAGACCATTCAAGATAGATATTCCATCCAGTTCTGCACCAGGTCCCCTCCTCAGGGACTCCCCCTCACAAGAAAGTCTTCCTGGAAGAAGGGGACTCACTCCTCTTGAAAGTAGCTATAGAAATTCCTCTGTGTAACCAAGGGAAGGGACTCTACGCCCATACTTCCTCATCCCCAAGAAGGAAGGTCTATAACCTATTCTGGGCCCCAAAGACATGAATAAATATGTCAGGCTTCAAATCCTTCCCTCACTCTTAAGGAGACTTGTATTTATCTCTCAACATGAAAGATGGATACTTCCACCTGGCTATTGGGAAGAACCATTGCAAATACCTGAGATTCTGCATGGGAGTCAGGAACTTTCAATTCACAGTTCTTCCCATCACCTTGTCAACAGCGCCATGGGTAGTTACCAAGTGTCTGCTGATGGGACTGGCGCACAGCAGACATTGAGGGATACATGTCTACATGGATGGATGGATAAAAAAAGCCAAGTCAGAGGCAGCCATTGCTGCCACTTGTAGCCTGTTTTTGCCATGCAGTTATATGGTGAAATATCTCCCCTTTACGAACACTATTGACCTAACCGCTGACAAAACTCCACGGAATGCCATTAACTTCACTGGAGTCACTGTCACGGTTCCACGGGATCGGAGCTGTTCCCCAGCTTTTGAACCGTCTCTTGGAGGATCCCCCTCAGTGTGCCAGACCCCCAAGGGGTCTCATGCTTCCTTCAGGGTAGACCACACAGCCTCACCTCCTCCTAGACTGAGCTACTGGGCTCCAACACTCCTGTTCCACACTGTGAGCTCTGCTCAGTGAGTCCAACTGAGCTAGACTCCTGGCAGAGACTCATACAGCCTACAGCCACTACTGCACCCCAGCCAGTATTTGAAGTGACGCCTCAAAAAACGTCTTCAAAACAGAGTAGGATTTATTAGTCACCTGGAACACAAGATGGGAAGTCCTTAGGTTAGCAGACACATAAAGGTAAAACACAGACCATTCTGTTCTGGTCACAATTCACCTAACAAGCTATAATGAACTCCATTTTCACGCTCTTTTTCTCTCTTTGACTTCCTTTCTTAGTCAGTTCCCAGGTCAGAGAGAGCCATAAGCTTCTTCCAGAGCCCACACTTCTCCTCACACCTCCTGGTCCTTTTTTCTGGGGCTGGGGTCTCTGCTCTGCTTCTCTGCTGAGAGGTGGGCAAATCCTCCTCCCTCTGGATCATTGGTTGCTAGGTGTCAGTGCCCTGGTGACTGGGCTTTTCACTGTCTTCTCAGAATTTCCACTGATATGGGTCAGCCTTGGACAGTCCTGTTAATGACCCATTCAGTCAACTCAGACAGCTAAGTGACACACACACACACTCACACACCCTCTCTCAGGGCTTGTCTACACTGGCAATTTACAGCACGGCAATTTTCTCGCTTGGGGGTGTGAAAAAACACCCCCCCCCGAGCAGCAAGTTTCACCATTGGAGGCGGGTTTTTTAGAGCACTGGGAGAGCTCTCTCCCAGCGCTCTGCCGTGACCACACAAGCCACATTAAATCGCTGCCGTGGCAACGCTTTAGCGTTGCCGGTGTAGACTAGCCCTTAGTCTGCCCTGAGAGCAAACTTAATCCTTTTCCCTCCCCCGCCCCTCATTGCATAGCAATGCAAAGTGTGGGGGAAAGTAAGGTACGCATAGGATTCATAAAAATATTACAGAAAATTTCCACTTCATCACAGTGATGCCAGCAGAGAATCTGGCCCTCTGTGATACAGGATGATGTGAACTTGTTAACTAGTAAACATTAGGTTTCAGAGTAGCAGCCGTGTTAGTCTGTATTCGCAAAAAGAAAAGGAGGACTTGTGGCACCTTAGAGACTAACAAATTTATTTGAGCATAAGCTTTTGTGAGCATGCATCCGATTAAGTGAGCTGTAGCTCACGAAAGCTTATGCTCAAATAAATAAATAAATTAAATAAAATAAATTTGTTAGTTTCTAAGGTGCCACAAGTATTCCTTTTCTTTTTAGTAAACATTAGTTATCTTTGGTATTTCTTCAGCTTTCCTCTACTTCCATCGAGTTAGACAATTAATGTTGCCCTTGTGAGGGTGATGTGGTCTCAGAGTTTTAAACTCTGAGCATGATCATTTTCCTCCTCATATTACATGAGCCTGAACTTAATCCTTATCTCCAGTTGAGCAGCCTCCAAAGGAGAAGAAGTTTCCATATTTCATTATAAATCTTTACACTAGGTTTTGACTCTTGCAGATATCCCTCAGTGCCCACGCTGGCATCGGCTGGCTCTATGGCTTGGATGGGCTGGGAACATCATCCTGGTGGCAGCTGTGATCGCGCTTGGTGTTTCGGGTGAGTATCTCAGCACCATAGATTCACTGGCTCAGTGAATTCTCCTCTTCCCCTGCAGTTCCATTTAGATTCTATTTTTTTGCCTCCAAAACATTTCTGAATAAATTACCAGGCATTTCATCACTGCCATAGACATCAAAAGTGTTACATTAAACAAAGTAGAGTTGAGAGCTTGATAAATGAAACATGCATTATTTGTCTGTAACAGCTCCACTGTGAGATGTGCAAAAATGTGGAATGAACCTTACAATGGATAATGAGTGAGATTCCATCTCACGCTGCTTCTCTGTCCCCATCCTAACTTGATAGATATCCCACGGTATTTCGTGAGTTGATACTTTTTACCTTCTCTCTTTTGTTACACATCCTTGTGAAGGTCAGACTGGAAGACCGAGAACAACAAATGGAATTGAATGTAATTCCAGTCTGAAGGATTCCCAGGCTTGCTCGAATCAAAGTGTGTATCCAAAGCCAGACAACAACTCAACAGGTAACTGTATCTGCTATTCTTTGCGCTCTTTGCAACGTTGTGCCTACCTGGAAGAACTCTCACTCCAAACTCGCTGATTGAAATTTCAGCAACTATGTCAGAATAATTTATACATGGCTGAGATGTACCAGACCTTCATCTTCCCGTCTTTATTTTTCTTGTCATTTGTTCTGTTTGATGGCTGCAAGATAAATGCTACAACTGGCTGAAACATTTCTGATTCTTAATCAGAAAAGAGGGTTTTTTGAACATTTATTTTTCATGACAAAATTTATTTTTCAATTTTTTGAAATTTTTCCAAAGGGGAAATTTTCAGAGAAAAACTAAATATTTAGTTTCAAAATCATGACCTTTTCCCCACTTCCCTATACATTTTATCTTTTCACATCTTTTCTCCAGTGAGGGAAAAAAAGGAGAGAAAGCAAATAAGGTAAAAAAGGGGAAAACCCTCTGAAAATGTTTTGTGGATAGTCCCACATTTCAAGCAGCTCTAATAAATACGTTTTCAGCTGTTTGTGCAAAGTAGTAGGAGTGACATCTACTGGTCATTCAGAGTACTTCCATTGTGTACGAAACAGGCACATTTTGTAGTGTAATAAAATTTCTATTACATAAAAAAACTACATTAAAAGAATGTTTTGGCTGCAAAGTCAAGCACTCAGAAGTTAGGAAATGACAGATGTATAGTTGTGCGTAAAACCTTCACTTTGCCCTCTTGTATTAGATAGGCTCTTGCTGAACATCGCATAGACAGTATGTGGCAGAGTCTGGTCCAGTGCTTTCAACACGAGAGCATCTTTCCTCTTCTTAAAGCCATCTGACTCATCCACTGTCCATCCTATGCACTGAATGAGGCAGGGTCTCATGGAAAAAACAGAATGTGATCATGTCATTAAAGACCGTATCAATGTTTTAAAGAGGGGCCGATTAAAGGTTGTCTGGGCAATCTTATTTCTTACACTTCCTAGCTTTCAGCTGCTTGCCTTCGCAGCCTAAACAACATTCTTTTAACATATCCGTAAATGTAACTTAAGAACTTCTTCAAAAGGAAAAGAGAGAAACAAATTTTCTTATGTGACTGTGTAACACGGAAATCCTTTCACTTACTACTGCAGCATCACAACATGTGGGGTGAAACTTGCTAGCTGTTTAGCCGCACACAACACTATACAGTACCTCAGGAGAGGAAGTGAAGAACAATTCCAAATCCCAGAGTGTTTCAACTGTTTTTGTATAGAGCACCTACTGGACGCCTGCCCTCCCATTTGTAAACCCACAGACCCTTCTCCCTCCCTTTTGCAATCCTATTACATCCCAATGGCAATTGCAGCAGTTGCTCACATAAACAAGTAGTACTGGGAAAGCATTAAATATAATTGTAAATGTCTTATAGTGAGAAATAGCAGCTGGAATTGAGGAGGATCCAGGCAGATGTGACCTGTCAGCTTTCATGGAGTACCTACAAGCACCCCATAGACCACAATTCGGAAATATCTTCCCCATCCAATTGAAATTGCCAGAGAGATTTTTAGGGAGGAAAAAATGTAGTTACTCAAGCTGGTGAATCCTCTGTTAGTCAAAAGAGGATGCTGGGATTTTAATGATCACAAGTGTAGACACACCCAGAATGGGGCAGTATCAGAGCGGGGCTTAGAACCCAGGTGTGCAGCCTCCCTACTCCACCACTAGGTAGCGCTGGCTTTCCCTATGCTGGTTTTTGAGGCACTGAGTACGGGCATTCAGGATGTGCAGATTATCGGTGAGGCTGGTAGCACCGCCTGTTAAGACAGCACAATACCTCCCACTAGGAGAGCCTGTTTTCAGTTGCTTTTATTTTTGCTGAAGATTAAATGTTCGGGCTGAACCTTTCCATGCCAGAGGTCTGCCTCAGCCTGATTTTTATTTTTTTATTTTAGTTTCAGACACAATTGTCCAGCTGTTTCTGAGAATCAGCCTAGTGAAAATACATTGTTTTCCTCATGTTAAACAAATTCTGGAGACTTTGTCTTTCAGAAGCTCTAGTTCTGTCCCATGCTGTGGAATAGGGACTTGAAATTTGGCAAGGGGGTGGCTTACGAATCAGGGATCTGTCTTCCTTTAGCTGCGCCTGTGAATATCTGCCCAAATTTGGCCAAGTTATAAGCCTTTGAAAATTCATGATTCTATCAACAATGAGCATGCTCCAGCCCAGAGCTACAGGGGGCTGAGTAGGACGTTCCATGCAGGTTTGGGTCCTGACAGTGGCACTGAGAGCGGGGAGCCTGTCTCTCACATGCTTGCTGTGTCCTCCTGAGCCCTGGCAGCATGGAGGAGGAAGTTGCCTGAGTTGAATGCAGAAGGAACAAGAGCCAGAAGGCGGGGGAGAGAGTACATTGGGGCTGGTGGTGGGGGAGAGTTACTTAAACCAATCCTCTCACAGGTGGTCACTCACTGTGTTCCTCCATTCACTGGGTGCCTCAACTGAGAGCCTGGGGTGCAGGGCCGGTGCAACCACTAGGCGAACTAGGTGGACTCCCTACGGCGCCAAGTGGTTGGGGGTGGCCAAAAGTGCGCTCTGGGGAGGCAGTGGAGCAGAGGTGAGCTGGCGCAGGGAGGGCCGTCTGCAGCAAGTAATGGGGGAGGGGCGGCGTGCAGGGGAACCACTCCCCGCCCCAGCTCACCTCTGCTCCTCCTCCTCCCCTGAGCACCGCCCCGCTCTGCTTCTCTTCCTCCCAGGCTTGTGGCGTCAAACAGCTGTTTGGCACCCCAAGCCTGGGAAGCGGGAGAAGCGGCGGCGTGCTCGGGGAGGAGGTGGAGCAGAGGTGAGCTGGGGCGGGGAGCTGCCGCACGGCTCCCCCGGCCGAGGGGAGGGAGGGGGCGGTGGGGAGCCGCCATGTGGGGGGTGCCACAGGGTTGGGGGGGGCACGGAGCTACCTCAGGGGGGCGCCTCAGGTCCCGGGCGGGAAGCTGCCACAGGGCTGGGGCGGGCGCAAGGTGGAAGTTTCGCCAAGGGCGCGAAACATCCTTACAGCGGCCCTGCTGGGGTGCTGAGCGGTCACAGCTGTAACTGAAATCGATGGGAGCTGTGCCCTGAACATATGAAGTACTATAGAATGCTAAGTACTTTAAATGCCCTGATTTTTCAGGTATCCTAAGTACCTTTTGAGAGTCTGAGCCTAGGTGTCTCAAGTTGGGCACCCGGTATTAGTGGATACTTTTGACCTTAAACTCTCCGTGCCTAAGTTCCCCATCTGTAATATGGAAATATTGCAATCCCCTGATCTCACAGGGGTGCTGTGAAAATTCATTACTGTTTTGTGAAGCACTCAGATACTATAGAGCAGGGTGCCAGAGGAAAGCCCAGGAGCAAATTAATAGTTCTGTCTTCAGAGCCAGCTTTGAATAGTGCGCAGTACTACTGGGGCTACACATTGAATGAGAAGAAAATAAAATATTGAATAGCTGCTCGGTAAGTCAGCAGCACCGTCCGTCATGTGCCCAGAATGACGCATGGGATCTAGTGTAGAAAACTGGCATGTGACTATGTAATTATGGACTGGATCATAATGCATATGCACAAGTGGGTCCAATAAAGATTGCACAGGCAACCTCAGTTCTGACACTTCCTAACTTTTGAGTGCTTGACTTTGCAACTGTAATACTGTTCTTGTAAGGTGGTTTTGTGTGTGTGTGTGTGTGTGTGAGATCAGCACGCAGCCCTCAATTGTCTGGGAGCATTCTGGGAAGCCAGAACTTCCTATGAGAATCCCTTGCCTCCCTCCTCCTACTTTTAAAATGCTCCAGAAGTGATTCAGCAGAGAAGGCGACAGTTTTGCTGTGTCTTTCATTTCAGAGGTGCGGTGCTCCTTGGGGGGAAATGCGTTGTGTGAAACTGAGCCCATAAAATGTGAATTGTGTGCCCAATCTTATGAATTCATATTCACATTACAGCTCTGCCAGAGCACCTCTCTCCTGACCCGCACCTCCATCTGCCATTTGAATAATGGGCCTTTCCTCAAACAAACAATGAATAAAGAGAAATGTCTTGGCTGAGAATGTTTATAGTTTGAAAGCCCCTGGTGAACATAGGGAAGCTCAGCACTGTTCAGAACCTTCCGGCCCATTTAATGTTGCCTTTTCCATGTCTGTTTCTAGAGGGCTGTGAATGCAAACTGTGCCCCGCTGGCTGGCTGCAGCACAAGAACAAGTGCTATTGGGTCTCTAAAGAAAGTAAAACATGGAATGAGAGTCGTGTGGACTGCTCAGCGAAGAGCTCTCAAATGCTCATGATCCAAGACAAGGAGGAGATGGTACAGTAAATAAAAATGGCTTAACCCGCCCCTTGAGAGACGAATGTCACTAGTTATAATGTAATACAATGAGCTTGCAGCAAAACAACAATGCCCCAGCTGTATGACATTTGGCTTAAGAAAAATCTTTTACAGAGCACATTAAAATATCACTGTTATGTGGAGGGGAAGGAGGGTGTGAGACTGGGAAAGGGAAACATCAGCAATTGGGTTTATATCTATTGCAGAGCTATGTAGCAGGTTCCCTTCCTTCATTTGCCGAGAGAGCAAAGAAGCCAGAGAATTCTAGCAGGTTATATTCACCCAGACTCCTCCGTCCTGTCACTTACAGGCATATATACTGAGTATTTCACAATTGAACCTGGTTTGGCTTGGACTCAGTGTTACATCCCCAGAGAGGAAATGGACCTGGTTGGACGGCTCCACGTTCGATGAAACACTGTGAGTGTTCATGGTTCCTACTTTGGCTTTGAAACTGAGTGTGTCTTGCATGGTGCACAAGTGGGAACACAAGATTAGTGCTCTCTAGTGCTAGCAGGAGCAGAGGAGCACAAGTCTGTCTGTGAGCACAAGTAAAGTTAAGCACCAGGCAGAGTCCTCCATGGAGAGATGGTCAGTCTCAAGCACCCTGTGTGCTTCCAAAGCCACAGGATAAAGGGGGGTCAGGGTCTGTTTGGAGAATGGGCATGTCAGGGAAGACACTAGCTTAAGCTCAATACTTGTCTTGCTAAAGAGGCACTTGCTGAAGAGTTCACACCTATGTTCACACTCAGCTGTGCTGTTCTGCCTGAGTAAGGTGGCCCTTGTCCAGCAATGCGCTCATTAATGCAGGGTCAGGGTCCCCTCTCCTGCTGAGCAGTACAGTTTACCGCCACCAGGGCTGCCATGGGGGTGGGGGAAGGGGTGGTACTTTCCCAAGCCCCGCCCACCAACTAAGCTCCACCCACTTCAGACACCACTCAGTGCACATGGCACAGTTGTACAAAATAGGACCACACAGGTGCTGCTGGGCTCCTCGGCTTGGCTCCCCAGCAGTGGGGTTTGAATACACCCACGGGCAGTATTGATCAATCATCGCAGTGGATTTTGCGATGTTTTCCAGCACTGAAGTGAGCCTGCCCAGCTCCTTTCCCACTCTGTGAGGCCTATTACTAAGTAGGGCTCTGTAGAAAAGTACGAATGAAGGAAGCTAGTATGGAGACAGACCACCCCTCCGAATGAGGGATAGCTGCTAAAGATCTTGCTCAGTAAAGCTAAATACCCAGTGACTCCTGCTCTTTGTTCCCCAGGTTCCAGCTAACAGGAGCTGCTGAAAGGGAGAGCTGTGTGATGATCAAAGGGAACCGTGCTCTTTCGGAAACCTGCCTGGCTTTAGCTAAATGGATTTGTGAGAAAGTTGCCCTGAAATAAGCAGTCACACTAATGAGCTGCACTTGCATAACTGAAATAGCAAGTGTCCTTGTTTATTTTCTAAAAGAAAAACACATTTGCTAATTAAAGAATTCTAAAGCCTCCAACAAACCCATTTTCCAAGGAAGATCCTTTCATTTGTTCCTCAGGAGCTGGGTCTGATTTCATGAGGAGCTGGCTGCCTCCTGGGCATCGTGTGTGAGCAGACACACTAGGCTCTTAGGAACCGTTTGAAAATTAAAAGTTGTAAGGCACCAATGTTACCGGTGGAGACCTATGTGCCATTTGGTCACATCTCAGAAAGGAACTGTTTTGAACATCCTTCCACCCTGCCCCACTTTCAGTCATAGCCTCTAATTCTGTGGGAGATTTAGGTGAAGAAGCACCAGTTTGTATTCCCACATCTGGTAGTTGCTTACCATTTATGCACCCAAATCTGAGCACACAGTAGCCTCCAAGACTCTGAAACTGGGTCCTCAGCAACCAGCTCTCTCTCTCTCTCTCTGTGGCTCCCTGCAGCAAATCCAGACTGTTTCGCTGTGGCGGATTTAAAGTTAGTGGGGCCATGTGCTCAGCTTCATTTTTGGGCCCCCCCCTTGGGACCCAGCCAAGAAAAAGAACATTCTTATCTCCCCCCACCTCCATTTTTCATTCTTTTTTCTTCATCCTCCTATAAGTAATAGGAAGTAAATGAAAATAGAGTAAGGTATCTTGATTGTTTTTGTAGCCTAACTTACCTTCGAGACACCACTGACTTCCTGAGGAAACTTCAATCCATCGGTGATCTTCCTGATAACACCATCCTGGCCACTATGGATGTAGAAGCCCTCTACACCAACATTCCACACAAAGATGGACTACAAGCCGTCAAGAACACTATCCCCGATAATGTCACGGCTAACCTGGTGGCTGAACTTTGTGACTTTGTCCTTACCCATAACTATTTCACATTTGGGGACAATGTATACCTTCAGATCAGCGGCACTGCTATGGGTACCCGCATGGCCCCACAGTATGCCAACATTTTTATGGCTGATTTAGAACAACGCTTCCTCAGCTCTCGTCCCCTAAAGCCCCTACTCTACTTGCGCTATATTGATGACATCTTCATCATCTGGACCCATGGAAAAGAAGCCCTTGAGGAATTCCACCATGATTTCAACAATTTCCATCCCACCACCAACCTCAGCCTGGTCCAGTCCACACAAGAGATCCACTTCCTGGACACTACAGTGCTAATAAACAATGGCCACATAAACACCACCCTATACCGGAAACCTACTGACCGCTATTCCTACCTGCATGCCTCCAGCTTTCACCCTGACCACACCACACGATCCATCGTCTACAGCCAAGCTCTGCGATACAACCGCATTTGCTCCAACCCCTCAGACAGAGACAAACACCTACAAGATCTCTGTCAAGCTTTCTTACAACTACAATACCCACCTGCAGAAGTAAAGAAACAGATTGATAGAGCCAGAAGAGTTCCCAGAAGTTACCTACTACAGGACAGGCCTAACAAAGAAAATAACAGAACGCCACTAGCCGTCACCTTCAGCCCCCAACTAAAACCCCTCCAACGCATTATTAAGGATCTACAACCCATCCTAAAGGATGACCCAACACTCTCACAAGTCTTGGGAGACAGGCCAGTCCTTGCCTACAGACAGCCCCGCAACCTGAAGCAAATACTCACCAACAACCACATACCACACAACAGAACCACTAACCCAGGAACTTATCCTTGCAACAAAGCCCGTTGCCAATTGTGCCCACATATCTATTCAGGGGACACCATCACAGGGCCTAATAACATCAGCCACACTATCAGAGGCTCGTTCACCTGCACATCCACCAATGTGATATATGCCATCATGTGCCAGCAATGCCCCTCTGCCATGTACATTGGTCAAACTGGACAGTCTCTACGTAAAAGAATAAATGGACACAAATCAGATGTCAAGAATTATAACATTCATAAACCAGTCGGAGAACACTTCAATCTCTCTGGTCACGCAATCACAGACATGAAGGTTGCTATCTTAAAACAAAAAAACTTCAAATCCAGACTCCAGCGAGAAACTGCTGAATTGGAATTCATTTGCAAATTGGATACTATTAATTTAGGCTTAAATAGAGACTGGGAGTGGCTAAGTCGTTATGCAAGGTAGCCTGTTTCCTCTTGTTTTTTCCTACCCCCCCCCCGATGTTCTGGTTTAACTTGGATTTAAACCTGGAGAATGGTCAGTTTAGATGAGCTATTACCAGCAGAAGAGTGAGTTTGTGTGTGTATGGGGGTGGGGGGGATGTGAGAAAACCTTGATCTATGCAGGAAATAGCCCGACTTGATTATGTAAAGAGTTGTCACTTTGGATGGGCTAGCACCAGCAGGAGAGTGAATTTGTGTGGGGGGGGTGGAGGGTGAGAAAACCTGGATTTGTGCTGGAAATGGCCCACCTGTTGATCACTTTAGATAAGCTATTACCAGCAGGACAGTGGGGTGGGAGGAGGTATTGTTTCATGATTTCTGTGTGTATATAAAGTCTGCTGCAGTTTCCACGGTAAACATCTGATGAAGTGAGCTGTAGCTCACGAAAGCTCATGCTCAAATAAATTGGTTAGTCTCTAAGGTGCCACAAGTACTCCTTTTCTTTTTGAAAATCACGGAGGGTCTCGGCGGACCACTTAATGATCTCTGCAAATATTGTTTGTACCGTTAGCTAACTATTGTAAAGCACTTTGGATAAAAGCACTTTATAAAAAAAAAATGTAAAAAAACAGTGGGATGCGGGATCTGGCCAGGACTTGGGGTGCGGGAGGGAGCTCGTGGCTGGGGCAGGAGGTGGGGTGTGGAGTGCTTACCTGGGGCAGCTCCCATTTGGTGTGAGGGGTGCAGGTGGGAATGTGGGGGGGTGCAGGAGTCAGGGCATGGGGTGTGGTGGGGGCTGGGTATGTGTGGGGGGCAGGGGATGTGTGAGGGGGTGCAGGAGTCAGGGCAGGGGGTGTGGGCTGGGGTTATGGGGGTGCTCCCAGCCCCCTGCCCTGAGCAGCTCCTGGTGCGGGGGGGTGGGTTGTGTAGGGGGAGTGCGGGGGCCTTGCCTTTGCTCCACCCTGCACTGATTCCACCCCCTTCCCCAAGGCCCCACCCCCGACTCTTCCCCACCTCCTACCCTGAGCATGCTGCAGCCCTGCTCCTCCCCCTCCCTCCCAGTGACTTGAGCACTGGAAAACAGCTGTTTGGTGGTGGGGGGAGGGGCGGGAATGCAGCATGCTGGGGGAGGGAGGAGGTTGACTGCCGGTGGGGGCGGAGCCTGCAGCAGGAACCCCACGAGTTGGCAGGACCAAGCTTCTGCCCCCGCAGCTGCCTGGCCCTGAGGCCCCCTGTCATTGGGGGGGCCCATGCCAAAGCACCCTGTGTTTTACTGTAAATCTGCCTCTGCTCCCCTGGGAGGCTTGTGTACACTGTACCCTGCAGCACACACTGCTCCCAGTGAGTATTTGCAGCAACATCAGGCAGCCTTTTCAAAAGAAGGTAACAGTTTATTAGCCGCCTGGCTACAGAATCTGTAAGTCCTTAGGGCAGCATAGAGAGGCAAAGGTTAAGGCCTGGTCCCCAGTTGCCAAGCCAGTGCAATCAGCCAGCCAAGCTGGTATGGGATCCATTTTTGTCTCCGTCTCCTTATCAGTCCCAAGTGCGAGATTCTCTGTCTCTCCAGAGGCCAGCCCTTCTCCCAGCCATCACCTTTCCCCTTTGTTCTCTAGCTGGGGCCTTTGTCCTGGTTCTCTTCCAAGATGTGACAGGGGAAATCACCTTTGGTTTGGTTGGTGTTTGCTAGGTCTGAACATCATGGCCAGTGGGGTTCTCATTGCCTTTCCAGATTCTCCATTGATTTGGGTCAGTTTCTACCAGTCCTTTAATGACCCCTTCATACCATCCCAGACAGCTGTGTGATGCAAACACCTCCTGTCTCTTAATCTGCCCTCAAGAGCAGATGTTACCCTTTTGCACCCCCCGGATAGCAATGCAAAGCACACAGGGAAACTGAGGCACACATAGGTGTCAAAATATTGCAGAAAATGCCCACTTTGTCATGGCATTTGCCCCCCAAAACACCCTTGTAGGTACAATTCTTTGTGTGCTAATCTACAGTCCATAGTGAGACCTCCCATTGGAAAATCTGATCCTAATCTTTGCAGACACTGCTCTGGGAATTCACAGGATTCAGAGCCGGCACTTGCTAGCCATTGATAGTCACCCTCTGGCCATAAACTGCTCCTCCAGCCTGACTGGCCAGTTTTTCAGCTTTTCTGGTGGTGGAGGCAGGGCAGTGTCACTGACCCACAGGGTCTGTGCTATGCCTGAACCTTCCATCAGTCTCCTGCTAGTAACTACTTTAATGTCCTGGACCCCAAGGATCCCCACTGTTCTGCAACAGCTGGCCTGTAGCCTCAACGACCCTGAGACCGGGGCCTTGGAGCCCAAGCAACCCATTTGGCAAGCTGAACTGAGGTAGGGTCCTGTTCAGACTTTCCTCTCCAGGGTGCAATGCCCTCAGTGAGTACCTGCAGTGACCCCAGGCAGCCTTTTCAACATAAGGTACCAATTCATCAGTCACCTGCCATACAGAAGCTGAAAGGCTGTAGGCTAGCATCAAAGAGGTAGTCGTAGGCCAGAGATCCAAGGGGGCAGGGTCCCATGGGTTCACCATGCCCTGCTTCCCTGGCTTCCATCTTTGTTCTCTCCTTATCCTGCTCTGACTCCAGCAGCAACCTCACCCCTTTGCTCTCCAGCCACAGCAAGCTCAGCTGCCTCAGATTCCCCTTTGGTAGGTGTCATGCCTAGGCATTGAGGTTTCCACTGGTCCATAGGGTCTCCCATTCAACCCTGTAGACTGGAAACTAGAAAGTCCTAGTGGCAGCATGTCCCAAACACCACCCGCTTTCTCTGGCCAGGGGGAGCATTTTAACCCCCTGCATGTATTGTTCATAAAAGTAAATTCCCACTTTCATCACAGGGGGCTCTGGAGTTGGCTGGGGGAGAAAAAAGGGCAGGGAGGGACCTTAGTGGCATGGAGGGGGCAAGGAGGGGTAGAGAAAGGAGTCTTGACTGGAGCTGGGAATGGCTTTACCTGGGCAGCAGGAAGCTTTAGTCTCAATTCACTCTTGTGCCAAGGCTTTAGATTCCTATCTCCCCCCTCTCTCCCCAGCCAGAGAGCTCTGCCAGTCCCACTGCAGCCCCTGGTCTCGCCAGCGAGCCTTTCCCACTGGTCTCCTCCTGCCCTGATGCCTGACTCAACTCCCTCCCCATGGTCAAGGGACCCCACAACCCTCCTTAGGGGTGTGCTGCAATTCAAGCAGGCTTCCCTAGCCTCCCAGTCTCCATGCTGGTTCCTATTCCAGAGTCTCTGGACTCAAGGCTCCCCTTCAGTTTTGCTCCCCAGTCTCTCTGCCCTCACCCTCTTCCTGGCAGTTACCCTAACAGCTGCGTTTTATCGTGTTAAGAAGGTAGCCACCTTCTTCAGCTGGTCTGCTGCTTCTTTGGGTACCTCTTTCCTTAACAGAGCCATGTCATGGAGCAGGGTTTGCTAATCCCAGGCTCCACCACCCCTTCAAGGGAACTGTACATGATTCCACCTCAGCTCCAAGTGCCCCCTGTGGCTCGCCCCCTACCCTGTCCCCAGCACTGGGGTTGCCATCCCCATTTTCCCGCTCATGTCCTTAAGAACTGTGAGACAGACTCTTGTCTCTATCATGCCCATGGTGGATTGATTTAAATCACTTTGATTTTAAATTAACAATTTTAATCATGATTCAGATCAGCAAACAAGAACACTTGATTTAAATAATCAACTTAAATTGTTTTGCATTTGTACTTCTTATTTTCCTAAAGAAAGATTGATTCTTCTTGGTTGATAACCATTAGTTCAGATGAGCATGTCTTTAAAAACAGCCTTTACACTAACCAGGAGGTTAGTATATATATATTATATACACTAACCAGGAGGTTAGTGTATATAATGTCTTCTGCAGTTTCCACAGTATGCATCTGATGAAGTGAGCTGTAGCTCATGAAAGCTCATGCTCAAATAAATTGGTTAGTCTCTAAGGTGCCACAAGTACTCCTTTTCTTTTTACTAACCAGGAGGATACACCATACCTATACACATTTATTTGAGCAATTATAGAGCTTACTGTACATTTATTCAGATTAATTTGTACATGTGTTTTATTACTAGATGAATCTTTTACTTGTGATTTATGTCAAGCACTATTTGGACGGAAATTCAACTAAAAGTGCACAAACCTCAGAATTTTAATGTTTTATTGAATAAAACTACCTTAAATGTGTTGGATACATAAACTTTTTTTCTTATCAAAACATAGGTTTGCATTTAAAGCTGATTTATTAAACAAAGGCAGTAGTAGCCGCAGTTATTGAATTGAAGTGATTATTTCTGGTCACTATGTCCTTCAGGATTTAGAACTAGTAGATCTTGTCTTCTTCGAGTGATTGCTCATGTGCATTCCAATAGGTGTGTGCGTGTGCCGCGTGCACAATCACCAGAAAGCTTTTCTCCTAGCGGTATCCATCAGGTCGGCTGTGGAGACCCCTGGAGTGGTGCCTTCTTCTTTTGAGTGCTGTCCCCGTGGGTGCGGCACTCCAGGTGACGGTGCATCCCGGCACAGCTGATCAGAGATCTTCGGTAGCAGTGCCTGGTCGGGACGCATGTGCTCAGCTGCTGTCTCGCGGTGGCGTTAGGGTCTGCCTGAGCACACGCGTCCCACACCCACCTCAGTTCCTTCTCAACCGTCCTCGGTTGAAGACAGGACTCGGGGCACTGCTAACCTCTTCCCTGGTCTCTGAAGGAAATAAGTAGATAGAAATAGAAATAGTTAGCTAGACATATCCCAGTTTTCTCCCTTTCCTTTAGAATAGTTCGTTAGTTAAAAAAAAATTTTTTTTTCTAACGTTAGTCTCCCATTGAGACTTTCCCCCCCAAGGCAATCATAATTCCATTATGCCGGGGTCCCCAAACTTTAAAAAATGTGACTCCTGTAAGGAGTCTATGCCGCGGTCTAACGGGCATTCTCTTTGTGTGAAATGCCTCGGCGAGACACACCTTCCTGCCACATGTCTCCACTGCACCAACCTGAAAACAAGAGCTCGGCGTGACAGAGACTTGCACCTAAAAATGCTCCTGATGGAGAAAGCTCTGCAACCACCATGGAGAAAGGCAGTAAACCCTCTCCCTCACACTCCCCTGCCAAGTCGGAACCGACCAGGATTGCGGCTTCACCCTCTCACGCGAAGAGGCACGAAGCCCCAATGTCTCTTCGCAGGGACATTCAGACGGTTAAAAGATCTCCTGCAAGGTCTTTACCCTTGGTGCTGACAGTGCCAAGAGCAGGCACTTCTGACTGCCCCAGTACCTCAGCAGCGGCTCACGCGGGGCGCAAATGCAGGGACCTGACTTTCCACAGCAGGAAGCTTTCCTCGGCACCGGCCCCCCCAGCACCGACAATGGACCCGGTACCAGCAGCGCATCCCACCCTGATGTCGTCAAGAATGTCATCACCGAGCCTGCCCATCACCCTCGGAACAGACGCAGAAGCCCTGCAGGGCTCCTACAAGCCTCTTGCGGCTCCTGCTAAAGCTAAACACAAATTGCTCTGGGTTGCCACTCACTCTCCACGCTCCACAGCCCCGCAGCCCACGGAGCAGCAACAATTCCTGCACCAACATGATATTTCAGTGGCCCCTGAGCCCGACTCTCCACTCCTCGACATGGAGGACTCACTGTTTGAACAACAGCTCTCGCCACCCGACCTGGCTACTTTCACTGACAGTGAGAACGACATGCAGCAGCAGGCAGAGTTCTCCCCGCCTGATTCTCCCCACCACCACCGGAACCTTATCAAGCTTAAGGCATGGTACATAACAAGAACCAGCCTCAGTTTCCCTACTTTGCCCCTTCGTGGGTGGGGCAACATTTTTCCTACCCTGTGCCCTGGCCTCAGTGGTACCTGTGGCTGGCTCCTGCCACCACTCCTCCTTGCACCCCTTCCACCAGACCGCAAGCTCGTTCTGCACCTCTTTCGCCAGCTCCATCAACATCTAGAGCTCCTGAACCGCCTTTTGCAGAGGTGGGCCATGAACCCTTCCCGGATTTACTGGCTCCTGCCTCACCATCAGCCGCAGATGAACCCCTCATGCCTCCACCTCCATAAAATGTGAATGATGTTAAGCAATTCCAGAAACTTTTCAAGAGAGTGGCACTCAGCCAGGACATTTGTCTAGAGGAAGTCTAGGAGACACAACATAGACTCCTCAAAATCCTCCAACCCTCTGCGTCCTCAAAGATTGTGCTTCCCATAAACAAAGCCCTCATAGAACCAGCTGATAAGCTCTGGCAGACCCCTGCCTCCATCCCACCAACATGCAAGAAAGTTGAAGATTTATACCTCCTCCACTCTGCAATTTGGAATAGCAAATTATTCCACCCTCCTCGCAAGCTATGACTAAGACAACTACAACAAGCTCTTTGATTTTGCCTCCCATATCCCGGAGGACAGGAGAGTGGACTTTAAGTCAGTCCTTGTCGAAGGACAGCTGGTGTCTGGGATGGCGTTACAAGTATGCCTGGACATGGCAGACACAGCAGTGCGCACTACGCAAGTGCGGTGGTGATGCGCAGGTCTTCCCGACTGTCTGCATCCGGTATCCCCGAAGACCTGCAGACCAAAGTGGAGGATCTTCCCTTTGATAAAGATAAACTCTTTTCCAGGAAAACCGACAAAGTCCTTCACATTATGAAAGACTCTAGGGACACCCTACACACACTGGGCATATACTCGTCCCTCCCCAGGAGACAACGGTATCAACCTTATCAAGGGCCCGCGCACAACAATATCACCAGCCCCAATCCAGACCATATGATACAGGGAGGAACTGCAACAGACCTGCTTGGTTCAGGCAGAGCCAGGTACAACCAGCTAACTCCCACCCATCGGGAAACAAACAACAATTTTGAAGTGTTGGTCAAGGGTCTGCTTGACCACCCCTTGACTCCACTGCCTATTTGCCCATTTGGCCACCACCTCCAGGTTTTCCACCATGCCTGGCAACAGATCACCCAGGACCACTGGGTCCTGGAAATAGTTCAGTCAGGTTACTCCATCCCTTTTATATCTTGCCCGCCCACCCTTCCCCCTTCCCCGTCCCTCTTCAGGGACCCCTCTCACGAGCACCTACTTCGCATAGAAGTGGCTCATCTTCTACACCTAGGTGCAGTGGAATCTGTAGCAATGCAATGTCGGGGAAAAGTGTTCTACTCCCTCTACTTTCTGACCCAAAAGAAAGGCGGGGGATGGAGACCTATATTAGACCTATGCCAACTGAACAAATTTGTACGTGTACAGAAATTCAAAATGGTCACATTGGGCACAATAATACCCAAGCTGGAACAAGGGGACTGGTTCACAGCTCTCGACCTACAAGATGCCTATTTCCGCATATCCAGTCACCCAGTACACAGACGCTTCCTGCAATTCACACTCGGACATGACCACTTTCAATACAGAGTACTTCCATTCAGTCTCTCCACAGCACTGAGGGTATTCTCCAAGACCCTAGCAGTAGTCGTGGCCCACCTCTGCAGACACGGGATTATACACCTCAGTAATCGTGCTTACCACGGATGCTTCCCTGATAGGGTGGGGAGCGCACCTAGGGGAACACATGGTACAGGGCCGCTGGTCCCTATCAGAGACACATCTGCACATAAATCTTCTAGAGCCAGAGCCATCAGGTATGGCTGCCTTCACTTTCTCCCCATCATAAAGAACAAGTTCATCCGGGTCCTGACAGACAATATAGCATGTATGTTCTACATCAACAAGCAGGGGGAAGCAAGATCTCATTTCCTATGCACAGAAACCATCCAGTTATGGAATTGGTGCATACAACATCACATAGAAATCACCGCTTCCTACCTGCCTGAGTGTCACAACACTACCGCCAACACACTCAGCAGACACTTCTCCGAAGAACACGAATGGGAATTGCATTCCCTGGAACAAATCCCTCATGTATGCTTTTCTGCCAATCCCACTGATACACATACTTATTGCCCCAGCCTGACCCAGACAGACATGGTATCCTTACCTGCTGCGCATGTCCATCCGCCCTCCAAGGACTCTCCCCAACTGGACACATCTGCTCTCCCAGGACAACGGTCGGCTTCTCCACCCTCAGCTCCAGAAACTCCATCTGATGGCATGGTTCCTTCATGGTTTCAAACCCATGAATTATCCTGTTTGGAGCAGGTCTAATACGTCCTCCTGCACAGTAGATGAGGCTCCACTTGTAAGACTTAGCTGCAAAAGTGGAAACGCTTCTCCATCTGGTGCTTCCACAGATGCTTGACACCCCAGACCATGACCCTCTCTGACATCTTAGCTTACCTTTTAAAACTTAAAAAGGACAGGCTCTCGCTCAGCTCTATCATAGTACACCTCGTGGCTCTCACCACCTTCCATGATCCGCTGGACGGATATTCACTTTTTGTCCACCCCACCCTAAAACATTTCCTCACGGGCCTTCAAAATCTTTACCCTGAGATTCACTCACCAGCGCCTTCCAGGAATCTCAACCTAGTTCTTCGAGGTCTTATGAAACCTCCCTTCGAGCCCCTAGCTACCTCATCCATGCTGCACGTGTCTATGAAAGTAGCTTTCTTGGTTGCCATAAGGTCAGCGAGAGGGGTCGGTGAAATAAGCGGCTTCATGGCCTACCCTCCCTACACGGTTTTCTTTAAAGACAAGGTTACAATGTGAGCCCACCCCAAATTCCTTCCCAAGGTGGCGTCCACCTTAGCCAGCCAATACACTTACCTGCATTTTACCTCAAACCTCACAAGACTTCACAGGAAGCAGCATTACATACTCTCGACGTCAGATAGGCAATTGCATTTTATCTGGACAGGACTAAGGCATTCCGTAAATCCCCGAGACTATTTGTGTCCACTACTGAGAGATCAAAGGGTGCTGCTATCTCTAAGCAACAACTCTCCAAGTGGATCTCTGACGGCATCAGATCCTGCTACCAGACCCAGAACGCTCGACCACCCGAGGGCATCAGAACTCACTCTACTCGAGCGATGTCAACAGCCGTTGCGTTCCTCCACAACGTACCTATTACCGACACATGCAAGGCGGCCACGTGGACATCTGACCACACATTTGCCAAACATTACGCTATCACACAGGATACCACGGCAGACACCATAGTAGGCCACACAGTACTGTCTACCCTTATCACTGCCGCAACTCCAAAGTCCTACCAACCATAGTGGGTACCGCTTCACATTCCCCTGGCGTGGAGCACCCACGGGGACAGCACTCGAAGAAGAAGAGAAGGTTACTCACCTTGCAGTAACTGAGGTTCTTCGAGATGTGTGTCCCTGGCGTGCTCCACTACCCACCCTCCTCCCCTCTATTTCGGAGTAGGAATCAGACAACTCTACGGTAGAGAAGGAACTGAGGGGGGTGCAGGACACACGCGCTTAGGCAGACCCTAACGATGCTGCAAGACAGCAGCTGAGCGTGTGCGTCCCGACCAGGCAGTGCTACCGAGATCTCCAATCAATGGCGCCTGGATGCACCATCAGCTGAAGTGAAGCACCCACAAGGGGACACATCTCGACGAACCTCAGTTACTGCAAGGTGAGTAACCTTCTCTTCTCCCCTGTGGAGCTAGGCTGAGGCTCATGGTGGCTGAGGGATAAACCAGACTCTCAGTGGCCCAGAGTCACCTCTCTGGCTGGTTCATGCCATGGGACAGGGTTACATTTTATCTTCTCTGGAACAGGGCTTGTTGCTGCTGCTGGTCCCTTTGCTATAGGAGTCTTCAGAGGTTTGCTAGAGGATGTTAGGAAATGCTGGTCTATTTTTAGCTGGGCTTTTTAGTTTGTTCTGCACACAGTCAGCTTGGAAATGTTTTGGCCCAACTCCAGATGGGGCCTTGTTGTTACAAATACATTCAGTTCAGGACTAGCTGAATGCCAAAAATTACTCAAGACTTTCCCCCCTCAAACCCATCATGTTACAGAAACAGCAGAGCCTGCACCACCAGCTAGGCAATTTAGTTGAGATGAAGAGGAACAGGAAACAAAGTCAGATGCAATGTGAGCTCTCCCTGAGAGAGCAGAGAGTGACTTCCCTCTGTTCCAGCAGCAGCTCCTTACTCGGGGTCACTTTAGTGCACAAAGCAGCCATAGGGTTACAGATCCTCCACCCCACCAGCCACCTACAAAGGAGGCTCCCTCCTTCACACAGATCATAATAGGTCCTCCTGCTTTAATCACCAGGCCCCCTCCTACAGCTGAGGCAAAGAATTCATTTGGTTTCTCCACAATGGCCTTATTGTCCTTGAGTGCTCCTTTAGCATCTAGATCACCCAGAGGCCCCATTGGTTGTTTAGCTGGCTTCCTGCTTCTGATGTACTTAATTGTTTTGCTATTACTTTGAGTCTTTGGTTAGCTGTTCTTCAAATTCTTTTTTGGCTTTCCTAACATTTGTACACTTTGTTTGCCAGAGTTTATGCTCCTTTCTATTTTCCTCGCTAGGATTTAACTTCCACTTTTTAAAGGATGCCTTTTTGTCTCTGTGACCGGGTCCCAGTGGGGAGCCAGCTATGGTCACTCAATTAGGGTGAACTGCAAAGAATGGGGCAGCCAAACCCCAAAAAGCTGGTGGATATTCATAGAATCATAGACTTTAGGGTCAGAAGGGACCATTATGATAGTCCCGGAGTGGCCCTGGGGAGGGGGAGGGAGGGAGGGAGAAAGGGGTGGCCTGCGGGGGAGAGAGGGAGAAGGGCGGCCCCTAGGGTGCAGAGAGGGGGAGAGGGGTGGCCCCCAGGGGTGGCGGGAACGAGGGAGGGGGAGAGGGGCAGCTCTGGGGAGGGAGGGAGGAGAGGAGTGGCTCTGGGGTTGGGGGGAGAAGGGACAGCCCTGAGGGGAAGGAGGGAGTGGGAGAGGAGTGGTGCTGGGGAGAAGGAGAGAGGCAGCCTCACGGAAGGGGTGGCCCCAGGGAGGGAGGCAGAGGGAAGGGGGTGGCCCCAGAGGGGAGGGCGGGGGACAGGGGGAGCCATGAGGGGAGAGGAGGAGAGGGGCAGCCCTGAGAGGCGGGGTGGCTCTGTGGGGATGGGCGACCACGGGGAAGGAAGGAGGGAAGGAGCAAGGGGGAGAGGGGCCATCTGGGCGGGGAAGGGGAAAGGGTGGCCTGAGGGGGAGAGGGGCCATCAGGGGGGAAGAGGGGTGACCCGGGGGGGAGAGATGGGGAGAGGGGCTCACCCAAAGCACCTTGGGATCTATGAATGACTGGCTTTGTATAAGTGCAGCAGGCTGTCAATTACCGGGCAGTTCAGCTGTCCCTCCCCCCACGGCCCTGTGATGCTCCTGCCCTCTGCCTTGGAGCTGCTCGCCCAGCCTCCTGCTCGCTCTGCAGGTCGGGTGATCAGATGTCCCTATTTTACAGGGACAGTCCTGATTTTTGGGTCTTTTTCATATATAGGCTCCTATCACATCCCACCCCCTGTCCTGATTTTGCACACTTGCTGTCTGGTCACCCGATGTGCAGGTGGGGAGGGGGAAGAGGGGTGTTGTTGTCAGGGTGTCCCCCTCCCCCGTTCCTGCACCCCCATCTCCACAGAGCAGAGGGGACACGGCAGGGCTCAGAATGGAGGGAGCTTGCTGGCAGCAGCTGCTGTCTCAAAGCCCCTCTCTCTCACACACAGGGTGTGTGTCTCTGTCTCTCTCTCTGCCATGCTGTCTTCCCCACTCCCCCCTCCATTCCTGCTGCCTTATAGAGTGAGGCTGCATTAACAATAACGTGTTAACCCTTGGGGGCTCAGCCGAGTGCTGGTTCATCATTTAGCAGTAAGGCATTCCCTGGGAAATATCCCACCCTCTGACTTCACCACCTCAACCAAGCTTCCCAATCATCATTGCTGTGTACAGTATTAAATTGTTTGTTTAAAACTTATACTGTGTGTGTATATATAAAATAGTCTTTTGTCTGGCAAAAAATAAAAAAAATTCCCTGGAACCTAAACCCCCCCCCCATTTACATTAATTCTTATGGGGAAATTGGGTTTGCTTTACATCGTTTCACTTAAAGTAGCATTTTTCAGGAACAGAACTACAAGGTTAAGTGAGGAGTTACTGTATATTTTTTAAAATAATGTAAAAATGTGAGGGCTCTGGGGTGGGGCTGGTGATGAGGGGTTTTTTGGGGGGGGGGCTCTGGCAGAGGGCTGGGGTGCAGGGGTGAGGGCTGTGGATGAGGGGTTTGGGGTTTGGGGGGGGGCTCAGGGCTAGGGCAGAGGGTTGGGGTGCAGGGGGTGAGGGCTCTGGGGTGGGACAGGGCTGGGGATGAGTGGTTTGGGGTGCAGACAGGCTGCCCCGGGGCAATTGCCGGAGAGGAGGATTCCCCCCAGCCCTCTCCCCGCAGGCAGCAGTAAGCTCTGGGGGAGGGCCCCCCCACTTCCCCCCTGCACCACACTCACCTCGCACGACTGCCATTGCATGTGCTCCTAGGGTCCCTCTCAGGTACAGGAAGCCCCCTCGCCTCCCCTGTGGTGGGTGCCATGCGGGGGGGGGGGGCTGCCATCACATGTGCACCTCCTCCCCTGCTGCTGCCCCTCACTGTAGCTTCACTGGGGGTGGGGCTGCCCCTTGTCCAGCGTGGGGCAGGAGCGGTGACTGTGGGCAGAGGGGCCCCCTGTGCTTGTGGAGGGTCCCGTTGGAAAATGAAAGTGTCTGAGGGGGAAGGGCAGGCTCAGGGTCAGCCTGTTCTGGCAGTTGTGGGGAGGGAGGCAGCGGGGAGCTGCAGGGGAGAGACAAGGACTCTTGGGGAGCCGGGGCAGCAAGGGGAGGCCGGGGGACACTCGGGGGAGGTGCAGTGGGGCGGCAGGTGGGGCCGGGGGAGAGACCCGGCCCTGAACATTGATTGGGCCCCTGGGCTCTGAATATTGCTAGAGCCTTGGCACCACGGGCCCATATAACTCGCCACCTCTGCACCAGCCAGTGCAGAAGTCACCCAGCGCTGCTTGGCTCCAGCTTCTAGCCTCCTACCTGGCCAGGGGGCAGGACATCAGGGGGAGGAGGAGGGGCCATCACTTAACTGAGGAGTTGCAGGGGATGGGGTCACGTAGAGGGGCGGGGCCTCCCCCAATTTTCTGTCTAGCCCACCGCACTAAAAATTTGCCTCAATTTTTCAGGTCGAAAAGAGGCAACAGTAAAAGGGGGCAAAATTTGCACTCACTGGAAAGTTGGGGACCCTGGGGATGTCTAAAGCTTCTCTGTCTCTCACTCTCCCAGTGCCGTTGGTCAGCTTCTTCCTAGACGCTTCCCTAGCTCCCGTCTCAGCCTGGCTTCCTGCCGCAGCGGTAAAGGAGCAGTGTGCAAAACGTCACACCTATCACGAAGAAAGTAGCAAGGAGCATATGGACAGCACTGCCCTTTTGCCAAGCAGGAGCAGGTTTCCAGGGCCTGGCCGGTCAGTTTCCCATTTGGAGGAGAAATCTGTGTTCAGAGTCTGGATGTTTTCCTAGGGCAGCTTGTTTCATGTATGTCGTGAAGCAGGGGGCCCAACCTTCTCACAAGAAATGGTTTCGGCGCAGAAGCCGCCTGGCTCCAGGAGAGGGGTTCCTGGCAAGTGGAAAGAGAGGCTTCCCTGTAGCCTGGATTTAAGCCCCTAACTCTATGAGAGAGATGGGGCTTAAGACACAACCTTAGGACCGTGGCCCCGCCCCTGTCCCACCCACACTGCGCCCCCAAGGCCCTGCCCCCCACTGGGCCTCTTTCCCCCAACCCCCGCCCATGACTCACATGGGGGAAATGGGACAGAGAGGAGTGGGCAGTGGGCGGGGCCTTGGGGGAAGAGGTCACGCGGGGGTGGAGCCTCGGGGAGGAGCACAGGCGGAGACAGGGGGCGAGGGCCACGGTCCAAGTACCAGGGCCCCTTCTGAGTGTGGGCTCAGCACCAGTGACAACATGCCCCCTCTCACTGGCATCTCCCATTGGCTAGCTCAGGCAAGGAGACCCTTATCCAGCTGGCTGTTGTGGTTTCCCATTTGGAGGCACCTGTCTCTCCCCATTCACCTAGGATCACGCGGGCTTGAAAAGCATCTGGGCCATTAACCATCTTTCGTGCAGCTGTTCTGCAGCCAAAAGGAACCTTAGAAAGGTTCACCTGCCCCTGGGAGAGGGATTTAACCAATATCCTTCCTCTCCACTCCTAACCATCACAGTTACCTGAGTTTGCTGTGTCCTCTTTCTATGAAGACTTTCATCTTGCATGCTCATGTACCAGTGACTCACAGTCACAACAAGGCTCTGATCTCAGTTGGAGCAGGGACTGTGTCTCCCTGTGTGTCTGTGTAGAGCCCAGCACAACGGGGCCCTGATCTCAGCTGGGGCAGGACTGTCTCTCGCTGTGTGTCTCGGCAGCCCCTGGCAAAACGGGGCTCTGATCTCAGCTGGGGCAGGACTGTCTCTCCCTGTGTGTCTGGGCGGCGCCCGGCACAATGGGGCCTGGATCTCAGCTGAGGCCTTTATGCACAGCCATAATACACAATGACTCATGATAACAATAATGGAGAACAAGGCCCATGAAAGGACAGTCCAGGAGCCTACCAGTGCATATCCTTCGGTGGCTTATGGCTATATTTGTCACCTAATCACAGCTACCGCTCACATCTTAGTGAATAAGATCCAATACACAAAGTGTCTCTCCCATTTTCTTTATTGACTAAGATAAGAATGCCTGTTGGGGAATTGTTTGTGCAATTGCTTGATCAAGGGTTCTCAACCTTTTCCACATCAGGAGTGACTTCTCATTTAACACTATCGGAAAGGTGGTGTGGTTACAGCCCTTTTGTAACAGCCAGTTTGCAACATTCAGGTTGAGAACCCGGGTAGGAGAGGTATTGTTTCCAGAGGAAGGGAAGAACATAGTGTTTTCTTTGATGGTTTTTGTAGTTGGTCATATGTAAAAATATATTAATATCCAGAAAATTAACTTTTACGTTACTTGAAGGACCTAATTTGGACACTCTGGAACATTATTTGAGACCTGAGCTGGTCAGAATATAGGGCAGACGTTTTGTGTAGAAAACTTCAAATTTTATATCCAAACTGAAATATTTTGATTTAGAAATGCTGATTTAGCTAAACAAAGAAAAGATGAAGGGGTGACTTGATTACAGGCTATAAGTATTTACATAGGGAACAAATATTTAATAATTGGTCTTCAATCTAGCAGAGAGAGGTAGAATATGATCCAATGGCTGGAAGTTGAAGCTAGACAAATTCAGACTGGAAATAAGGTGTAATTTGTAATGGTGACGTTAATGAACCACTGGAATAATTTCCAAGGGTTGTGATAGGTTCTCCATGACTGACAATTTTTAAATCAAAATTGGATGTATTTCTAAAAGATCTACTCTAGGAATGATTTTGGGGCAGTTCTCTGGCTGTGTTACCCGGGAGGTCAGACAAGATGTTCACAGTGGTCCCTTTTGGCCTCAGAACCTATAAATCTATGAGAACTACATCTCCCATAATGCATCACATCTCCCCTCTTGGAGAGGGGATGTGCTGTATCATGGGAGCCCCTGTCCATGGTGCATCATAGGAGATGTAGTCCAGGTTGGGAGCTTGGTCCACAGAAGAGATTGGGGGCATGAGGAAACAAAACTACAACTCCCATGATACACCATGGTGGCATTCTCAAATCAAAACATTTTGATTTTCAGGGGTTTGTTTTTTAACAAAATATCAAAAATTTCCGAACCCAATTTTCCATCGAAACTCAAGTGGGTCGACAGTGGTTGACATCTCCAATTTAGAAAGCAAAGTGACAAATAATGTGAGAGTAAGACCTATCAACAGTGGTTTTCATCAATCTCCCTCATTCAGAAGGCCTTTCACTGCCTTTTGCCTTGGTTTTGTGCATCAGGTTGGCCTGCTGCAGACCCAGCGCCTCCCGGTGCTGCATCTTGAGCTGCTGATACCTTGTTCGTCGTTCAGATATGCGCATTCACCTCCTCCCCTTATGGGAAACCTGCAACACAAAGGCCATGGGATTTAAAAAACAAATCAAACAACACCGCTGGAGTCAGTGGGACAGATTCCTGGCCCGCGTAAGTCGTATAGCTCCGTCTAAGTTGAAGAAGTCAATGGAGCTACCCCAGTGCACACCAGCTGAGACTATCTCCCTGCACGTTAGTCGCCTTAGACCAAAATGATAGAAAGGGGATGCAAAGAAAGGGACTTACAGGTCGTTGAACGGAGTGCCATTTACCCATTTCCAGGGCTTGTCTTCTTCCCTGGTAAGGCCAATCCAGGTTTCTAAGCGTCCCTTATAGCGCAGCATAAAATCCTTATAACAAATAAAAGTGAAAATGAAAATTGTGCCGTACATATTACTGAGAAGCTAAGAGAGGAGATACAATAAAGACACAAGTGTCTGCATCACATTCCACACATGTAACTAGTTTACGAGACCACCAGACTATGCAATAACACAGTGGTGCTCAACCAGGGGCCCACGGCCCCCTGAGGGGCTGAAAGCAGGTTTCATGGGGCCCTCCATGCATGGCCGGCATTAGATTCGCTAGGGCCCAGGGCAGAAAGCCAAAGCCCCACCACATGGGACTGCAGCCCGGGACCCTGAGCCCCACCATCCGCCGCTGGAGCCTGAGCAACTTAGCCTTGCAATGCCTCCTAACACCAGCCCTGGCTTTTATATGCAGAAAAACAGCTGTTGTGACACAGCTGGACCGTGTGGAGTTTTTAGAGCATGTTGGGGGAGCCTCAGAAAGGAAAAGGTTGAGAACCCCTACAATAGCACATATCAAATAATGAAAAAAAAAATCCAACAGTTTTTTTTATACTTGGAACTTATGACCTTGTGAACAATTTTAACATGCCAATTATCCCCAGATGTATTCATTGAAAAATAGACATTTAGGCCGGATCCCACAAGGGATTAAAGAGGGATAACAAATTTAAATGAACGAGGAGTACTTCTGGCACCTTGGAGACTAACACGGCTACTACTCTGAAATTTAAAAGAGTCAACAGTGTGATGCTATGGGCAAAAAAGTCTAATATCATTCTGGGGTGTATGAACAGGAGTGTTGTGTGTAAGAAACAGGAGGTCACTGTCCTGCTCTACTCAGCACTGGTGAGGCCCCAGCTGGGCTACTGTGTCCAGTTCTGGGCACCGCGCTTTAGGAAAGATGTGGACAAATTGGGGAGAGTCTAGCGAAGAGCAGTAGAAATAATCAGAGGGTTAGAAAACATGACGTATGAGGAAAGGTTCAAAGAATTGGGAATGTCTTGAGAAGAGAAAGCTGAGGTGGGGACATGACAGCAGTTTTCAAATATGTAAAAGGTTGTCATCAAGAGGACAGCGATCAGTTGTTCTCCAAGTCCACCAAGAGTAGAACAAAGCTTAGTTTTGCTTGACCAGTACAGAAATCAACAACAAGGTAAGATCAGCTCTAATCTTCCTCCCCGCCCAGGAGTGACTGCTCCTAGAATTCCTCCTTCTGGATACTCAGCCCTCAACCTAGATCCTCTCTTAAGAAAACCACTCTCACTTCACTTATTTGTGGGATGAGTTGATGATCCACCTGCCTCAGAGAGTCAGCATAATCTATATACAGTAGAATCTCAGAGTTACAAACACCAGAGTTATGAACTTACTGGTCAACCACACACCTCATTTGGAACCAGAAGTACACAGTCAGGCAGCAGCAGAGACCAAAAATACAAAGCAAATACAGAACAGTGCTGTGTTAAACATAAACTACTAAAAATATAAAGGGAAAGTTAAAAAAAAAAAGATTTGACAAGGTAAGGAAACTGTTTCTGAGCTTGTTATATTTAAAAGCAGATGGTAAAAAGCAGCATTTTTCTTTTGCATAGTAAAGTTCCAAAACTGTATTAAGCTGATGTTCAGTTGCAAACTTTTGAAAGAACCACCGTAACGTTTTGTTCAGAGTTATGAACATTTCAAAGTTACAAACAACCTTCAGTCCTGAGGTGTTTATAACTCTTTGAGGTTCGACCATAACCCTTTCTTGGGCGCGTCAATGCCAGCCAACAGGGGGCAAATATTGCCAGTTTTAAAATAGTTTTATTTCACTTTCCAGTTGTTTCTGTGCTAGTTATTTTTTTTTTAAATGGTGATGTACTGCAGTTATGTAGCTTGTCTAATTATTAGATGAATTCCTTCAGAAACTTTAAAGTGTTTTGCTTAGGAATATTGAGACGGTGTAGGAATTTGACTCCCAGAATATTATTAAGCCCATGATTCTGCTCATATACTACAGAGATGAGTGTGGCATAAGAACCTATCTAGATTGGACTAGAATAGACTCATCTTGAGCAGCCCCCTGCCTCTGTGAGTACAGGAATCTATCTGCCTGGAGCTCACTGTCGGATCAGGGCCTTAATTTGGCTTCTCATCATGAGACCTGGTACTGAGGCATCTCCTTGTTCTAGAGTTGCTGAGCCCTAGCATAAAATATTCCTCAGGTTTAACTATAGAGTTATGAGCAGCACCTCCTCAATCATTACCTAGCGATTGCCAAACCCAGACTATCGGGATCACAGAGTTTCTCACCTTTTCCTCCAGGGTGTCAACTGTAGCCAGGGAGGCACTGAGCGAAGAGCAGTTGTTCTGGCTGGAATTCCAATCCCCATCGATTTTTGAGAAATAGTAGCATTTCCATTGGTATGTTCTCCCTTGAAACCCGATCCAATTGACTGGACATGTGGTAGCGGCATGATTTGGGCAGGGCCTACTTCTAACCACTGAAAAGGAAATTAACACAACAGTGAGGATCTTTCCCATCCCCTCTCTGTACAGAATTCAGAGGCAAAGAGTGATATTCCACCCTGGACTGAGAACCTGTGGACATGGATTATACCCCACACCCACTTAAATTCTCCAAATAGGATGCAAGTGGCACAAAGTTTGTGTGCTGGGTCTATACTTGGGTGAATTTTATCCTCATGGACAAGGATATAAGAATGACCATGCTGGGTCAGACCATCTAG
Source organism: Caretta caretta (assembly GCF_965140235.1). NCBI lineage: Eukaryota > Metazoa > Chordata > Testudines > Cheloniidae > Caretta > Caretta caretta. Next base: position 46,267,683 of record NC_134219.1, read on the forward strand.
CCCAATATCCTGTCGGATGTTTCAGCGGGAATGAACAGAACAGTGCAATTATCAAGTGATCCATCCCCTGTCATCCAACCCCCAGCTTTCAGAAGTCGGAGATTTAGGGCCACCCAGAGCATAAGGATGCATCCCTGCCCATCCTGGCTAATAATCCTCCATGAACTTATCTAGTTCTTTTTTGAACCCAGTTATACTTTTGGTCTTCACAACATCCTCTGGCAATGAGTTCCACAGGTTGACTGTGTGTTGTGTGAAGAAATATTTCCTTTTGTTTGTTTTAAACCTGCTGCCTATTAATTTTATTGGGTGACCCTTAGTTCGTGTGTTATGAGAAAGGGTAAGTAACTCTTCCTTATTCTTTCTTCACACGGTCATGATTTTATAGATCTCTATCATATCCCCCCTTAATTGTCTCTTTTCTAGGCTGAACAGTCCCACAAAGCTTTGACGCTGCATCATGAAAGACTACGGGAGCTTTGCCGTTGATCTTAATGGGAGGAACGCAAGGCCCCAAATCCCCAGTATAAATTCCATCATAGCACATTAGCAAGCAATGGAGGTGAGTGGCTTAACGTGCAATGCACATGCAAGCTGGAAACCAGACACAAGAGCGTCAGGCTGACTGTGGGGTTTTATGAAATGGGTATGCAAATACTGTGGAATAACATTGTCATGGGGGACTAGGCTTTTAAGGAGAGACAGGAACTGCCTGATCTGTGCCATAAATAATTTAGGGCTTCCCAGCCTGAGGGGGTGGGACTAAGGGGGCTGAAAGAAATCAATCTGGAGTGGAACCACAGAGAGTGGGTAAGATTCTATGGAAGGGTCTGAGCCAGGGTCTGCAGGAGACTGTTACTCCAGCCTGCGGGGGTGGGGGTGGGGGAATTCTCCATCCCAGAGACACAGAAAGTTAACCCAGAAGGAACTGGGAACTCACCCTGGAGGGTGGGACTTTTAGTTGGACTTTTGTTACCCTGGAAGGGTGTTACATTTGTTTGTGACTTAGCCGGAGGGACCAGCCTCATTTCCAGCAGGTAGTTGCCCTCTCTTAGAGCTGTTGGTCCAGGCTCTCTGCAGACTCAGGCAGATATGTCTGGAAAACTAAGGATGCCCATCTTGGTGAGGGAAACTGAGGCGGGGGGGGGTGCCATTTGGCTAGCAGAGGCTGCTATGGGTTGGTCTGAAATCACATGAGATATTTTCCCGGCTAAACACTAGGTAGGCATCAAAATGATGATCTCAGGTGCTGAGAACCTATTTATATGTGCAGTTATGATACATGCACGTGCAGACAGGGGCATGCATTTTTGCACCCAGGGGTCTGGCTTTCCTATCTGCAAACGTGACCTTTCAGGAATGAAAAATGCCCTTAAATCTCTATCAATTTTACATGTTCTAGGAAAATCTCTGTCATTGTGCCCCATTTATGATTAGTTAGTGACAGCGGTGTGCGTGGAATGTTACAGGTCGGAATTAAGATTCAGTTATTTCCCAGAGGAACCTACAGTCTAATATAGACAAAACACTACATGAAAAAAAGTGTTAAGTTTGTAAAGTCAAACACGCAAAAGTTAGTCCAGGAGGCTACTCAAAGTCCAAGCCTCTAACAAATCTCTACTGAGCATCTATGAATGGAAATTTTTAAAAGGCTTATGACTTGTCTAAATTTGGGTGGTTTTTCATGGGAACTGCCAGGGCAGGACCTTGACACAAAGGGTCACCGAACTTAACTCAGGCTCTTCCCCAGGTTTTAGCCCCCCATCCACAAAGGAAAAAACAATAACGTGTTTGGAGGTGATTTAAGTCCACAGTGGCTGGGGGATGGATTAGAATCCAGACTCTGGTTTAACTCAGGCCGGAACCCACCAACTTAGTACGGAAGATGCAGGCTAAATTGCTCAAGTGAATGAATTTATGAAAATCATTCAAGTGCTCATAGTCGTCCAATGTCTTTCCCCACAGCGCCCCCTGAAGGACAGACAAGTTCTCCCACAAGTGACTGGGAAGGAATCCCAAAGCATCTTGCCACAAAGAATCATGGGATACACCATCAGAAGTCCTAGAGAGACATGGGAAGCACATAACTAGTGAGGACACAGTAACTCGGGTAGGGCTTTGCTGTGGGAATGCTTGCACCTGGGCGAGGCTAGCCTGGGTGCTCAGACTTGGGTGTCCATCATCTGGGTTATCTGCGCCATGTAGACATACCCAAAGCCAACGCCCCTGTCAAATCTCAAGTCCCTTCTCCAAGGCACAGAGGCCCTAGAGATTCTCAACTAGAAGGTTGTAAGAAACGGGGGTGAAACAACCAGTTCACAATTCAGCAAGAGGGATGAAGCAAAGCAGAAATGTCAGACTTCAGGCTCTTTGCTTTCCTATCGCATTGCTGGTTCAGCACTACTAAGGTTGGGGAGGCTGGATTGTGCATCTTCCATGATTCTGACTGTGAAGGGTAAACAAACACCAAAAACTCAATTAGGAATTGCTGTCAACTCACCTGCCAAAACAATAATAGCAATAATGAGAAAAAGTATAAACAGGACCGTGACTAGCCTATAATATTTCCAGAGGATACGGCAAAGCCAGAAGTTAGATTTATCTGAAAAAGAAAAAATACATTATTGTTCCTGAGGCTGCTTTAGGAGAGATAGAGGAAACATATTTATCAACAATGTCCTGCAGCCAAGTCCCCAGTGGCCAAGTATTGTTTTGCAAACACTGTTATGAACTGTATTTGCCAGTAAATCCTGGGAAATGTAATATTGTGCATTATAGCCAGAGCCCTGTTTATTCTACAATTCTATGGCTGCAGGATTCATACCTTGCTGAATAACTGTGCTCCAGAATCTGACCTTTAGTTTAAAAATACATATTTCTAGTCCTTGTGGCTTCAAATAACAGCTTGAAAAGGGGACATGAGTGCAACCAATGCAGCAGTATCTGCCTGAGTCTGCAGAGAGCCTGAACCAACAGCTCTGAGATAGGACAATACCCGATTCATCACTATGAAGTATTAACTCTGAAACCTAGAGATAACAACGTGACACATGTGGAAAATATAGGAAGTGAGTGAAATAAGCTGAATTTAATATAATAAGAGCTGGTTGAAAAATGAACAATTGCAGAAAAACTGTGAAATTGTTTTCATTTTGCTGCGGTTGAAATCCCCTTTCCATTTTTTTTAATTTTGCAATTTTTTTTTCAAAAATTTCAATTGAAAAAAAGGAGACTCCCCAAGATGAAAACCATTAAATTAAAATGTTTGCTAAAAGCATCAATAAAAGTTTTATTTTTTAAAAAGCAACTTTTTATTTAAAAAAAAATTGACCAGGGCTTTTCATATTAAATAGCACAGAGGATGCTGCACTCATTGCGTTATCTTTTTCATATTTAATTCCACAACAGCTCACATTTTTAATTTATCTGACACCACCGGAGAATTTCCACCGGATGCAACAGAAACCAGGAATAGTGAAGCAGAATTTAAACCCAGGTCGCCACAGAGTACATAGGGACTGGGCTATAATGTTATATTATAGAACAATTAGTTTGGAGATGTGCATTGTTTTCTAAGAAGTGTGAAGGAAACACTACTGAGCATCTGTGCAGCTATTTCTTGTCCTCCCACGCTTACTAAATAGGATCAGACAAGAACACGGTCTGAGTCCTGCCAGAACACTCCGGCACACTGTTCTGGGACTTTTGTTGGGAGGAGATCAGTGTTCTGGTACGTCGGTTCAAAGTCCAATTATCAGAAGTACTGGAATGTTGTGAACATCATTCTGGCTCCCCCAAAAAGTGCCAGAATGTGACCCCAGCATTTCTTTTTTCAGGCCTTGAGCACTGGACGAGAAAACCTTTTGATTAAAGGCGCACTGTAAACACAGCAATACTTTCCATAATTCTTTATCATTCTTCCACTTGCGAAGCTTCGCTTACCTGGTCTGGTTTTTGTCTGTGAGCCTGCAGGGTTAGTAAGAGCTTTGGCTGTGTCTTCTCCATTCTCTGTTTGATCCATGTAGCAAGTGGGGCACATTGCTTTCCCGTGCCTTCTGGCTGCAATCAGTATCGAGACACCACTGACTTCCTAAGGAAACTACAATCCATCGGTGATCTTCCTGAAAATACCATCCTGGCCACTATGGATGTAGAAGCCCTCTACACCAACATTCCACACAAAGATGGACAACAAGCCGTCAGGAACACTATCCCCGATAATGTCACAGCAAACCTGGTGGCTGAACTTTGTGACTTTGTCCTTACCGATAACTATTTCACATTTGGAGACAATGTATACCTTCAGATCAGCGGCACTGCTATGGGTACCCTCATGGCCCCACAGTATGCCAACATTTTTATGGCTGACTTAGAACAGCGCTTCCTCAGCTCTCGTCCCCTCATACCCCTACTCTACTTGCGCTATATTGATGACATCTTCATCATCTGGACCCATGGAAAAGAAGCCCTTGAGGAATTCCACCATCAACCTCATCTTGGACCAGTCCACACAAGAGATCCACTTCCTGGACACTACAGTGCTAATAAGCGATGGTCACATAAACACCACCCTATACCGGAAACCTACTGACCGCTATTCCTACCTACATGCCTCCAGCTTTCACCCTGACCACACCACGCGGTCCATTGTCTACAGCCAAGCTCTACGATACAACCGCATTTGCTCCAACCCCTCTGACAGAGACAAACACCTACAAGATCTCTATCAAGCATTCTTACAACTACAGTACCCACCTGCTGAAGTGAAGAAACAGATTGATAGAGCCAGAAGAGTACCCAGAAGTCACCTACTACAGGACAGGCCTAACAAAGAAAATAACAGAACGCCACTAGCCGTCACCTTCAGCCCCCAACTAAAACCTCTCCAACGCATTATCAAGGATCTACAACCTATCCTGAAGGACGACCCATCACTCTCACAAATCTTGGGAGACAGGCCAGTCCTTGCCTACAGACAGCCCCCCAACCTGAAGCAAATACTCACCAGCAACCACACACCACACAACAGAACCAGTAACCCAGGAACCTGTCCTTGCAACAAAGCCCGTTGCCAACTGTGCCCACATATCTATTCGGGGGACACCATCACAGGGCCTAATAACATCAGCCACACTATCAGAGGCTCGTTCACCTGCACGTCTACCAATGTGATATATGCCATCATGTGCCAGCAATGACCCTCTACCATGAACATTGGTCAAACTGGACAGTCTCTACGTAAAAGAATAATTGGAAACAAATCAGATGTCAAGAATTATAACATTCATAAACCAGTTGGAGAACACTTCAATCTCTCTTGTCACGCGATTACAGACATGAAAGTTGCGATATTACAACAGAAAAACTTCAAAACCAGAGTCCAACGAGAGACTGCTGAATTGGAATTCATTTGCAAATTAGATACAATTAACTTAGGCTTGAATAGAGACTGGGAATGGCTAAGTCATTATGCAAGGTAACCTGTTTCCCCTTGTTTTTTCCTACCCTCCCCACCCCCACTGTTCCTCAGACGTTCTTGTTAAACCCTGGATTTGTGCTGGAAATGGCCCACCTTGATTATCATACACATTGTAAGGAGAGTGATCACTTTAGATAAGCTATTACCAGCAGGAGATTGGGGTGGGGGCAGAAAACCTTTTGAAGTGATAAACACCCATTTTTTCATGGTCTGTGTGTATAAAAACATCCTCACTGCATTTTCCACTTTTATGCATCCGATGAAGTGAGCTGTAGCTCACGAAAGCTTATGCTCAAATAAATTGGTTCGTCTCTAAGGTGCCACAAGTCCTCCTGTTCTTTTAATGAACTGTGTGTTATTCAAAGGTGGTGGAGCTAGTTTCTGTTATCAAGTGTCTTATAGTACCACCTAGAGGCCTCGACTGAGATCAGGGCCCCAACAACCTAAGTACTGTATACCCACGTCATAAGAAGAACAGGAGTACTTGTGGCACCTTAGAGACTAACCAATTTATTTGAGCATGAGCTTTCATGAACTACAGCTCACTTCACATCATAAGAGACAGCTATAAGCAATGCTGGCCCTGAGCTTTCTCCCATAGTCAGGATCTCCCATCGGTTCGCACCCGCACAGCACTGGCCATAGCAGTCATTAAGGCTGCCTAAGTGTTTCCATCACAATCCCCTGTTCGATCACTTTCTGAGACTTTCACCTGTCCGTCTCAAATTTTCCATGTCAGGTCTGGCTCAGGGGACATTTTTCCAGATTTTGAGCAAAAGCGGTTCAATGTTTTTGGGGGGGGTGAGAGGAGAATAAAAGAAATATACATGTTCCCCATTAATTATATCGCTCTTAATATTAATAATAATAATAATAATTTATGATTATTGTTATTACCCAAAACAATTTGTCAACATCGACACAAATTCATAAAACCTTTTGGGGTTGCCAAACCTGCAAAAAGCTTAGGATGAAAAATATCAGCCAGATCTAGCAGCGCAGGTGCCTCCCACATTCTAATACAATGGGGAGCGTCAGCTCCAGAGCCATGTAGGCGGGAGGTAGTTGTGATGTCAGGGATGCTACAGCCCAAGCTCCATTTCCATGGGTGAGTTAAAGGCAATTGCCTTGGTGTTGGGGGTTCTGACCAGTAGATTTCAGAGGCTGGCTGTTTTCCATGGCAGAACTGAACGTGCTCCTCGCCCTACCAGGAAGCTGACTTGGCAGGCAGCCCAGAGCAACTCAATCAGACTGGAAGTCATGGTGGGACGGAACTAAGAGCTCATGGGAAGGAAGAAAGAGCTGGCACGGTGCCCAAATTCCTCACTGCACCACTGTTGACTCAGTCTCTACCCGGTGCAAGTGAAAGTGGAGAGAACACGCTGGGAGTGAAGGGAGAGAGTGAAACAGGTGAGATGGGACTCTGTAGACAAAGGCTGAGAGCCTGGCAGGTGCTCCTAGCCCCAGGATATCTCATGGGGCTTTGCTGAGGGACTTGGGAAGGAGTGAATGGAAGAGGATGATGGAGGGCGGAGTGGGAGGAGACACAGGGAGGAAGCAGAGAATGGTCAACCAGGAGTTAAAGTATGGAGGAAGCATCAGTTTCCTCTCTGCTAAAAGCAGAGCGAATGTGCCCTTTCCTCACCCCTGAACCACTCCCCACAGCCGCCTGTCCTCCAAGGATGGCACATTTCAATCCCTGCTCTCAGCCACGCTGAGCCACAAGGTGCGTTCTTACTCCTCCTCCCTGCCTCTGGTGGGTGACGGGAGTCAGGGTGATGGAGAAGCACATGATGAAATTGGGGCCAGGCTGAGAAAAGTACATTGGGGATAGAAAGGCTCAGAAAGGCATAGAAAGGGTCAGAGGAGGAGAAGGGGGAGACTCAGAGGGAGGGAGGGGAAAGAAAGGTTTATCATGGGGAGGGGAAATGAAAAATTGAGGGGACGAGAGGAGCAGTCATAGAAGGTAAAAAATATGGAATGAACACACACACATACACGCAGTTTACTACTTGGCTGGCTTGAGGGTACAGATTCCTTCTGGACACTTCTCACCTCTTGGCAGCATTCTCTTCCCTTCCTCCAAGTTGATGCAATATCATGTGTCCACTTGACAGGGACATCAGGATAACCTGTCACGTTTCTCTCTTACTTTTATTTTCTTTCACCACCCTCTCCCAATAACAACAACATGATGTAGGCCAGTGGCTCTCAACCTTTCCAGATGACTGTACCCCTTTTCAGGAGTCAGATTTGTCTTAGAATCACAGAATCATAGGGTTGGAAGAGACCTCAGGAGGGCATCTAGTCCAACCCCCTGCTCAAAGCAGGACCAACCCCAACTAAATCATCCCAGTCAGGGCTTTGTCAAGCCGTGCCTAAAAAACCTCTAAGGATGGAGATTCCACCACCTTTCTAGGTAACCCATTCCAGTGCTTCACCACCCTCCGAGTTAAATAGTGTTTCCTAATATCCAATGTCTTGTATACCCCCAAGTTTCACCTCACTTAAAAAATGACTTGCTTACAAAATCAGACTTAAAAATACAAAAGTGTCAGGGACATTAGTACTTGAAAATGGCTGCCTCTCTCATTTTTACCAAATAATTATAAAATAAATCTATTGGAATATCAATATTGTACTTACATTTCAGTGTAATATAGAGCAGTATAAGCAAGTCATTGTCTGTAAGAAATTTTAGTTTGTCCTGTCTTTGCTGGTACTTTTTATGTAGCCTGCTGTAAAACTAGGCAAATATCTCTAGATGAGTTGATGCACCCCCTGGAAGACCTCTGTGTACCCCCAGGGTACACATACCTCTGGCTGAGAACCACTGAAGCTAGGCAACCTTGCCTTGAAGAGAGATTGTATCAATTAGTCTGGTTGCTTAGCTAGAGGGGCATGGGACTTTATAGAAAAATTAAAGTCTCCAAAATCTTACAATCTAAATTTTACACACACCCACCCCTTCAGTGCTCTCTCCCCTGCTCTATGTGGGAAATCCGACATGTTACATTTCAGAACTAAGGCCTAACATACTTCCCTGATACAGAATGGAGATATATATATATATGTAATGTAGAGTCACACGCCCATTTCTTTCTTTCTCACAGTGCCCCACCATACTATCTATCTTAAGGTTTTATCTTGCTACCCATCTCTGCAATATCCTCTGACTATGGGACTAACTCAATCCCTCTGCACAATACAAGAGTCACGTCTTACCTGAGAGATGAAAGCTGCTCAGCAGAGAGAGGAGTGTGACCCTGAGAAAGGATCAACGAGCAAAAGGCCCCAGAAAAGAGTGAGGTCACCCACAGGGTAACAGTCGTAAACTCCTGCCAATTGAGAGTGATATTCCCAAGATCAGCTGGGAGTCAGAAACTGCATGAACAGATCAGAATGTTACGGCAACAGATGTGACTTGTTGTGGTGAGCTGAGGATCTGACTCACTTGCCTCCAGACGGGTTGTCAGGGTGTGTGTTGCTGTGTGGAGTTGATTTTTTTTGTTTCTTGTTTCAGTACTTCCCCTGAGAGTGTGGGGAGGGGCAGAAATAAAACAAATAATGAAATGGAGTCTGACTGGCCTTTGAAAATGGTGTAAGAAATCCCAGACCCTGAGATCTCCATGTCTGGGTGAGATCTGTGGGTTCTGGCGGGGCAGGAGGCGTAACAGGGGGAGGGGGATATTGGCCTGTGTCCTTCCAGAGGCTGATCCAGCGGTCTAGTTTGCCATTTTAGGGCAGCAGGGAACTCTTACAAATGCAATATAAGCAAACAGCTGTGTTAAACCCTGACTCTGTGCTGCTCCAACACCCCACAGAGCAACAGGGGATTTCTAGAGACTTCGGCCTTTGTTATTGGGTGAAGGAACCAGTACGTATTAACCCTTCACCCGCCCCAGTCTTCTTTTTTGGAGCTCTGGCATCTACTGGATGAAGCGGGAATTGAGCTCTTCTCAGAGCACAGCAAGGCCAGGAGGGAGAGGGAGCTGCAGGGGTGGGGCAGTCAGATTCCTGCCACTAGGGCAGGGAAGTTGAGGGGAGGGGGCATAGAGCCGGCTTTACCTTCTGCTGGATTCTCCCTGCCCCACTCTTGAGGAAACCCTGGGGCTGGGCTGGGCTGAGCTGGGGAGGCAGGTTCTCATGCCCTCCAAATCCCAGGGCAGCCCACTGGCCTGGATCTGACTGAGTCACCGGGGCGCTGAGCAGATGCAGCGTCAGGGAGGCTGGAGCCCTAAGTCCAGCCAGGATTCAGCTGCCAGAACCGCACTGACTCTGGCCGCCCAGCCAGAGATGCATCCGGGATCCACTTTGGACTACAGGGGCTGAGCCCAGCCTGACTCCAACCCAGTCTGTGGTGCCGATGATCGCTGGGCTTGGCACAAAGCATCTGTGCTTCTCACCAGCTCCTGCAGATTATCAATCCCGGCCAGGGAGGCAGCGTGTGAAGAGCAGTTGTTCTCGCTGTAGGTCCAGTTCCCTTCGGCTTTAGAAAAATAGTAACATTTCCCTTGGCTCCTGAACCAGCCATCCAGGCACCAGGAGGCAGCAGGCGGGCATGGAGGAGATGGCTTAGATTTTTCCACTAGGAAAAAAACGAAACACTGGGTGAGAGATCGTCCCTTCTCATCTCTGTGGAGAACAAGCAGGAACAGAACCAAGAACTGCCCGATCAGATCAGACTAGTGGGATAGATGGGTTGGTCTGAGAGTGGCCGACAAAAGCTGCTTCAGACAACATGGCCCTCCAATCCCATTATATTTTTTGTTTGAGTTTCTTATAATACACACATTGCAGTAGTGCCAGAGGCCAACCAGGTCACAACCTCCACCGTGCTAGGTGATGTACAAAGTGTGCAGTGAAGGGAGTGGTAAAGTTGAGAGCAAGGGAAGAATATGCCCAGCTGGGGTGCCAGAAATGGGGGGGTCAGGGGCTATGTATGAAGAGAGAGTCCCTGAGTGTAAAAAAGAGCAACAGAGGGGACTGGAATCGGGAAAAGAGCGACTGTCTTGTGCTCTCTGGCCTGAACGACTGGGACTCAGAAGATCTGGATGCAATTCCAAGCTGTGCCAGACTCCCTGCCTGGCCCCAGGTGAGTCACTTAGCCCAAGATCCACAAAGGGACGTTGGTGTTCGATGTTCAGCATTGCAATGCCAAGCATCGATTAGCCTAGGACAGGGGTCCCCAATGCGGTGCCCGCGGGCGCCATGGTGCCCACCGGGACATTTTAGTGCGCCCGCAGGACACCGTGCCACCGAAATGCTGCCGCCGAGAGCGGCCGCCAGAGAACCGCCCGCCAAAATGCCGCCGAGAAGCGTTGCCATTTATCGGCAGCATTTCGGTGGCGACGCTCCTTAACCGGCACCCACCACAGCCTTCTGGGAATAGCAATTTTCCTAGTCAAATTTGTAATGACTGGCAAACACACAGAGAGACTGGAGGCCAAAGTGAGAAACATAAAATTGCATGGCTCTTCATTTCATTGCCTGAAACTGAGAAGCTGGATAAGTGATGAGGTACATTTAAGTACCACTAATCATGTATTTGTTGACGGCATTGATTCAGCAAATATTATTGAAATTGTGCCTTTTCTTTCATCACGTGTTGTAGGTTATTGATGCATATTTGAGCTGTGTGGTCGAGAAAGCAGATGGAAAGGTCAGCTACTTACTGGGATGGTACACGAAAGTGTACATGGAGTCAATAAGTAAACAATCACGTGAATATGTCGCACAACATATTTAAGTCCGAATACCCTTGAAATATCAACATAAACCTGAAATTGCAACATTTCAGTGTATTTACTGCTGCCAAACATTTACTGAAATGTATTTGGAGGTGCATATCGGACATACAATACTAGACTACCTGTGGGCCACAGTTAGTGGCTGTACAGTTTTGCTGTACAGTTCAGTGGGTCCGTTAATTAAACACAAATATGCGAACAGCTTAGTCGGTTTTTACATTAAGTAAGACAGACCACATTGATTACAAATCTTTTTGTTTCTACAGGACTCTCTTACATACCTGATTGGTAACACTAAGGATCCCTTGCATGTCTGTCTATGTTAAATTCATTCTGTTCTTGATGTGCCAGAATTATTAATGCATTAATAACTTTGTTGACTGTCAACAGGTACAAGCCATCTCATCAGTAGTTTCCACTGTCATTCTCTCAGGCAGAGCTCCACAAATGAAAGGGAAGGTAAATGCTAACACACTTTCATACGTAGCATGAGCAAAGCACAGTTTCATTCAGTGAGTTAAACACAGGGTGAAACAGCAAATACACTGCGATGTTTGATGTGGAGGAGTACTCTACTAGTAATACAGCTAACGAAATTGGGAAATACAGTATAATGTACATTTCATGGTGTGCTTCACTGGAAACTATAATTGCTTTTCTATTTTTTTTTAAATAAATACAGAGTGAATTACTTCAAAATGATATATTGTTGCTTCCTTACCACACACTAGGTCATTGGGTTCTTGCGGTAAGATGTTTTGTATTGTAATTCTGGATTATGGGCAATAAATGTGGTATTAAATAAGAGATTTGTAATTTGTAATGATATAATTTCCTGTGTTGCGGGTTTTCAGTGAGTTCAGTGCATGCAAAGGAAAGTGGAGTGTGAATGTTAAAAATAAAATGCTTCTGTTCAAGTTTCGTTGATAATGTAACTTGGAAGAATGCATTCTGTATTGAATTGATCAATGATTTCACAATATGCTTTTCTCTTGTGTGTTACTGAGACATTACAAACGAGAATATGTTAATTGCATAATGATCTTTGATAAATCAGTATAAAATTTTTGAAATAATCGCATTTCCAGTATAGTTTGTGAATATATTGACACTTACAGATAGCCTTGGTGAAAAAAACGGAATTGTTAATAATTGACCCCTTGTGTGACGAGATGAGATATGAAAGAACATGCCTGAGGAATTGAAGGTGATTTATTAGATACTTACTTTTACAGTAGACCTGAACTGTTCCACTGAAATTTTTTTAAAGGGAATGTAACAATAGTGAGAGTAATATCTTCCTGTTAGCTACAACTAAAAATTGAAACAGCATGGACTTGTACTAAATATGCTTAGTAACGGACTTTGAGTGAACTTGTGTGATTTGACTGGGGCGAACGACTTCACAGGATGCGGACATGAAACGGTAGCATGTTGCATGACTGAGAATGTGTTATTATCAACACGGGGCACGGCAAATCGGGTGATACATTGTGTAAGAGTGAGACAATCCTATGAAAGCAAGTGTGAGTATATATGTGAGCAATAAGTCATTTCAATCATTCATTAAAAAGAGCTAGAATTGATTTGTATCTATGTCCAGAAAGTGGAGGGAAAAAAAAAAAAAGGAAAGAAAAGCTCATTTATGCAGTCCGCTAATGTACTCTCTAAAAATTTCAGAAACTTCATCAAACGATTAACTAGAAAATCCTCATCTGATTGGAATAGTAAAATTGTTCAGCATCCCAGACAAAGTGATGGCCACAACTGCGGACCACTCATCTTCAAGGTATTGAACACCAAATTGCCATTATCATTTGTTATGTACGTGTAATTATCCAGGGTGACAGTAAATGCCAGAGATTACCAGTGGGCACTGCACTGGCATCCTTGCCAAGGTGTGTGGGGTGGGCTTGTGGCCCCCAGAAGGGATGCGGTCTCCGGCGGAAGGTGCGGTGCTGGGGGCCAGATTCCACCAGCCAGCCCTTCCTGACAGCTGCTGCTGCTGCAGTGGCCAGGAGCACCAGGCTCTTGTAAATTGCCAGAACACAGGGCCCCTTTTGCTCCCCCACTGTCGGTGGCCCTGCCAGTAGCATGCAACAGCGTTGCCGGACCCTATGGCAGGACCGCTGACGCGGGGGGAATGTGATAAAGGGGACAGCGATGTTAAAGCATAACGCACTGCCAGAGAGGAAGTGTAACGTCAGCCGTGTACGGGCCGGTACCTGTGGCCGGTTCTTACCGGTATGCTGGACTGGTACACTTTCACCTCTGGTAATTATGATGTTTATTCTAAATATCAGTGTTGTTAGAAACTTATTTGCAGCACAAAGACATCAGTACGGTAGAAACAACTCAAGAGGCTAATACGGCATTTAGAAAACATATAGCAATTCTTCTAATGAAAGAGTCAAGTAATTACTTTCTACCATGTACTGTGGACTCATTAGGTACATGTGAAGATAACAGGAAGAGTGGAATTATGTCACGTAGCAGACAGTTATCTTAATATCCCTGAAGTGGGATATCTCACAGGTCTGGTTCTGTAATGGTGACTATGAATCAATAATATCTTCAAGTACTCAAAAATCTGAATGGGGTGAATGGTTGCTATTGATCGACCAGTTGAATGAAATTGGTATTCTTATATACAGGTGCAGTAAAGTAAAAATTTGAGAAAATATGACTCACAAAAAAGAAAAAGATACGTTCAAATCAGTGACGGATTAAAATATTGACATTAATTAATACATCAAGATTTGCATTTTCAGTGTTGGTCGTAACGTATTCATCATTTCATAGGGCTATATTTATTTCCAAGAAAGCGTGGAGGACTACTGCATATACTGCAACCTTGTCAACTGTGAAAAGGAAAGTGAGGCTTGCACGATGGTAAGAAACATAGAACTGTATGAGAAATAAATGCCATAAACTGCCTAAGGATCATGATTCTTGTAAAAATTTCACATCAGTAAACATTTTCATCATGCTGATAGGCATCTGTTAGGTACTGCTGACATGTGGAAGGAATAGCATGGGTGAATGCAAAGTATGTCAGGTTTCAGAGGAACAGCCGTGTTAGTCTGTATTCGCAAAAAGAAAAGGAGTACTTGTGGCACCTTAGAGACTAACCAATTTATTTGAGCATGAGCTTTCGTGAGCCACAGCTCACTTGAAAGGTGCCACAAGTACTCCTTTTCTTTTTGCAAAGTATGTGTAACATTATAATTTCTGTGATTTCATTTTCTCAATTGTTACTTATCAAAGGCCCAGTGTGATTCTTGCAAGAGGTGGACACACATGCCCTGCATTACAGAAGGAACCAATCAAGACTACTTGACTGATGAGAAGAAAGGGTACAACTGCAAAAATTGTGCATAGTTCCCTTCTTTACCAAAAAGAAAAAAACCCCCAAAACCCATTATGTTTAAATGTCTCTTGTTCAAAACATAATGCAACCAAAAGAAATTTTTTTATTTATATACCAGATTATAATAATAAATGTTTTTCATTTGAAAAAAGATATTCTCGGTATTTGTGTCCATGTGTATAATGCAAATTCTAAAAGCAGCAAAGGGGAAGCAAATCGTGAGTGTTTTTGACCACAAAACCCCATCCCTCCTGATTTGCAACCATCCCTGGACCAGTGACAGGTACATGGTCAGCCAAGTCATTGGAAATAAGCAAGGAGGAAGCCAGTGAATAAAATCAAAGGGGCACTGTGGTATCACCTTGTGCTCATGGGCATGCTCGGTACCCCCAAACCTCACCTCCCTTTTCACGTATCAACTGCGCACATTAGCTAGGAGGGAGGGAATTGAGACTGTTTTCGAACAAAAACCCCATCCCTCCTGATTCACAACCCCTGGACCAGGCGGTAAAATCAATTTGGCACATTAGCAAGCAGGAAGCAAATCGTGAGTGTTTTTGACCAAAACCCCATCCCTCCTGATTCGCAACCCTGGCCAGGCAGTAGCAAGTCCTGAGAAGTAGCCAAGATGGTCACTTTGCATGGCAGAAACTGCACCTAGTTGCAAAAGGGGAGGGTTGAGATTTGTGTCCTCACACCGGCTCAGCCGGCCGGGGGATTGGGCTGGCCGCTGGAGCAGTGCACATCAATGTAGGGCACCAGGAAATTTGGGGCAATTTGCCCTCCCTTGCAGCTGCGTACTTTGCGTATGGGTAAGGGTGGCCCTGTGTCTCAGCACAGAGCCGCTACGCCTGAGCTCTCACAGCCGTGCTGTGGGGCTATGTAAACAGGGCTTTCCCCTCACCCCCGCGGCGGGCTGTGCAGAGGAGGATTTAGCGTTAACGGGGCCCTGTGCTCAGCTTCATTCTTGGGGCCCCTCCTTGGGACCCAGCCAAGGAAAAGAACACTCGCTCTGATCTCCCCCCCCGGACCCTCTTTTTCATTCTTTTCTTCATCCTCCTCCTATAAGTAATAGGAAGTAAATGAAAAAAAAGTGAGGGACCTTGATTGTTCTTGTAGCCTAACTTATTTTTCACAGACCACTTGAAAATTGCCGAGGGTCTCGACGGCCCACGTAGTGATCTTCCCAAATATTCTTTGTACCATTAGCCAACTAGTGTAAAGCGCTTTGGATAAGGGTACTTTATAAAAAAAAATGTAAAAGAACATTGGGGTGCAGGGTCTGACCAGGAGTTAGGGTGTGGGAGGGGGCTCAGGGCTGGGGGTGCAGGGTCTGGGAGGAAGTTAGGGTACAGGAACAGGCTGGGGGTTGGGGTGCAGGGTCTGGCCAGGAGTTAGGGTGTGGGGGGGGGGGGCTCAGGGCTGGGGGTGCAGGGTCTGGGAGGAAGTTAGGGTACAGGAACAGGCTGGGGGTTGGGGTGCAGGGTCTGGCCAGGAGTTAGGGTGTGGGAGGGGGCTCAGGGCTGGGGGTGCAGGGTCTGGGAGGAAGTTAGGGTTCAGGAACAGGCTGGGGGTTGGGGTGCAGGGTCTGGCCAGGAGTTAGGGTGTGGGAGGGGGCTCAGGGCTGAGGGTGCAGGGTCTGGGAGGGAGTTAGGGTACAGAAGCAGGCTGGGGGTTGGGGTGCGGGGTCTGGCCAGGAGTTAGGGTGTGGGAGGGGGCTCAGGGCTGAGGGTGCAGGGTCTGGGAGGGAGTTAGGGTACAGAAGCAGGCTGGGGGTTGGGGTGCGGGGTCTGGCCAGGAGTTAAGGTGTGGGAGGGCGCTCAGCGCTGGGGGTGCAGGGTCTGGGAGGAAGTTAGGGTACAGGAGCAGGTTGGGGTGCAGGGTCAGGCCAGGAGTTAGGGTGCAGGAGGGGGCTCAGGGCTGGGGCAGGCGATTGGGGTGTGGAGTGCTTACCTGGGGCAGCTTCTGTTTGGTGTGAGGGGTGCAGGTGGGGATGGGGTGGGGGTGCAGGAGCTCCCGTTTGGTGCTCAGGGCAGGGGTGCAGGAATCAGGGCAGGGCAGGGGGTGTGTGGGGGCTGGGGGTATGTGGGGGGGTGCAGGAGTCAGGGCTGCGAGAGACTTTTGTCTTTTCCCCTCCCTTTATTGTCCACAAACATCCACAAATGCTGCTGATTGTTTTGTCCACAGAACTGGCTTCCGCCAGCATCCCACAATGCGACCGACAGAACCTGGCTCTTCCCTACCCATGATCAATCTAGCTGGCCATTAGATTGCTCCGGACCCTGGACTGGTAACTGGTAACTATAACATCGACTGGCGGGGGGACAATGGGGGTGTGTCTAAGTGTGTGTGTTTATGTCAGCATATGCTAGCTGCCTTACTATTGTATTCTCAATAAACACGGCGTATTGCCTTACCCCTGAAAAAGGTCCTGTGTGCTTTTTATAAGCGTAACAGCTGCCCTGGCTCCTGCCGGACTTAGTGGACTTAGTGATGGACATGGGGGGGGGGTGAGGGCTCCGACTGGGGGTGTGGGCTCTGGGGTGGGGCTGGTGATGAGGGGTTTGGGGTGCAGGAGCGGGCTCTGGGCTGGGGTAGGAGGTTGGTGTGTGAGAGGGCGTGAGGGTGTGGGCGGCTTGGCGGGAGGCGGGGTTTGCGTGAACCGTCTGGGGACACCATCCTGGGAGCCGGGTGTGGGTCGGCGGAGGCCTTGGGGCCCTGTAGGCTGCGGTGCGGGGTGAGATGTGGCTGCAGCGGGCCAGGGCCACCCGGGCTGAGCGTTGGGAGAGGGCGGAGGGTGCCGCTGGCTGCTCCACGGTGGGGGCTGGTTTGCCGCGGGCGGGGAGTGGCGCTGGTTCAAGCCCCGACGGGAGGGCTGGTTCGAGCCCCCCAGACCCTTCCCATGACATCCTCCTCATGCTTGCTCCTAGGAGGGCTGTGTGTGTGTGTGTGGAGGATCTTCTCCCCCATCCCCCCAGGTGGGTGCATGACTCTCCCAGAAGGGATGCTCCCTAAGGAGCAGTTTAAATAAAAAGGCCGGGGAAATATCAGGCTTATTAATGTGCTAAAGAGACTGTGACGGATGCATATAAAACCAACCAACCAAACCACATTAGAAATGAACTCTAGAGTAAGAAAGGGGAGGTGAACAAAAGTGCTGAGATTTGCTCAGTGACAAGAAACGGCCCAATGGTGGCTGGCACAAGAGGTTGGGAGGTGGCAATGCTGGCGACTGACAGAATTTTATCTACAAGACCCAGTTGTCTCTCCCAATGCAGCAGCATGGCAAGGGTTAAACGGGAAATATGCCCCAAAAGCACCCTCTGAAATGTAATGCTTTCATTGCCCTGAGGGAGCCGCACTGGGGGAGTTACCCATAAATTATTTCTTATTCATATTACAATAGCACATAGACCTCCCTCCCTGCTGCCACCAACCAAGATCCCTTCCTCTTTCCTATTATGGCCGACAGCACACAGAGCCACACCCTTCCCTACAGTCAAGATGAGGGGCCTGTTCTGCCCCGCGCTGCCCAGACACACAGGGAGAGACAGTCCCTGCCCTGGCTGAGATCAGGGCCCCGTTGTGCCAGGCGCTGTCCAGACACACAGGGAGAGACAGTCCCTGCCCCAGCTGAGATCAGGCCCCCACTGTGCCTGGCGCTGCCCAGACACACAGAGAGACAGTCCCTGCCCCGGCTGAGATCAGGGCTCCGTTGTGCCAGGCGCTGTCCAGACACACAGGGAGAGACAGTCCCTGCCCCAGCTGAGATCAGGCCCCCACTGTGCCTGGCGCTGCCCAGACACACAGGGAGAGACAGTCCCTGCCCCAGCTGAGATCAGGGCCCCGTTGTGCCGGGCGCTGTACAGACACATAGGGAGAGACAGTCCCTGCCCCAGCTGAGATCAAGGCTCAGGTTATCAGGCCCCATTGCCTCGAAACTCTTCCACAAACTTGTTGTCAGTGTTTTGGGGCTGAGGGTTGAGTTTTTCGTTTCTTGTTTCAGTTTCTCTCCTTTGAGCTGCGGGGAAGGGCGGAGACGAAGGCCTCGTGAGATGTAATCTGGCTGGCTGGCGCTGACAACGATGCTGCAGCCCCAGCAAACCCTGTGATCTCCCTTGCTGGTCTGGGCCTGGGGATTTCAGCCCAGGGCCACGGGGAGCAGGAAGGGGACGGGGATATTCGTGCCGAGAGGGCGACGCTGGAAGGAGGTTGACTTGCTACTCTACCGGTTTGCTACAGTGGTTTTCAGCAGCTGCGGTCAGAGCTCCTCAGCGCAGATCTTGTTTGTTTCTGCAGCTTCCTGGGACTTGGCTCTGGCCACAGGGACCCACCGAGGCTGGTAAGTTTCCACTGCTGCTTATGGTGGCACTGGGGCAGGGTGCCCCCAATTCTTCCCCACCAACCCCCTGCAGGGATGTCCCCCCCTCCCCGGGCTCTCCCTTCTCTCTGCGCGCCCCCCCCCCCGCACTGCCAGGGCAGAGACCCCCCGCCCTGTGGGGGCCACCCCTTCCCACTGTCCCCCAGTCTCTGCCCCCTCGGTGGGTCTCCCCCAGTTCCTGCCAAGGCAGAGGCCCCCCCTTCCTGCCCCTCTGCTGGATCTCTCCCCCTCCCTGCCCCACAGTCCCTGCCAGGGCAGAGCCCCCCTCCTGTGCTGAGTTTGGGTTGCGTGGGGGGGGGCATGGCTGGGGGGCCTGGGGTGCAGAAAAGGGAAAGGACACGTCACTTTGTTGACTTTGGTGGGGGGGGGCGGGGAGGAGAAACGCAAGAGCTAATCATGACTCCTGCCCTGGCTGCAGCCAGTCAGAGCACACTCAGGCATCAAGTGATTGCCGGGGAAGCTGGTGTAAACAGCCCCTCCGGCCGGCAGAAGTGATCAATCAAGAGGGCTGGGAGTGAGGAACTGGAAAGTACCCGCAGGGCTGGCCCCAATGCAGAAGGCGCTCAGGGATGCGGGGCTGGACCCTGGCTGGGCGCCTGATTGCGGGGGCCATTAAGTACTCCAGCTGGCAGCAGCAGGGGGGCCCGAGCATGCTGGGGGGGGGGACGACCCGACCCCCCCAAGCAGAGATCTGACCCCATAAAGGGAGAAGAGCCAGAGAGTCTACTGGTGACTTAGCTATTGCAATTGATTTTATGTAGGAAGCGCCTAGATATTGGTAGGTTTCAGAGGAACAGCCGTGTTAGTCTGTATTCGCAAAAAGAAAAGGAGTACTTGTGGCACCGTAGAGACTAACCAATTTATTTGAGCATGAGCTTTCGTGAGCCACAGCTCACTTCATCAGATGTTTACCGTGGAAACTGCAGCAGACTTTATATACACACAGAAATCATGAAACAATACCTCCTCCCACCCCACTGTCCTGCTGGTAACAGCTTATCTAAAGTGATCAACAGGTGGGCCATTTCCAGCACAAATCCAGGTTTTCTCACCCTCCACCCCCCCACACAAATTCACTCTCCTGCTGGTGCTAGCCCATCCAAAGTGACAACTCTTTACATAATCAAGTCGGGCTATTTCCTGCATAGATCAAGGTTTTCTCACATCCCCCCCACCCCCATACACACACAAACTCACTCTCCTGCTGGTAATAGCTCATCTAAACTGACCACTCTCCAGGTTTAAATCCAAGTTAAACCAGAACATCTGGGGGGGGGGGTAGGAAAAAACAAGAGGAAACAGGCTACCTTGCATAATGACTTAGCCACTCCCAGTCTCTATTTAAGCCTAAATTAATAGTATCCAATTTGCAAATGAATTCCAATTCAGCAGTTTCTCGCTGGAGTCTGGATTTGAAGTTTTTTTGTTTTAAGATAGCGACCTTCATGTCTGTGATTGCGTGACCAGAGAGATTGAAGTGTTCTCCGACTGGTTTATGAATGTTATAATTCTTGACATCTGATTTGTGTCCATTTATTCTTTTACGTAGAGACTGTCCAGTTTGACCAATGTACATGGCAGAGGGGCATTGCTGGCACATGATGGCATATATCACATTGGTGGATGTGCAGGTGAACGAGCCTCTGATAGTGTGGCTGATGTGATTAGGCCCTGTGATGGTGTCCCCTGAATAGATATGTGGGCACAATTGGCAACGGGCTTTGTTGCAAGGATAAGTTCCTGGGTTAGTGGTTCTGTTGTGTGGTATGTGGTTGTTGGTGAGTATTTGCTTCAGGTTGCGGGGCTGTCTGTAGGCAAGGACTGGCCTGTCTCCCAAGACTTGTGAGAGTGTTGGGTCATCCTTTAGGATAGGTTGTAGATCCTTAATAATGCGTTGGAGGGGTTTTAGTTGGGGGCTGAAGGTGACGGCTAGTGGCGTTCTGTTATTTTCTTTGTTAGGCCTGTCCTGTAGTAGGTAACTTCTGGGAACTCTTCTGGCTCTATCAATCTGTTTCTTTACTTCTGCAGGTGGGTATTGTAGTTGTAAGAAAGCTTGACAGAGATCTTGTAGGTGTTTGTCTCTGTCTGAGGGGTTGGAGCAAATGCGGTTGTATCGCAGAGCTTGGCTGTAGACGATGGATCGTGTGGTGTGGTCAGGGTGAAAGCTGGAGGCATGCAGGTAGGAATAGCGGTCAGTCATTATGCAAGGTAGCCTGTTTCCTCTTGTTTTTTCCTACCCCCCCCCAGATGTTCTGGTTTAACTTGGATTTAAACCTGGAGAGTGGTCAGTTTAGATGAGCTATTACCAGCAGGAGAGTGAGTTTGTGTGTGTATGGGGGTGGGGGGGATGTGAGAAAACCTTGATCTATGCAGGAAATAGCCCGACTTGATTATGTAAAGAGTTGTCACTTTGGATGGGCTAGCACCAGCAGGAGAGTGAATTTGTGTGGGGGGGTGGAGAGTGAGAAAACCTGGATTTGTGCTGGAAATGGCCCACCTGTTGATCACTTTAGATAAGCTGTTACCAGCAGGACAGTGGGGTGGGAGGAGGTATTGTTTCATGATTTCTGTGTGTATATAAAGTCTGCTGCAGTTTCCACGGTAAACATCTGATGAAGTGAGCTGTGGCTCACGAAAGCTCATGCTCAAATAAATTGGTTAGTCTCTACGGTGCCACAAGTACTCCTAGATATTGGTGTCCGTCAGCCAGATAAAACCCTAAGGCAGGTGGATAGATCAAAGGACGGGGCTGGGTGTAGAGGGGAAGCTGGTGGGGTTGGATGTGAGGGGGTTGAAAGGAAGGAGCCAGTTGTGGGGGGGAAGCAGCAGCTGGGCACAAACCCCGCGAGCTGGATGCCAACTGGGTGATAAAATGACAGAGGAATTTGGGGAGGAAGAGACCAGAGATGGGGCGGGATCTCTGAAGTGTTGGGCAGCTGTCGGAAGGAATTAGACAAATCAAATTTATGCTCAGGGCGGTTTCAGGTCTCTCGCTGCTGCTGCTAGCCCAGGAGGCTGCTGATCATGCACCCCCAGTAAGACACACTGCTGCTGCTTAGGCTGGGGGGAGCCTGGGCCCAGACAGGATCCCCTAACTCCTCTCCCAGGAGCTGCAGAAGACGCAGAGAGGGATGGGGAACTGCAGTCAGGTGGCACATGCGAGCCCCCACTCTGCTGCCCCCAGGCACTGTGAGGGCAGCCACCCCCAAAGCTTGTTGCCTCCTGCAGGGCTTCCTTCTGTCACTGCCCACCTCCCCGGTCACTGGGAGGGCAGAGCCTTTCCCGCCCCCTTATGGGGTCTGCCTCTCAGTCACTGTCAGGGCAGTGCCTGGGGCTCAGCACCAGTGGGGTTGGGATGGCAGTTTCCTGCTTCTTGGGGGGGAGCATCTTGCCAGCGTTGAGCAGTGGCTAGCTATAGTGTGTCTATGTCTCCATCTCCAATACCAGCATTTCCTGGGACGGCATAAAACCAGAAACACAGTGGCCCAGGGAACGAAATTTATACATATGACACGTTACCTTGAGGACAACATTTTAGCAACCAGAACCCATTACTAGCACACTGTCATTAACCCATTCTGGCCCAGAACCTTTTTTTTTTAAAACACCGGATCCAGAACCGAAGAGATCCCGGGGATGATATTTACACCTACAGCATGTTACCTTCAGGACAATAGTTTAGCAATGAGAAGCAAGTGGTAGCATACTCGTATTAACCTGTTCTGGCCAACTACCATGTTTTAATGCCAAAAAGGACTCTCAACACACGGGTCTGAAGTGGCACGGGTGACCAAAATGGATTGTGTAAATCATGAACCCGTACTCCCACTGCAGCCTTTTATACTGCCTCATTTCCCTGAGCAGCCCCAGCCCCACTATGGGGTGCATGTAAATGGTGCAGAGGGTTTTGAATTTCCCCCCACCCCAAACACACACTCACCTGGCTGAACTTCACCCCTTAATGCTTTGTTGCTTATCTCTGACCAGTGCTACAAAATACAGAGAATATGAAAAACAGCTACCCTGTATACTCGGCAGCTATTTTTCAAATATGATCAAATACCTTTGGTATTAGAGGACTTTCTGAATCATAAGTCTTGAATACAGTCCACTTGGCGGACTATTTGCAAAACAATATTTTTTTCAAAATGAACATGTTTTATCCGCTAGAAAAGTAGTTAACACAACAAATCTAAATGGTAGCACAGGGATAAGGGAAGCTTTGCAACAATCCCAGCTGATTTAAATGCTTGTTGTGCTGATGGACAAAACATGTGAAATGTCAACACGATTGCAACATGTTGCAGTGGGGGAGGTTTAGGTTGGATATTAGGAAAAATTATTTCACTAGGAGGGTGGTGAAACACTGGAATGCATTACCTAGGGAGGTGGTGGAATCTCCTTCCTTAGAAGTTTTTAAGGTCAGGCTTGACAGAGCCCTGGCTGGGATGATTTAGTTGGGGTTGGTCCTGCTTTGAGCAGGGGGTTGGACTAGATGACCTCCTGAGGTCCCTTCTGTGATGCAGCAGGGAGGGGGGAGTGATGACCTGGGAATGTGCCCTGGGGATGGGAGACCTGAGAGCCTGTAATCTGAGCCGGGAGGGGGAGATAACACCTCTGCCCGGGAATGTGGACAGAGGCTGCAGGAGAGAGCCTGCTGAGGGGTAGGGGGGGTGGGTTAGTTTCAGTTTGGTGCTGGGTAGAGGAACGCAGGGAACCCCAGGGCTGGGGTCTAAGCTCCCTGCTCCCCCAGAAGGACTTGACTGAGGTGTCCTGGTTGAACCCACAAGCTCTGTTTTAGACTGTGTTCCTGGTGTCCAATAAACCTTCTGTTTTACTGGCTGGCTGAGAGTCTCAGTGAATCCCAGGAAGAGGGGTGCAGGGCCTGGACTCCCCCACACTCCGTGACACCTTCCAACCCTGATATTCTATGATTTGGTTTTAAATGATAACGATTGAAACCCAGCTGCAACCGTTATTAGTGGAAACAGAAACATCCTTAACTGAAGCTGTGTAGTTGCATCTGTGTGTGTGCTCATTTTTGGAGCTATGTGCATACAGTAAGGGGTAGTTACTTCCACACACAAACACATCCACATTCAGCTACATGTACTGACAACAATAGCAACAACAAATGCATAAGCAGTCGTATGTCATCTCATTCTCCTGCAGACCTGATACATCCGAGCTAGCGCCATTATAGATTTTTCAACCTGATTTTGATCTCATTCACTGGTGTCCATACACCTACTCCAGGTTTACATCAATGTGACTAAAATCAGAATCTGGCCCCCTCTGATGACTGGGCTCTTCTTCCGGGCCTCAGGCTAACCACATCCTGAGTTCAGTCTTCGTGCTGCCAGGTACACTGACGGAAATCCAGAGTAACTCCATCCACAATGCTTACACCTGCTGCAGCTGCAAGCAGAATCTGACCCAGGGATTGAAATCATCAGGCCTTTTGCCTGAGAAAAGGCTGCTGAAACAGGCCTGTGATCCTCGTTCAGGGCATAATATTCTTAACTATACATAGGGCCCTTCTTTTTCATTTTTTATTTTATTTCATTTTGTCCCAGGAATGTATCGGTGTCTATTACTACTACAACAAAAATAGGACTGAAAATTAGTGGAAAAATCTATTAATAATTTTTTTGGATAAATATTGGGGTTTATTTTGGTGGACGGAAGGACAGGGGAAAAATATTCAGCAAATTAATGCTTTGATGAATGGAATTCAATGTAGTTTGCTGCAGAACTAAAAGAGAACTCAGAACATTACCACCTCTGAGTTTAAAACAATTTATCTCTAATCCGCATGTAAAATTTTTCATTTGAACAAACAGTTTACTGATGTAGACTTAGAACTATTAGCCCATAAATATTTACATTTAATAATTGGTGCTTACACTCAACTTCATCCTTTTCTCCTGTTTTTGTTTTTTAAAAACTTTTGAATACTTCCTTGTGTTCTGAACTGTATTCGGATGCAGATTTTCATTTTCTTCCCATTTTAGTGTGTCAGATCTTTAAACTGTTATCTGCCAACAGCTTGAAACGTGTACGTGGTAGGCGTGAGATTCATATGTTCAGATGCGCACAAACTTCAGAGCTTGCATGCGTGCCTGTTTTTCTATTGTGTGTATCTTGTAGACTAATACGTAGGCTTACTTCAGTGGGCAGCTTTGCATATACACACAGACTAATGTACTATTGTAATACACATATCTCATGCATGGATTGTATTTTCCTAATAAAATAAGTTATTTTTTATATATATTTGAATTATACAAAAGTAGGGAAAATCGGAAAAAAATAATACTTTTTGTAAAAGCTGAGATTTTTTTGATAAAAATCGGTTTAAACTGAAAACAAAGGGGCCTAACTGTACATTAACAGCAGTGAAACGGCTATTTGTGCTAAATGGCTGTTAAGAATCCAAGACTTTATGCACAGTGGAGCCTGCCAAATTACGTCTGGGCTTTAGTGACATTGTTACCAGCAAAAAACATGTACAAACTATATTGAGTTCAAAGATGAATTTTGGAGAATATTTAGTTCAGCGTACGTACACTCAGAAGTGGGCTATGGAGTTATTAAATAATCCTCCAACTGAATCTCACCTAAATTGCCAGAACAAGCCGGATTCTGATTGGTATGGTTCCCCCACTCCCAATCCTTGGCAAACGATTCTATGAAAAGGAGCTGCTTTGTGCTGGATTCACGTTACTGACACAAACAGCTGGATATTATTTTCATACCAAGAGGGCATAACTCACCCAGAGAGTTAAGATCCTGCAAAATGTCATGGTCCCAAAGAGTGGTGAACTTTTTCATTGTTTTAGTCAACAGAGGAATCACCTAAAGCATCCAAATTAATGTCTCCAACCACTTTAATAATATAGCTTTTAAACATCTTAATGTAAAATAAAATTTACTCCTGGGCTATGTGTGTCTATGCCAGGTTTCAGCCTGCAGGACATTTTAATAGTGAAGTCAGAAATACTGAGAAACATATTTCCTGGGGAGTTTCAAAATTAAGAAGGGGAAAACTCCCCCCCCCCCCCCCCCGTATCCAATTACTAATGACATGGAGTCATGCAAGTATGGAGACAGATAGCGTGCATATTTTTGTGTGCATGTATTAACCCTCGTAACATCTTCATTTCCATCCACATTACTCTGGAGCATGAGGAAAGGTGCTTCTGTTTCTCTAAGTCAATGGTCGCCAAACTGCAGGGTGTGCCTCCCCCGGGGGGCATGGCAGAGCTGGGGCCAGCACCCACGGAGGGCGGGGAGGGAGTGCCACGGAGTCCTGCTCTGCCCCCAGCCCTGCCCCCAGCCTCAGCCCCCAGCTGCAACTCCGATCCCAGCCCCATCCCAGCCCCGCTCCCAGCGCCACCCGAAGCCTTGGCCCCCGGCCATGGCCCCTCTCCTGGCCCCAGACGCGCTCCTAGCTGCGGCCCCAGCTTCACCACCCCCTTACCCATGTCCCCCCCAACCAAGCCATGACCCTGCTCCCAGCCCCAACTTCAGGGTGTGTGTGTGTGGACAGGGGTAACGGGGGGCATGATGTGAAAAGTTTGGGGACCACTGCTCAATGTACTGCTCTGGCACTGACCATTCAGTGTTTGGAAAACCCCTCTATTATCTACACAAAAGGATGAGCTGCAGACAGAGCTTCTGCCTGAATGACGTGTCTTTGCTGAAGGACGCTTTTTTTCTAGTAATAAATGTTTCGTGTTGTTCACATTGATTGTAGTTCCCGTGTTTATTTAAGTCTCCTTTTTGCTTAAGGAGACAGCTAGCTGTGTTTCCAAATCTTCTCCATCTCTCTCTTTCCCCATTTAAAGAATATTCTGTGTCCAGTGAATGTTTTATAATGTTTGGATAGTGAAGGCATTTTGCATGCTGCATGGAGTTGCAGTCCTGGTCCTAATCCAACAATTATGAAATTCAATTTGAAATAAAATGTATGCTGAAAACCTTCCAGCGACTGCTCTAGGTTTGATATACTGGTTTATTCTGGCAGCTATTCTGAAGGTTCTGCCTGGCTCCGCTTCACATCTGCCCCCTTTTGCAGGCTAGAATCTCAAACAATGGGACAATTTAATACGCCTGTTAGTTATGGAGGCAGTTTAAAGTTATGCATTATTCTGCCCAAAACCACGTGTTCTCTGCTCTGAAATTCCTGTTGATGAGTGTGAGGACTTTCTCTTGCTCCTAATGTATTTATTGCCCATTATGTCCCTTGCCAGGTGTAAGTAATTTTGTGCCTATGAGTTTGTCTGCACTAGAAGCGCTACAGTTGGACTTACAGTTGGGGGGTTGGACTAGATGACCTCCTGAGGTCCCTTCCAACCCTGATATTCTATGACTCTACAGTGTGTCAGCTGAAGCTGCTCTATGCTGATGGGACATAGGTTATACCGCAATAAATGGTACTGTAGATCTAGCCTTAGCCTTTCGGGTTTTGTCCCTACATGCTTGTGCTATTCTTTTGTACTTCTCCTTAGCAATCCCCCCACGTTTCCACTTTTTGTAGGATTCCTTGTTAATTTTCAGGTCATTAAAGAGCCATATTGGCCTCTCACTCCTCTTCCTAGGGTAGTTTGCAGATGTGCCTTTAATATTGACTCCTTGAGAAACTGCCAGCTCTCCTGAACACCTTTATCCCATAGACTTCCCCTATTCCACTATAACGTGCACAGAAGCATGGAGGATCACTGAGGAACCACCTAGCCACTCTGTGGCTGTCAAGGACCATAGTCCATAGGGCTGTCGGTCTGACCTGCTGACAGTCGTCAGAACTAGAAACTCAACTATGACGGAGGACTCCAGTCCTGGGAAAAGTCAGCGCCTTTGATTAGGCCTACAATTTAGATTGTTACATTGAAAAACAAAACAACCAAATATTTGAAATGGTTCTACCAGTGAAGTATTCCAGATCCACGCTGTATGGAAATGCTGTATAAACGACTACTCCTGCTACTACCAATGAAAACAAGAATTACAACCACAAAAGCAGAAATAGGTTTAGACTCCCACAAATAATAATAGTTAATATCTAACGTTTTATTGCACAGAAGGTGGTACAGTATTAAAAGTTGATTTTGACTGGGTTTTGATGTCTAGTACATTGCTTTAACATGGCTCTGTTTATATTGGCCTACACATTATTTTTTGTTCTCCCTTCACTTTGTGAATATGCTGTTCTGGATATTTTGGATCAATAATACATGAATTAAATGAGTAATGAAAGGTTGGTTCGTTTTTTTTTTTTCAGCTGTATCTACTCATAAAGGTATTTATTGCCTGGAATGGGCATTTAAAGATGGTTTTGGAAAAGGATTTGTGTACTATAGCATTATTCTCAGTTGGCTGTATTATGTGTGTCCTTTTGGTCCAGTGTAACACTTTGGAATCGAGTGTTGCAGGTCCTAATTGGTTTTAAAAAATTGGTTCTGGTCTGGAACGGCTTAATGACAGTGTGCTACTAATCAGTTGTCATTCCTAAAATATTTTCCTCAAGGTAATGTATTATATATATATATATATATATATCAACCCCTGGGCCACTGCAGAACTGACTGCTTCTGGTCCTTATCTATGTTAAAAAAATGTTTCGGGGCTGAAATGGGTTAATGACCACGTGCTACTAATTGGTTTTCATTGCTAAAATATTGTCCTTGAGATAATGTGCTATATTTCTAAATTTCAACCCCTGGACCACTTCAGAAACAACTGTTCCTGGCACTTCTTACTGTTAAAAAATGGTTTGGCGCTGGAAAGAGTTAATGACAGTCTGCTACTGCTCGATTCTCACTGTTAAAATATTGTCCTTGAGGTCATGCACTGGCTGTGTAACTTGGTTCCCCTGGATCACTTTGAAACCATCTGTTCCATGTTCTTGTTGTTATCATAGAATCATAGAAAGGGTTTGGGCCAGAACAGGTTAATGACAGTGTGGTACTAATTAGTTTTCATTGCTAAAATATTGTCCTGGAAGTAATGTGCTATATTTGTACATTTTGTGCCCAAGCCACTTCAGAACTGACTCTTCCGGGTCCTTTGTGGTGGTAAAACAAGGTTCTGGGCCCGAGCACTTTAATAAGTGTGTTATTAGTCTGTTCTTATTACCAAAATATTGTTCCTAACTGTCTGTAATAGTATCTACTCTTTTTTTACAATAATTATATATTAAAATGCCGTCCCGGGGCTATTCCAACATATTCTGGCTTTTACACTGTCCCTCATTACCTGGCCTCTGGGAGTGTCAGGGGCTCTCACCTTCTGCCATTTCCCACTCTCACACACCTGCAGAAGGGGTTCCTGCCTTCCCCTCAGCCCCACCCAGAGGTGGCTGTATATCAGTGGTGGGTGTAGCTACAGGTCTGACTAATCTCTCTAGCACTTTGGGCTGAGGGGATGGGATTTGATTATCATAGCACCCAATGACAATTTTAAAAACAAGAGTGGATGTTTTTCTAAAAGATCCGCCCTACAAATTATTTGTGGATGTTCTATGGACTGTGTTGTACAGATCATAATGGTCCCTTCTGGTCTCAGAGTCTATGAATCTTTTACAGCATGGATTCCCACTCGTCCAGAAAAACTACCAAAGAAGGTGGAGGCAGAGCTGAGAATCTGCTGCTGTTCGGAACTGACTTTGCTTTTGCCACGTGTACCCACACTTGAACCATTTCAGTTGAACTGGTGCAAGCATGTGTGTGGACACTCTTGTTTCAGTTTAGCTTAAACCTCTTCCTAGAGGACTTGGAGCTAAATAGTAATCAGTCTGGTTAAAATGGGAACACACACATGCTTTCACTGGCTGAGCATCGTGCCTTTAAACTGAACTGGTGCGTGACTGAATGTATATGGATCCTGAATCGCAGAGAGCTGCAGCCAGTGAGACTGAGCTGCTCGGAGTCCAGCATGCACCACAGGGACTCCAAGAGAGAGGAGAGACGTTAACTGCAGTGGAGGTGTGGAGAGAGGTAATTGGAGCCTCCCTGCAAGGGGCTTGGATGGGCAGGGAGAATGAGATGGCTGCATTTTCAGTGGCAGCTGCAATTGTCCGACCTCCCGTGTGCATGAGCAGCAGAAAGCTGATCACCCCAAGGGGCTCCTATGGCCCAGGGACCCAGCTCGCCCCGGCTGCTGGTGTTTTGTGTTCCTGGGTGGACCCAAGAGGCCTGGTAGTGGATTCAGAGACAATTTTGAAGCGGGAGAGATGTTCACCTGTCTGAAATGCTGGCCCAGGTGTCCATTCATTTTCCCCCTTCCCTTCTATTTCTCTCTCTTTATCCAAAGGCCAGGCTTTGAAACAGGAGAGCAATAGGCAGACTCAGCTGTGTGCATGTACCCAGGGCCCCGCATCTATGTGAGTAACAAGCAGGTGTCTGGGGACAGCAGATAACTCATGTTGTGGGCGTATGCCATGCCAGTGCATTCACCTTTCTCTGCCGGTGCTGCGGGCGTGCTTGCAGAAAGGTGGCCCTGACTGCTCCGGGGAAGGGGATCTGCAAAGGTGGCTGTGTAGGAGGAAGCTGAACCTCCCAGCATGCCTAGCACTCAGAGGTCTCCTCTCCCATGACAGCTGCCTGGATTCCTTGTCCCGAGGTCTCTGTCCAGGTGTTTCATGGTTACTACCATCAGGACAAACTGGGAATGTAAGTTAAACAAAGATTTCAAAGGAAACTCGCCTCTTGAAGAAAAGGAGAATTGGGAATTCCTGAGAGTCCCAGAGGAGATGGGGCGCCCTGTTGTTTAAACCCTGGAGCAGGGCCCAGAGAAATCAGTCCTTAGTGTGGGGAGTCTGGGGGTTGCTTCAGACGCTCAGCACACGGTTGGGGCCCGCAGCTGGGGGCAGAGCTGGGGGAGCGGTCGGGAGTGGAGCTGCAGCCAGGGGTTGAGGCTTGGGGTGG
Source organism: Caretta caretta (assembly GCF_965140235.1). Classification (NCBI taxonomy): domain Eukaryota; kingdom Metazoa; phylum Chordata; order Testudines; family Cheloniidae; genus Caretta; species Caretta caretta. The sequence goes on from NC_134219.1 coordinate 46,298,590, forward strand.
GGTTGGGACCGGGGCCGGGAGCAGAGCCATAGCCAGGGCTGCAGCTGGGGGTGGGGCCGGGTGAGAGGCCGAGGCTGGGGGCAGGGGCAGCAGCAAAGCAGGGCTGGGTGGCCTGAGCCCCCACTGTGCCACCCTGAATTTCCTCTGCACTCTCTGGGGCCTGCCCCATTCTTTGGGGACCTCTGAACTCGAGAAAGCTGGAGAAGGAGCCTTAGAAAATCCAGTGGGTCTGCCCCAGCACTGCTCATCCCAGGGGTTCCCGGTAGCATTTTTGGTGAATTGTGTGAACCTGGTTATATTGTAGCGGCAAACAGAAAAACCGAATCCCTTGTTTCTCAGACTCAGTGGCTGAAGTCTGTGCTGAGGGTGCCTTCAGACAGCATTGACAGTGCATAGACTTTGCATGAGCTTCCCTTAAGGGAGGGGTGTCACCGTGCTTCAGTGGGTCACAACCGAGAATACCAAATTCAGGACAAACTGCTGAGAAATAGGGCAGACACACCCCAGACTGGTGGTTAGTCTACCATTAGATATATCAATGTCTCACCACGCTGGCTAACAAGAAGTCAGAAAAGCAGTTTCTTAGTCATTCCAGTTCGTATATTACCACCCAAAACACCAAACATAATGATGCGTGGTTATTTAAAACCAATTTCATCAAACAAAGGGTTCTTCTGATCTCAGAAGGTCATTCACATACCCAAGTCAATATATAGCTCAGATCTTACCCAATAATCACGCTGTTGCCAATCCTTTAGTATCTAATATCTAAAGGTTTTATTTATAAGAGAAAAGAAGGAGAGAGATAAAGTGGTTAACGAAATCGAATGCATACGCTTATTTCAAAGTTCTTGGATCAGGTTTGTAGCAGTGATGAAAGGAACTGCAAGTTTGCAAAAGTCTCTCTGGAAATTACCTAAACAGGTTGGGTGTCATCAGTCCATGTTTAGAGCTTCCTTGTTAGAAATCCAGACCAGAGAAATGAAGCAGGAAATGAAGACAAAATGGAGATATTTCCAAGGTCTTTTATATCTTCTCCCATGTGGATGGAATTTCACTGTCCCAAAACAAAGCCCCCAGCACAGTTTGTGGAAAAGTACAGGCACAAGATGGAGTCCAGGGTCACATGAGCAAGTCACATGCTCATGCATGCTCTGCTGACTCACAGGAGCAGCCATTGCCCAACTTCTGTCTAAAATGTCCCCAGGAAGGCTCACCGGTGGGAGACAAGCTGCTTCTATGACGCAATGGAAAAGTTAAGTTTTCTTTAATGGGCCACCAACTTGAATAGCTTATTCACAATGTGTTGACCAGACTGGATGTAAATAAACTACCTTGTAGGTGTTTCTCCAGGAGCAAACCCATTTGAAATATTTGTACATAAGTCAGTATTCATAACTTTAGATACAAAGATGGTATATGTTAATGCACAGGCTAATCATACTCAGCAAGTCATAACTTTTCCATTGACACCTGACATGACATATGTTGTACAAGGTTTGCTGCAATTATCTAACAGTGGCAATATCAGTGATATCAATGGTCACATTTCAATCATCCACCACTGACACGAGCTAGACTTTGCATGAGCTTCCCTTAAGGGGTGGGGAAGGAGTTGAGTGTCCAGTCTCAGGCTGTGGGGTGGGGGTGGGTGCAGCTGGAGTTGGCAGGTTCAGTAGCTGGGTGTGGTGGGGAAAGGCTGATTCCTTCAGGTAGAGGGCAAAGTCTGAGCATGGGGCAGAGTAAAGGTGAGTGTGAGACATGTTCCCCTCCCTTACCTCTCTGGGCAACTGTAAGCCAAGAGCCAGTCTGGGTAGCAGCTCTGTGAGAGTCTGTGGGAAGAGCAATGGGAGAGATTAAATAAGTATTAGGCCATCCTCTCGTTCTGGTAGGAGCCATTTAACCACATGCTGGTCGGGCAAGTGTGGGGTCATTTGGGACGGGGCGAGTTTATCATTGTGTTGAGCCCTCTGACTGGGGGCTGTAGTTAATGTCTGTACCCAGAGGGGGAAGGGCAGCACCCTGGGAATCACAACAGAGATTTGCTCCCCAGAAGTTCAGACCCTGGTACTGTTAATGAGTCTGTTCCCCAGAAGCACTCATGGCTCTGTCTCTTTCAGGCCCTGGCTCTAACCACACACTCAGGAAATGGGCTTCCCATCAAGTCCTAGTCCCAGCTGTCATCCTAGCTGCAGTTATAGTTTTTATGTTGATCAGCATCATCGCTATCGCCACTGTAGCAGAACTTTTAAGAGGTAAGTGCGTGTCCCAGACAGTCTCTGCTCCCCCTGGAGCTGTTGCAGCCACATAATCTCTCCTCCCTGTCCCCTTTGGCTTCGGCAGTCAGGTGAGAAAGGAGTTTGTCTAAAGGCTTTTGCAGCCCCCATCACCTTAGTATCTGGACTTCTGTGAGGCACAGAGAGCTTGCTATCTCTGTTTTTTGGATGGGGAAACCGATGCCCAGAGATATCAAGTGGGGGCGTTTTCAAGGTGCTAAATCTTCCTACACCTCAGAGCTTCCCACTTCCCCGTACGTACATTGCATGTCCAGGATAAAGTGCACGTGGAACAGGAAGATCAGCAGCGCTAAAAGGGCACATGATTGACAGACCTTATGGTTGACTTTTATACCTGCCATCTCACCGTCGCTAAGCTGCACATCCCGTGCGCAGCATGCCGCTCTGCCGTTATCGGGCTGGCCTTTCTGCATCCCCCTCTTCAGGGCCGGTGGGTGCTCCTGGGTCGCTGACTCAGGCCTTATCATTCAGTATCAAAACTGCCCTGGAGGCTGAGAGGTTCAACCCACAAATGAAGGAAATCGGCCGTGAAGGTCCCCCAGAGACACTTACTGGCCCAGTCGGTGCCATTTGAGGGCTGCTGTTTATACAGTTCCGGGTGCTATTGCCGAGCAGTTCAGCTATATTCACCTCTAGGACCGGATCCTCTGCGCCACTTAGGACTAAATTAGCAGTTAGCAGACCCAGCATCCCATGTAATTGTGTTGAACTCAGGTGTCAATATTGGTCTGTGCCGACCCACAGGTAACGTTCCCCCTACCTAGGGTGACCAGACGTCCCGTGTTTAAAGGGACAGTCCCGTATTTAAGCCCTCCTGCAGGTGTCCTGACTTTTTCTTAAAAATGGGCAAAATGTCCCATATTTTCTGTCTCCTTCCCATCAGTACTGGCAGGTCTTTCTGCTGGCCAGATCCCTACTTGCCAGCCGCCCGCCCACCAGTGGTGAGTGGGGGGGTGCGGGGGAGTGGCCAATGATGGGAGAGGTGGTGGGGTGAAGATGCACAGCACGAGGCTGGTCCATCAGCACAGCTGGTCCAACCTTGCTGGTCCATCAGCACAGCCCCTGCTGCATGCTGGCTCTTGGCCAGCAGGGCCTTGCTTCTCTCTCTCTCTTCTCCCCCCCCCCCCCCCCCCCCCCCCCCCCCCCCCCGCCGTCCAGTTTCCAGCCAGCTAGCGCTGGCTGCGAGCTGCGGTGGCTGATGAGTGCGGTATCCAGTTGAGTTACATGTCACCTCTGCTGCCCACCCATCGGCCCTTTACATGCTCCCCCTCTTCCTGCTTTGCCCCTTCACCCTCCCCTAGCCCTGCTGCTCCCCCATACCCCCCTCCCCTGGCAAGGCCCATCCCTCTCCCAGCGCTGTGCAGAAAACCAGCCCCTGGTTGGAGCGCTCAGTTCACCAACAGCCTGGCCGGCAGGCTCCTTCCTTCCCCCACTGCCTCTGGCTGGGCCGGCAGCCCGGGAAAGCCCAGGACCCTCTGGCCCAGGGTGCTGGCCAGGAGGGGCCAAGCCCTACATGTGCCAAAGCCCTGCACAGCGCTGGCATGGGGAAGCCGCTCCCCCATCAGCTAAGCTCTAGAGTGTGTGTGGGGTGGGGGGGCGATTTCCAGCCTGTGTGTCACCCCTCCCCCATGTGAACCCTAAAGTCTTAAAGATAAGAAGGTAAAGAAAAATAATCCAACTACACAGTATTTCTTTTTAACAGGGGCTCAGTCAACTTGACGTTAATTTAAATGATTGTACTGCATAGTTCTGATGGATTGCCATTGAACTCGCTTGAATACGAGTCATTTTACCAGGTGTTCTGTATTGAGTATAGGGAAATATGGTCACCCTACCCCTCCCTGCCTGCTCCATGCCTTCATGGTGACTCCGGTGTTACTGCACTCTGCTCTGGGTTGCTTGCCAGCTGCACTTTCAATGATTGTGACACCCAGAAACTGAACCACTAAAGAAGATGTGGGGGGAGGCGGTCGTCCATTTCTTGTTCCAGATAGTCTCGTTCCTCCCTTGGTACGGCTACCAGGGATTTAAGCTTGGATCTGAAGGGATTCTCTTCCCTCATTCACTCAGATACAGAATCAGGCTGAGGGGAACACAGTCTCTGACCCTGTGTTACTTATCTCACTTTCAGTGGAAAAATCCAAACCACCTCTGGCTGCTCCAGGCCCCCCTGCGGTGCCCTGCTGCCCGGACGGCTGGATCGGGTACCGAGGGAAATGCTATTATTTCTCCGAGACTGAAGGGAACTGGACCTACAGCCGGAGCCATTGCTCTGCACTCAACGCCTCCCTGGCTGGGATCGACAGTGAGCAGGAAAAGGTGAGAGAGCAGCAGATGCTTTATCCCAACAGACTGGGCTTGGCAGGGCTGGAATCGGGCTGGGCTCAGCCCCAGAGGTCCAGAAATTGACCCGTTGCCTCTCACACTAGGAAACCTGAGAGTATTTCTGGCAGCGGAATCCCAGCCCTGGCTAGAGCTGGGTTTGCAGTCAGGGATCACGGGATTGCTCACACCCAGGCCCCCTCCTCTTTCCCAGAGCCCCAGATGGGAGGATCCCCCTCTGTAGTGCTGGGCTGGCCTGGTCAGCTCCTGGCCAGCGGGCTGCCTGTTGAGAAAAAACAGTTCCCTACCCTTTGTAACTGTTGATCTTCCAGATGTGTTGCTCATGTCAATTCCAAGTAGCGTGCGTGCTGTGTGCACAATCGTCGGAAGGTTTTTCCCCTCGCGGTACCCGTCGGGTCGAGCCCCCTGGAGTTGCGCCTTCATGGCAGTGTATAAAGGTCCCTTCCGACCCACCGCCTCCTCAGTTCCTTCTTGCCGGATACTCCGACAGAGGGGTAGGTGGGTGGGTCTTGGAATGAACGTGAGCAACATCTCGAAGAACAACAGTTACGAAAGGTAGGTGACAGTTTTTTCTTCTTCGAGTGCTTGCTCATGTCGACTCCAAGTCGGCGACTCCCAAGCATCTCCTAAGAGGAGGGGTCGGAGTTCACCGAGTCGCAGACAGCAGCTCTGCCCTGCCGAATGCTGCGTTGTCTCTAGCCTGCTGAGTAATGGCGTAGTGCGAAGTGCAGGTGTGGATCGACGACCACGTCGTCACTGCCCTGCAGATGTCCTGAATGGGGACCTTCGCCGGGAACGCTGCCGAGGAAGCCCGTGAGCTGTTAGTGCTGGGGCAGGTGTCTTTGCTGGGTGGTAGCACGCCCTGCCGCCGGCCGTGATCCAGGTCGAGATCCTTTGGGACCGCACCAGGGAGCCTCCTCATCTGCTCAGCAGTTGCAAGGAAGAGCTGTGTCGACTTTCAAAATGGCTTCGTCCTTTCCATGTAAAAAGCTAAGTTTTCAGCTATTTACAGGTACAACAAAAAAAGGCCGCTAGGGGATTGCTTGCCATAGCAAGAGAAGAGCTGCTCCAATGACTGTCACTGGTGGTAAGAAGGAGCTGAAGAAGTTGGCAGGGACCTATACACACCGCCATGAGGGCACAATTCCATGGGGCTCCACAGCGGACCCGACGGGTACCCCTAGGGGAAAAACCTTCTGACAACTGTGCACACACACCTACTTGGAATTGACATGAGCAAGCACTCAAAGAAGAACCTGCCTCTCCCGCTCACTACCACCAATGACCCCACGGGTGCCAGGGGAAGCCCTCTTGGGCTGTGCAGGGAGTGAGCTCTTCCCTTCTTCAGAGCAGTTCCTGCCTGTCCCGTTGGGGTGGGCGGGGGGGGGGGGGGGGGGGGCGTTAAGTGCAAAGCTGCTGGGAAGGAGCCTTGCAAGGAGGGCAGAGGTGCCAGCAAAGCCAAAGTTGCCCAGACTGTAGAAGGGCAGGGGCAGGTCTGTCCATGTAAACATGGATGTGGGGATGGAGATAGATGGGGGTAAATATGGCCTCTGAGCACACACACACCCCCAGCTCCTACATGTGTCCCCAGGCTCCCAGCTGAGCAGGTCCCAGTCTGATGGGACGTCCAACAAACTGGGATTCTCAGCCAGTGATCGGTTCACCGGCTGAAGCTGCTGTCAGAGGAGGGAGCTGCCAGCTGTCCTCCTGATGGCCCTTCCCTTGCCAGCTCTGACCCCTTCCAAACATAGAGTGGGGCCGGGGGAGGGGAGGACTGTTGCTGTTGCACAGTCCTGTCTTTGTGACCCACAGCTGGCTCATTAAACTGTGACTTGTTCTCAACCTCCCTGTGGCACGGGCTGGGCTGTGTCATCGGGGCTGGGCTCTCAGCTGGCAAACTACAGGTGGCCCAACCAGAACTTCTGACTGGGGGCCACACAGAGCCACAGGGGCAGGCGAGCACCACAGCCAGGGGTCTAAACATCATCTGGCTTGTTTTATTTTTCAGGATTTCCTGCTACTCTATAAGCGTTTCCTCGACCGTTGGATTGGCCTCCAGAGGGAGCCAGGCCAGCCCTGGAGATGGCCCAACGGCACGGAATTCGACCAGCGGTGAGTCCCTTTCCCTCCAGTAACATTCTCTGTGTTAGGTCACGGGTGCCTGGCATGCTGCCAAAAGATGAATATATTTAACCAAGGTTGTTTGGGGGTGTGGGAATGTGTCTGGGTTCTTATTAGTATTTGGTTTTCATGGACTAAAACCAATATTCCAGCAGCGTTTGAGTCCCCCCTGCAGTGTTGTCATTGTTTGTAATTTGTAGTAACGTAGCACCCCTAGACCGGGGCCCTGTTGTGCTAGGCACTGTACAATCACGGAACAGAAAGATGGTCCCTGCCCCACATAGTTTACAATGCACCACAGTTCTGGGCACAAGGGAGGTTGCTGGCGGAGACACTAACCAGAGCTCCCCCTTCCCCATTGGGCTGTCCGGGTGGAAGTTAGACTCCCTAATCCCGCTCTGAGGAGTGGTGTGTGGAGATGAACAGGGTCCTTCACTGTTGGGGTAATTTGAGCTTCTCTCTTTGGGAAGGTTGTAGGGAGAAATCTCATTTCAGTACTAACAGTCTGTCCTGACAGCCCATGGGGTTTGAAACAGGCTCGCGGCCTCTCTGACAGTCCCACAACTGCCTGGGGAGGATCGTATCAAACTCTTCTCCGCAGAGAGCTGCTGCTGCTCGCTGCCATGTGAGAGGCCTGTGGAATCTCTCCCCTCTGGGCTGAATGGGACTGAAGAGAAAGTTGGAACTAGGTGAGAGAGTCAGGCAAAGCTGAGTAGTGGGCAAATATCTACCAGCATAAAGACTTCTCTGGAAGCCCCAGTTCTCTTCTTTCAGCCCCACCCCCTTCCTCCTCTCCCTGCCCTGCAATAGCCACTACCTGTTGCCTACATCTGCCAGGGAGGAGTCTGAAATGGGGCCGATGCCTGTAGGTGCAGCCCTGTCTGTGACTGATGGGCAATGCCCCATCCCTCCCTGACTCCCACTCCTGGTGTCTCTGTTGCAGGTTTCCGATAAGAGGAGGGGGCGACTGTGCTTTTCTGATGGATGAGGACTGGTTCGGCAGCTCACGGTGCAGCACATGGAGACGCTGGATCTGCAGCAAACCCGATCTCTATACGACGTGGAAGAAATATGCTGTGAGGTTAAAACTTTCAGACTCTTAGGAATTCGGCTTGGAAAAGCTCTATTGGGGAGACACCTTCCACTACCTGAAGATGAAGGAGGCTGGGTCTTTATTCCTTACAGACTCTCCCCAGGGCTTCCCTAGTTTTTATTCACTCATTGGAAGAGGGGGGAAAAAAAGCAGAAAAGCTAGTTTTCCAACTCCCCAGTGGGTTTCTTAACTTTGAATGAACCATTCACTGAACTGAACTTGTTGAATAAACTGAAAAGAAGAAAATATTTTCTCTACACCCGCAGAAGAGGCGACTGTCCTTCAAAAGCTGGTTTAGCACTTCAGCAAACTTGCAGGTGCTTAGCTCATGATTTCCAGCAGTTCAGTGGTTTGACCTTCATTAAAACTTGGCAGCAAACGTGTCCTGTTTAGAATTAAGTTTATAAGTAACTTAAATTATTGTAAGAGACATGTTTAGGCTTCAACACAGGTTTTTGTGTAAAAAAATATGCTTGTTCTAATTTAAATAAAAAAAATCTGAAAAAAAATCCAATTTTGATTTTTAAAGTCATAGCGTATCCACCCTGATCAGACCCATCCCATCCCTGGGATCAGTTTATTATGAAAACCTTGTGCAAATACTCCTCAACAACAAGGTTCCAAAACATAATCCATTTATCACCCCTGGTTCATATAGTCCTTAAAATCCCATGACATCTGTGCCATCAATGTCTTTCACCACACCAAGGCTCTTCTTTGGTCCTCTCCTGGCCTTCTGCCATGTCAGCCACCCCAGCTGGAGTGCAAACCCACTCTTCCCAGCAGCCTCTCCTCCAGGAGTTCATCCTCACCTGAGATATATCCAGCACTTCCCCTGTTCTGTTACCTTTCATCTCTAGCAGGCCAGCAGATAGGCCCTACCACTGTTCCCCTGACCCTCAGCTCTCTCTGGCTCCGGCATGGCGACATCAGCGGGTAAACCTTGCTGCCACTCCCCTGTCTTCAGCCTTTCCTGAATCTACATCCTACAGTAGTATTGCTCTTTAATGTGTCTCCTGAAGCTCTTGATATTAAAACACAGTGATTTAAATATTAACTAAGCTAAGTTATTAACCAATCCAGATGATTTTACTATGTTATTAACCAATTGTAGTTGATAAAATAATACTTGGTCAGTCATTTTGCTGTGAGAATTGTGTGTGTATATATATAAATAAAATAGTAAATGAAAATGAATTCACAGGACTGGCTCTTTTGGGTAATGCTGATCCCTACTTTGGCTCCTGAACCCCCGAGGGTCTGAGTATCACTGTCCTATAGCTTCCTTCAAGGACCTCGTTGCTGATTCTCCCTGATCTTCTGTAGCTCCAAGTGCTGCCCTGCCCTCCTAGCTGGCCAAATGTGGACAAGATCTACTAGTTCTAAATCCTGAAGTACATGGTGACAGAAATAATCAGTTTAATTCACTAACTGCAGCTACTACTGCCTTTGTTTAATAAATCGGCTTTAAATGCAAACAATGTTTTGATAAACTTTTTAAAAATGCATCCAACACATGTAAGTTAGTTTTATTAAATACAACATTAAAATGCTGGGTTTTGTGCACTTTAAATCGAATTTCCATCCAAATAGAGCTTGACATAAATCACAAGTAAAAGATTCATCTAGTTATAAAAAAAAAATGTAAAAATTAATCTGAATAAATGTACAGTAAGCTCTGTAATTGCTCAGATAAATGTGTATAGGTATGGTGTAGCCCCCTGGTTAGCAAAAAGAAGCACCCAATTTAGTGTACAGGCTATATTTAAAGACATGCTCATTTGAACTAATGGTTATCAACCAACGAATTAACCTTTCTTTAGCAAAATAAAAAAGTACAAATGCAAAACAATTAAAATTGATTATTTAAATCAAGGGTCCCTGATTGCTGATTTGAATCATGATTACAATAGTTAATTTAAAATCAAAGTGATTTAAATCAATCCACCATGGGTATGATAGAGGCAAGAGTCTGTCGCACAGTTCTTAAGGCCTGAGAGGGGATGTGGGGGTGGTAATCCAGTGTTAAGGGTGCCAAACCAAGAGGGGCTGAGGTGGAATGAGTCTAGCAAACCCTGCTCCATGAGATGGCTCTTTAAGGGAAGAGGTTTCAGAGAAGCAGAAGACATGGCTCTCTAAGGGAAGAGGTTTCAGAGAAGCAGAAGACATGGCTCTTTAAGGGAAGAGGTTTCAGAGAAGCAGAAGACTAGCTTAGCTACCTCCTTAACATGATAACACCCAGCTGTTAGGGTAACTGACTGGAAGAGGGTGAGGGGAGACTTGCAAGGGAGTCATGAGTCGAAAGAGGATTCCTGGAATAGGAACTAGCATGGAGCCTGGGGAAGCCTGCTTGAATTGCAGCACAGCCCTGAGGAGGAGGGCTGTGGGGTCCCTTAACCACAGCGAGGGAATTGAGTCAGGCACCAGGGCCCAGGTAAAGCCAGTCCCACTTCCAGTCAAGATTCCCTCCTTTCTCTACCCCTCTCCCTGAGCCTTCCTTGACTCTCCATGCCACTAAGGTCTCTCCCTACCCTTCTTCCTCCCCCATCGCCCCCTGTGATGAAAGTGGGAATTTATTTTTATGAACAATACATGCAAGGGGTTAAAATGCTTCCCCTGGGCCAGAGAAAGCGGGTGGTGTTTGGGACAGGTAGCCCACTAAGGCTGTCTAGCTTCCAGTCCACATGGCTGAATGGGAGACCCTACAGAACAAGTAAACCTCAATGCCTGGGCATGACACCTACCGAAGGGGAAGCTGAGGCAGCTGACCCTGGCTGTGGCTGGAGAGCAAAGGGGTGAGGTTGCTGCTGGAGTCAGAGCAGGACAAGGAGAGAACAAAGATGGAACCCAGGGAAGCAGGGCATGGTGAACCCATGGGAACCTTCCCCATTGGCTCTCTGGCCTATGACTACCTCTTTGATGCTAGCCTACAGCCTTTCAGCTTCTGTATGGCAGGTGACTGATGAATTGGTACCTTATGTTGAAAAGGCTGCCTGGGGTTGCTGCAGATAATTACTGAGAGCACTGCACCCTGAAGAGGAAAGTCTGAACAGACCCTACCTCAGTTCAGCTTGCCAAATGGGTTGCTCTGGCCCCTGTCTCAGGGTCGTTGAGGCTACAGGCCGGCTGTTGCAGAACAGTGGGGATCCTTGGGGTCCAGGACACTGAAGTAGTTACTAGCAGGAGACTGATGGACGATTCAGGCATAGCACAGACCCTGTGAGTCAGTGACATAGCCCTGCCCTGCCCCCACCACCAGAAAAGCTGAAAAACTGGGGCTGACTGAGCAGTTTATGGACAGAGAGTGACTCTTAGTGGCTAGCAAGTGCAGTCGCTGAATCCTGTGGATTCCCAGAGCAGTGTCTGCAAAGATTTTAGGATCAGATTTTTCCAAGGGGAGGTCTCATAGCACAATCATAAATGTACATTCAAGGATATTTGGGGTGAGGGGGGAGGGAATGCCAGACAAAGTGGGCATTTTCTGTAATATTTTTGATATGTGTGCCTCAGTTTCTGTATACATTACTACCCAGGGGGTGCAAAGGGTTAAACCTGCTCTTGGAGGAAGATTAAGAGACAGGAGGTGTTTGTGTCACACAGCTGTCCGGGGAGGTATGAAGGGGTCATTAAAGGACTGGTAGAAACCAACCCAGATCAATGGAGAATCTGGAAAGGCAATGGGAACCCCAGTGGCCATGATGTTCAAACAAAGGCGATGTCCCCTGCCACCTCTTGGAAGAGAAGCGGAGAGCAAAGAGTGATGACTCGGAGAAGGGCTGGACTCTGAAGAGACAGAAGTTTGCACTTGGGACTCATAAGAAGATGGAGAAAAGATGGATCCCATATCAGCTTGGCTGGCTGATTGCACTGGCTTGGCCACTGGGGACCAGGTCTTAACCTTTGCCTCTCATTGCTGCCCTAAGGGCTTTCAGATTCTGTAGGCAGGTGACTAATACATTGTTACCTTGTATTGAAAAGGCTGCCCAGTGTGTGCTACAGGGGTACACTGTACACAAGCCTCCTGTAGGAGTCTAAATTCACTGCAGGGAGCCACAGAGAGAGACAGGGATCGTTGGTGCCGAAGGCCCAGTTTTGGAGTCTTGGAGGCCATGGGCCAGGACCAGCCCACTAAAGGGGACACGTCCAAGGGCCTGGTTACAGGCTGGGCATAGATCAGACCCTGTGGATCTGTGACAAGAACTATTGTGTGCTCAGATTTGAGTGCATAAATGGTAAGCAACTACCAGATGTGGGAATACAAACCGGTGCTTCTTCACCTAAATCTCCCACAGAATTAGAGGCTATGGCTGAAAGTGGGGCCAGGTAGAAGAATGTTCAAAACTCTGCCTTTGAGAGGTGACCAAATGACACGTAGGTCTCCAAAAGTGACATTGGGGCTTTACAACTTTTAATCTTCAAACTGTTCCTGAGAGCCAAGAGTGCCTGTTCACACACGATGCGCAGGAGGCAGCCAGCTCCTCAAGAATCAGACCCAGTTCCTGAGAAACAAGTGAATGGATCTGACAGAACAAGAAGCACAGTGAATGGATCTGACATAACAAGGAGCAATGGTCTCAAGTTGCAGTGGGGGAGGTCTAGGTTGGATATTAGGAAACACTATTTCACTAGGAGGGTGGTGAAGCACTGGAATGGGTTACCTAGAGAGGTGATAGAATCTCCATCCTTAGAGGTTTTTAAGGCCTGGCTTGACAAAGCCCTGGCTGGGATGATTTAGTTGAGGATTGGTCCTGCTTTGAGCAGGGGGTTGGACTAGATGACCTCCTGAGGTCTCTTCCAACCCCGTATCTTCTATGATTCTATGATACCTTGGAAAATGGGTTTGTCTGAGACTTTAGAATTCTTTAATTAGCAAATCTGTTTTTCTCTTAGGAAAGAAACAAGGGTACTTGCTATTTTAGTTAGGTAAGTGCAGCTTATTGGTGTGACTGCTTATTTCAGGGCAACTTTCTCACAAATCCATTTAGCTACAGCCGTGCAGGTTTCCGAAAGAGCACGGTTCCCTTTGATCATCACACAGCTCTCCCTTTCAGCAGCTCCTCTTAGCTGGAACCTGGGGAACAAAGAGCAGGAGTCACTGGGTGTTTAGCTTTACTGAGCAAGATCTTTAGCAGCTATCCCTCATTCGGAGGGGTGGTCTGTCTCCATACTAACTTCCTTCATCCATACTTTTCTACAGAGCCCTAGTTAGTAATATGCCTCACAGAGTGGGAAAGGAGCTGGGCAGGCTCATTTCAGTGCTGGAAAACATCGCAAAATCCACTGCGATGATTGACCAATACTGCCCGTGGGTGTATTCAAACCCCACTGCTGGGGAGCTAAGCCGAGGAGCCCAGCAGCACCTGTGTGGTCCTATTTTGTACCACTGTGCCATGTGCACTGAGTGGTGTCTGAAGTGGGTGGAGCTTAGTTGGTGGGCGGGGCTTGGGAAAGTATCACCTCTTCCCCCACCCCCATTGCAACCCTGGTGGAGGTGAACTGTACTGCTCAGCAGGAGACGGGACCCTGACCCTGCATTAACGAGCGCATTGCTGGACAAGGGCCACCTTACTCAGGTAGAACAGCACAGCTGAGAGCTAACATAGGCGTGAACTCTTCAGCAAGTGCCTCTTCAGCAAGAGTCTTCCCAGACATGCCCATTCTCCAAACAGACCCTGACCCCCCTTTATCTTGTGGCTTTGCAAGCACATAGGGGGCTTGAGACTGACCATCCCTCCATGGGGAGGACTCTGTCTGGTGCTTAACTTTACTTGTGCTCACAGACAGCCTCTGCTCCTGCTAGCACTAGAGGGCACTAAACTTGTGTTCCCACTTGTGCACCATGCAAGACACACTCAGTTTCAAAGCCAAAGTAGGAACCATGAACACTCACAGTGTTTCATCGAACGTGGAGCCGTCCAACCAGGTCCATTTCCTCTCTGGGGATGTAACACTGAGTCCAAGCCAAACCAGGTTCAATTGTGGAATACTCAGTATATACGCCTGTAAGTGACAGGACGGAGGAGTCTGGGTGAATATAACCTGCTAGAATTCTCTGGCTTCTTTGCTCTCTCAGCAAATGAAGGAAGAGAACCTGCTACACAACTGTGCAATAGATATAAACCCAATTTCTGATGTTTCCCTTTCCTGGTCTCACACCCTCCTTCCCCTCCACATAACAGTGATATTTTAACGTGCTCTGTAAAAGATTTTTCTTAAGCCAAAAGTCATACAGCTGGGGCATTGTTGTTTTGCTGCAAGCTCATTGTATTACATTATAACTAGTGACACTCATCTCTCAAGGGGCGGGTTAAGCCATTTTTATTTACTGTACCATCTCCTCCTTGTCTTGGATCACGAGCATTTGAGAGCTCTTCGCTGAGCAGTCCACACGACTCTCATTCCATGTTTTACTTTCTTTAGAGACCCAATAGCACTTGTTCTTGTGCTGCAGCCAGTCAGCGGGGCACAGTTTGCACTCACAGCCCTCTAGAAACAGACATGGAAAAGGCAACATTAAATGGGCCGGAAGGTTCTGAACAGTGCTGAGCTTCCCTATGTTCACAAGGGGCTTTCAAACTATAAACATTCTCAGCCAAGACATTTCTCTTTATTCATTGTTTGTTTGAGGAAAGGCCCATTATTCAAATAGCAGATGGAGGTGCGGGTCAGGAGAGAGGTGCTCTGGCAGAGCTGTAATGTGAATATGAATTCATAAGATTGGGCACACAATTCACATTTTACGGGCTCAGTATCACACAATGCATTTCCCCCCAAGTAGCACCGAACCTCTGAAATGAAAGACACAACAAAACTGTCTCCTTCCCTGCTGAGCCACTTCTGAAGCACTTTAGAAGTAGAAGGAGGGAGGCAAGGGATTCTCAGAGGAAGTTCTGGCTTCCCCAAGTACTCCCAAAGAAATGAGGGCTCTGTTCAGATCAAACACACACACACACACAAAACCACCTTACAAGAACAGTATTACAGTTGCAAAGTCAAGCACTCAAAAGTTAGGAAGTGTCAGAATTGAGGTTGCCTGTGCAATCTTTATTGGACCCCCTGGTGCATATGCATTATGATCCAGTCCGTAATTACATGATCACCTACCAGTTTTCTCCACCAGACCCCTGCTTCATTCTGGGCACATGACAGACGGTGCTGCTGACTTACCGAGCAGCTGTTCAATATTTTATTTTCTTCTCATTCAATGTGTAGCCCCAGTAATACTGCACACTATTCAAAGCCGGCTCTGAAGACAGAACTATTAATTTCCTCATGGGCTTTCCTCTGGCACTCCTTTCTATAGTAGCTGAGTGCTTCACAAAACAGTAATGAATTTTCACAGCACCCCTGTGAGATCAGGGGATTGCAATATTTCCATTTTACAGATGGGGAACTTTGGCACAGAGAGTTTGAGGTCAAAAGTATCCACTAACACCGGGTATCCAACTTGAGACACCTAAACTCAGCTCCTCACAAGGTATTTAGGCAGGATTTAGGCATCTAAATGCCTTGACTTTTCAAAGTTCTTAGCGTTCTATAGTACTTCATAAGTTCAGTGCCCAGCTTCCATTGATTTCAGTTACAGTTGCTCAACACTTCTACAAATCAGATCCCAGGGTCTCAGTTCAGGCACCCAATGAATGAGGAACACAGTTAGTGATCACTTGTGAAAGGATTGGTTTAAATAACTCTCCCCCACCACCAGCCCCAATGTACTCTCTCCCCCGCCTTCTGGCTCTTGTCCCTTCTGCATGCAATTTAGGCAACTTCCTCCTCCATGCTGCTAGGGCTCAGTGGGGCTCAGAAATCACAGGAGAGACAGGATCCCCATGCTCAGTGCCCCTGTCAGGACCCAAAACTTTGCCCGCAGCAGCTCAGGGCTGCAATTGCATGGAAAGTCCTACTAGTCAGCCCTCTGTAGCTCTGGGCTGGAGCACGCTCACTGCTGATAGAATCATGAATTTTCAAAGGTTTAAAACTTGGCCAAATTTGGGCAGATATTCACAGGTGCAGCTAAAGCCAGACAGATCCCTGATTCGTAAGCCACCCCCTTGCCAAACGTCAAGTCCCTATTCCAAAGCATGGGGACAGCACTAAAGCTTCTGAAAGACAAAGTCTCCAGAATTTTTTTAACATGAGGAAAACAATATATTTTCACTAGCCTGGTCCTCATGAACAGCTGGACAGTTTTGGCTGAAATGTAAAAAATAAAAATAAAAATCAGGCTGAGGCAGACCCCTGGCATGGAAAGGTTCAGCGTGAACATTTAATCTTCAGCAAAAATAAAAGCAACTGAAAACAGGCTCTCCTAGTGGGAAGTATTAAGTTACATTTGCATATATGTTAAAATAATGTTATTTGGGCTGCAAAGGTGAACAGCTGAAAGCTAGGAAGTGTAAGAAATAAGATTGCCCAGACAACCTTTAATCGGCCCCTCTGTAAAACATTGATATGGTCTTTAATGACATGATCACATTCTGTTTTTTCCATGAGACCCTGCCTCATTCAGTGCATAGGATGGACAGTGGATGAGTCAGATGGCTTTAAGAAGAGGAAAGATGCTCTCGTGTTGAAAGCACTGGACCGGACTCTGCCACAGATTTCCTATGTGATGTTCAGCAAGAGTCTAATACAAAAGGGCAGAGTTAAGGTTTTATAGACAACTATAAATCTGTCATTCCCTAACTTCTGAATTCTTGACTTTGCAGCCAAAACATTCTTTTAATGTAGTTTTTTTTATATAATAGAATTGTTATTACACTATAAAATGTGTCTGTTTCATACACATTGAAAGTAGTTTGAATGACCACTAGATGTCACTCCTACTACTTTGCACAAACAGCTGAAAACGGATGCACTTTATGCATCCGATGAAGTGAGCTACAGCTCACGAAAGCTTATGCTCAAATAAATTGGTTAGTCTCTAAGGTGCCACAAGTCCTCCTTTTCTTTTTGTGAATACAGACTAGCATGGCTGCTACTCTGAAACCTATTTATTAGAGCTGCTTGAAAAGTGAGACTTTCCCAGACAGAAATTTTCAGAGGGTTTTCCCCTTTTTTATTTTCTACCTTTTTTTCTCACTGGAGAAAATATGGGGTAAGATAAAATATACAGGAAAGAGGGGAAAAGGTTTTGAAACAAAATTTTTAGTTTTTCTCTGAAAATTTCCCCTTTGGAAAAATTTCAGAAAATTTAAAAATAAATTTTGCCATGAACATTTTTTTTTGACAAAACCCTCTTTTCTGATTAAAAATCAGAAAATGTTTCAGCCAGTTGTAGTATTTATCTTGCAACCATCAAACAGAACAAATGACCAGAAAAATAAAGATGGGAAGATGAAGGTATGGCACGTCTCAGCTATGTATAAGTTATTGTAACACAGTAGCTGAATTTTCAATCAGCGAGTTTGGAGTGAGAGTTCTTCCAGGTGGGCACAAGGTTGCAAAGAGCACAAAGAATAGCATATACAGTTACCTGTTAAGTTGTTGTCTGGCTTTGGATACAAACTTTGTTTCGAGCAGGACTGGGAATCCTTCAGGCTGGAATTACATTCAGTTCCATTTGTTGTTCTCTGTCCTCTGGTCTGTCCTTCACAAGGACATGCAACAAAAGAGAGAAGGTTAAAAAGTATCAAGTCACCAAATACTATGGGATATCTATCAAGTTAGGATGGGGACAGAGAAGTAGTGTGAGATGGAATCTCACTCATTATCCACCGTAAGGTGCAAAAATGTGGAATGAACATCTTACACATCTGTTACAGCCAAATAATGTATGTTTCATGTATCAAGCTCTCAACTCTACTTTCTTTATATAACACGCTTGATGTCTATGGCAATGATGAAATGCCTGGTAATTTATTCAGAAATGTTTTGGAGGCCAAAATATAGAATCTAAATGGAATTGCGGAGGAAGAGGAGAATTCATTGAGCCAAAGAATCTGTGGCACTGAGCTACTCACCCCAAACACCAAACACAATCACAGCTACCGCCAGGATGATGTTCCCGGCCCATCCGAGGCAGAGAGCAATCCTATGCCAGCGCGGGCACAGAGCGCTATCTGCAAGAACCAAAACCTTGGGTAAAGATTTAAAAGAAAACATGGAAACTTGCTCTCCTTTGGAGGCTGCGCAACTTACTTCATATGCAGATAAGGATAAAGTTCAGGCTCATGGAATATGAGGAGGGAAATGATCATGCACGGAGTTTAAAACTCTGAGGCCACATCACCCTCACAAGGGCAACATTAATTGTCTAACTCGATGGAAGTAGCGGGAAGCTGAAGAAAATACCAAAGAGAAAAAGATTAAATTTGCTTTCAGGATAGACTAAGGCTGTGTCTACACTAGCAACTGAATGACAAAACTTGTCTTTCAGGAGGTATTGAAAAAACCCAAAGCACCAGGTGTGAACAGTGCTTTGTCCTGCCGACAAAGCTAACGCTCGTTTGAGGTGGAAGTTTTTTGTCGGCAGGAGAGCTGACAAACAGTGGCTACGCTGCGTGCCTTTTAGCGGCACAGCTGTAGCAACACAGCTGTGTCGCTAAAAGCTGTGTAGAGTAGGCCTAGCCTGAGAGAGATGTGTGTGTATCACCTAGCTGTCTGAGCTGACCGAATGGGTCATTAACAGGACTGGCCAAGGCTGACCCATATCAGTGGAAATTCTGAGAAGACAGTGAAAAGCCCAGCCACCAGGGCACTGACGCCTAGCAACCCATGATCCAGAGTGGGGAGGATTTGCCCACCTCTCAGCAGAGAAGCAGAGCAGAGACCCCAGCTTCAGGACAAAGGACTGGGAGAGGTGAGGGTAATAAGTGTGGGGTCTGGAAAAAGCTTGGGGTCTCTCTCACCTGGGAACTGACTAAGGAAGGAAGTCAAAGAGAGAGAAAACGTCTGAAAATGGAGTTCATTAATGCTTGCTTGGTGAATTGTGGCCAGACAAGAATGGCCTGTGTTTTAACCTTTATGTCTCTCTGCTAACCTAAGGACTTCCCGTGCTGTGTTCCAGGTGACTAATAAATCCTACTCTGTGCTGAAGACACTTTTTGAGGTGTCACTGGGGCGAAAGTAACTTAAATTTCTCACAAAAAGAACGAGGAGTCCTTGTGGCACCTTAGAGACTAACACATTTATTTGGTCATAAGCTTTGTTAAAATAAAATAAAATTTGTTAGTCTCTAAAGTGCCACAAGGACTCCTCGTTCTTTTTGCTGATACAGACTAACATGGCTACCATTCTTAAATTTCTTACAGGTACCGTTGTATTGCAACCCCCCCTTGGGGGGCTCAGGGCAGAGGGTTGGGGGGTTGCAATACGACAGTACCTGTAAGAAATGTAGGTGTGGGATGGAGTGCGGGGGGCTCAGGGCAGGGGTTTGGAGGTGTGTGAGGGGGGGCTCAGGGCAGGGGGTTGGGGGATGTGGGAGCTCAGGGCAGGGGGTGCAGGAGTCAGTGCAGGGGGTTGGGATGTGGGGGGGGGACTCAGGGCAGGGGGTGGGGGTGCAGGAGTCAGTGCAGGGGGTTGGAGTGTGTGTTGGTGTGGGGGAGCTCAGGGCAGGGGGTTGGAGGGTGTGGGGGGCTCAGGGCAGAGGACTGGGGAGCTGGGGGGAGCTCAGGGCTGGGAGTGCAGCCACCGAGCTGCCCAGCTGCCTGATTCCTGGGGCTGGCCGGGGCGACAGGGACCACGGCGCTGCTTGGCTGGCGGATCCCCAGGGCATGGTGACCGCGCTGCCTGGCCACCTGAGCACTGGGGCTGGAGCCTGGGGGCGCTGTGGCCACGCCGCCCAGGGGCTGTGGGTGCTGGCTCGGGCCCACCAGGACAGGGGCCTCGTCCCCCAGCCATCGGCGCTGGGGCCAGGGGCCACTGGGAGGGGTGGAGCCCCATCCCCAGCTGGCCACTCTCTTACCAGTGTGCCGCACCAGGGCGCACCGGCCTACTTGCATCTCTGGGTGTCACTGTAAATACTGGCTGGGGTCCAGTAATGGCTGTAGGCTGTGTGAGTCTCTGCCAGGAGTCTAGCTCAGTTGGGCTCACTGAGCAGAGCTCACAGTGTGGAACAGGAGTGCTGGAGCCCAGGAGCTCAGTCTAGGAGGAGGTGAGGCCATTTGGCCTACCCTGAAGGATGCGTGAGACCCACTGGGGATCTGGCACATTGATGGGGTTCCTCCAAGAGACTGTTCAAAAGCTGGAGCGCAGCGCCAATCCTGTAGAACTGTGACAGTGACTCCAGGGAAATCAATGTCAGCAGAGAGTTTGCTCCATATTGTTGGTAAAGGGGAGATATTTCACCATATGACGGCATAGCAAAAACAGGCTGCAAGCGGCTTCCTCTGACTTGGCTTTTTCCATCCATCCATCCATGCAAGTAAACGTATCCCTCAAGGTCTGCTGTGTGCCAGCCCCATCAGCAGACACTTGGTAAATACCCCTGGGGCTGTTGACAAGGTGATGGGAAGAACTGTGAATTGGAAGTACCTGACTCCCATGCAGAATCTCAGGTATTTGCAATGGTTCTTCCTGATAGCCAGGTGGAAGTATCCATCTTTCACGTCGAGAGGGAAGTACGAGCCTCCTGAAGAGTGAGGGAAGGATCCAAAGCCTGACATATTTGTTCAGGTCTTCGAGGCCCAGAATAGGTTATAGACCTTCCTTCTTGGGGATGAGGAAGTAGTGGGCGTAGAGTACCTTCCCTTGGTTACACAGAGGAACTTCTATAGCTACTCTCAAGAGGAGTGAGTCCCCTTCTTCCAGGAAGACTTTCTTGTGAGAGGGGTGTCCCCCTGAGGAAGGAAGGAGGCAGGAGAGTGGGGACGGGACCTGGTGCAGAACTGGATGGAATGGTCTCTGTCACAGGGTGGCTGGCTCCTGTCACTTGAAGCAGGTCCAGTGTCCTGTGCCATAGCAGGTGCTCCCAGCTGGGCCAGCCAAGAGGGCAGGGAACTGCACCTGGGGAATAAAGGGTTAGGGAAAGTTCCAGTGAGTGAGGACCAGCTGTGAGAAGGAAGCTGACTGAGAGAAATTTAGGAAGCCGCAGGAAGCAGGACTGCCAGAGTCCACCGGGAGAGGAGGCAGCAAGAGTCTAACATCTAAAGGGTGATCTGAGGAACTGATTGTTTGTTTAAGTTTGACAATAAACCTACTTAAAGACAACTGTGGGTGTGGCAGTGAATCCTTGGCAAGCGGGGCAGAAGCCCTGCCTTGTGACAGTCTCCAAAGCCCAGCAATCAGAAGTTACTGTGCATCGGTTGCTGTAGAAGAATAGACAAAGACTGAAGGGAGGGGACAGAGAATGTCAGAGGGGAAGGTGCCAGAAACTTATGTGGCTCCCGAGTGTCCCATTAAACTGGCAGCTTGTAGGCAGAGGAGGAGGACTGTGATGAAGAACGCTGGAAGTGTTTGTTCTTGTGCTTTTGAGGTCTCTCCCCGTGGCCACGGTGGAGAGAGGTTGGAACCTCTTTATGTGACATAAAGTGAGGAGCAGGCCTGAGAAGTTGCTGAGCCCACCCTTTGAAAACCTGTCAAGGTTCAGATCATTCCCAAGCTGGGTAGGGCATATGCTTCTAGCTGTGGCCCTGGTAGATCTGATCTTCTTCAGATCTTCTCACTGAAGAGGACCTTGCCTTTAAAAGGCAGATCTTCTATCCTCCACTGGGCTGCTGTAATCAGGCCTCGGGGTGGAGACAGGAATATCTACACAGGCCTATCACAATATCCAAGGCTGTGTTAAGAGGATGTTTACCCATTGTACAGCCCCTCCATTAGCAATGCCCTAGCTGCCTGCTTCTGTTCCTTTGGAAGAGACTCCAAGAGGGGGTTCAGGGTATCCCAGAGAGCACAGCTCTACCTGGCCATTACTCCTTGGTAACTCAAGACTCACAGTCCTAGAGAGCATGAGGGAAATATCCTGTAGAAAAAGGGGACAAATCTTTTCCTTTCCCTGTTTGTGAGAGCAGAAGGCTAGGCACTGGGTCTGTCCTAGGCCACTGACACCATCACAGAGTTGGGGGTAAGGTGTTGCTGAAGGAACTGACACCTTTCTGATGGGACAGGATACACCCCATCTGTTCTCTTAGAGACCAGGGGAAAAGGCACAACAGTCAACCAAATGTCCTTTGTAGGATTTGTCAGCCCGACTGGTGGGAATAACCTTGTCTTTCACCTGGACCTGCAGAATACCGAACAGCTCCACTGCAGAGGTACCTGCCTTGAGCTCCAGTGTATTGGCCCTCTTCCCGAGATGCTCTTGAAACTGTCTAGTCATCAGGAGGTGACACTACAGAAAGATTATGTTCTCATGCAGGACAATGGCATAGTAGTGTCCCCAAATGGGGATTCTTCCATGTCCTGGAAGCATCACTGTCCCATATGTCATCGTCTTAGACACCAGTGTGGAGGGACAGTAGGCTAGGCCGGTGCCGGCTCAGCCAATGCCAGTGCTGATGGAGGAGGCAGCAGAATTGGAGCAGGCAGTGGCTGATGGAGTTCCCTTGAGCAGTAAATCCCTTGAATGGGAAACTAGTCTCCTAGTCACTTGCTATGTTGACATTTGCACATAGTTTTCAAATTTTGGGGAAGAAAGTGATGATTGGTTGGATGGTGCAAAAAGGCTGTGAGAGAAGGATTTAGAAAATCGTCAGTAGACCGTGGCAGAGGGAACACACTCACTCCCTGAACTGTCCACTTCTTGACATTCTAATGTTTGGTGCTTTTAAAATGGCTCTGATATTTTCCTACTGTAACAAAATTAGAAAAGCCACCATGAAATCGGTTTACATTTTCAAGGCTGTCTTCAAAGAGGAAAAGGGCTAGAGACTTAGAAACATCATTTAAAATAAAAAGAGTAACAGTTTCTAGGCTCCACCAAGTCTGTAATCATGACAGAAGACTTCAGTGCTTTCAATGTCAAAGAACTTAACTTCAAGTAACTTTAAAAACTGTAGCCCATTATTCATAAAAGTCCATTGTTGCGGTTCAGTGATGAGACAGAACACAGCTTTTTGCAAGCAAGCAGGCTGGTCAGCGGAGATGGGCTGTTCTGCCCCCCCTGCCTTCCACCTTCTCCTTTTATTATATTTCTCCCCCTAAGCATTACACACTGCTACACAAAGGAATGTATGACGTTGATTCATATGCTTAGTTACCATCCTCTATCTACTACAATCCTGGTTCTCAGGCCTTGAGCCCAGGCTAAAGAAACCTCCCACAGTTGCTGTCCAAACAATCAAGTTCTCAGGGTTCATATCTAGCCCTTGTCCTTGGATAGAGCAATGTGTGCATTGCTCCTAGGAAACAGTCAGGGTGTGCCCCGCCTGCTTCCAGGTGGAATAGCCAGACATTAACCCTTCATCTCCCCTTTTTTGTTTATTGAAGTTGGCCATCTCATGGTAGCCGCCAATTTGTTTTGTCATGCTATTTAACTCCCAGACAGACAAGGACATAACCTGGGGAGCTTTCCAGGGCAAAATTTTACAAAGTCTTAACAAGGAAGGAATACATTGTACACAGCAACAACAAAAATAAGCCCAATGATTACAAACACAAAATAACCAAAAGCTTAACATCTGCAATATAATCATCTAAAAGGGGTACACTTCTTTTACTACAATTGTAACCAGCAAAAGGCAATATAAGTATCATTCTACTAAGACAGCAAAGGGTGCCATCACTTAAATTTGCAGGAATATAATTAAAGGTGCATGAACCACAAGTAAAAACCCATCCTGATGGTAGGATGATATGGCCATAATTATATGAAACATTAACAGCATGGGAACAATTTAAAAGGGATTGAGAAATTTTTTGACAGCCCAATGGCACCTTTGTACTAGTGCAGTTAACTACACGCGCACAGGTGACATTGTGAGCCCCGGCCGGGTGCGGTGTGTGAAGGGATATAGCCGTGCGAGGCAGAGTATAGTTGGCCGGGCCCCAATTAGCCATGCTAACGTACTGGGAGAAAAGATTAGCATAAGCAAAGAGCAGTATCTTATTCTCCTTCGGGCTTGTAACGGGGGAGGCGCTTCCGAGCCAACCCCTACAGGAAATAGCAGGCACAAAAGGCACAATCATCACAGAATTAGCAGTGATTTGGGCGAGAATCGCCACAAACAAAGTCTTAGGAGTTTCTGGCTGCTGATCTGCTGCCAGTTTTCGTTGAGCCGTGGCGACCAATGCTTTTACTGCTCCCCATGTCACGGGCTGGCTTGGGACGTTACGCCTCCTCCGTTTCCGTCCCGCCGTTGTCGACTCGGGGGGCAACGCGGTCTCCTCCAAGGTCAGCTGAAACTCTGGTATGGGATTCGACAGCCCCTGGTGCCATGCCATGTTGTTTAAGTGCTGGTCGCACGCACCGGGCTGGAACCCACAACGGTCCTGCAGGGAGAGACACAGCAGCATATCCCCGACCCCAAGTGATTAGAGGTGCTGGGCCCAGCCACTGTGGATCGGGCAGCTGACGGTAAAAGACACGCGGTCTTTCCAGTACCTCAGATTTGTGAAAATGCCGATCCGCAGGGGTCTGCTGATCTGCATTCAGTATTAAATTATTTAAAGTAAACAAGAGGATATACATCTGTTGTTGAATGTCTCCTAAGGTTCGGAGACGCAGCTCCCCTTGTTTTAATTGTTTATCTAGCAAGGTTTTGAGTGTGCGATTGGCACGTTCAACAATGGCTTGGCCCGTGGAATTATAAGGGATTCCGTGTTTAAGACGGACGTCCCAGCGGGCACAAAAGGTGGAGAGGGCTGCAGAGCAGTAGGCTGGGGCATTATCTGTTTTAATTTGGCAAGGGCGACCCATAACAGAAAAGCAGGCCAGCAAATGGTAAATAACTTTGTTAGTGGCTTCCCCACGTTGTGGGGTTGCCCAAAGGAAGCCTGAATAAGTATCAACGGAAACATGTAAAAATGAATAGGGGCGGAATTGTGGTACATGAGTAACATCCATTTGCCACAGCTGATTTGCTGCGGTACCTCGGGGGTTAACGGCATAAGAAAAAGTAGGAGCAGCAGCAGCACAGTGGGGGCAGGAACGAACAATGGAACGTGCATGATCAGCAGGAATGTGAAACTGCCGGGCCAAAACAGAGGCAGACTGATGAAAAAAGGCATGGCTTTCAATGGGGTCAGAAAAAAGGGAATTTACCTGACCACGCAATGCGCGATCGGCGCGTGCATTGCCCTCAGTGAGTGGCCCAGGCAGAGGGGTATGACTGCGAATATGAGCAACAAAGTAAGGGAAATGACGAGTGGCAAGAAGGTGCTGTAAAGACAAAAACAGGTGAAGGAGGTCTGCATCAACCTGAGGGGTAATGAGGGCAAGGGGTAAATGATCAATTACCTGATAAACATAATGGGTATCCACAATTAAATTAAAGGGACAATCAGCAAAAAGTTGAAAGGCCAAAATAACAGCAGCTAATTCTGAGGGCAAAGGGAGATGGTAAAAAAACAATCTTTTAAATCTAACACACAAAGTTGATCGGTTTGAGGAATTAAATTTGGATTTGGCAAGCCAAATTGCAAGGGGCCCATAGGTTGGATGCGTTTATTTATTTCCCTTAAATCATGTAACAGCCGCCAAGCACCTGATTTTTTCTTAATAACGAACACCGGGGTGTTCCAGGGACTGGTGGAGCTCTCCAATCGCTGTGCTTGCAAATGCTGCTGCACAAGTGAATGAAGTGCTTTTAACTTTTCTAGAGGGAGGGGCCACTGGTCAATCCATACGGGCTCTAAGGATTGCCATACCAAGGGTAAGGCGGAGGGCACGGTGGGTGAGGGAGGGTTTTGGGCCATCAGATGTTAATATCGAGGGTGGTGTCTAACTTTGTAAGTAAATCACGGCCCCAAATATTGAGGTGGACAGGGAGCACAAAAGGGCGGATTGTAGCAAGGGCACGGCCTCCTGGTTTAGAGACCGTGACCCAAGACAAACTTTGGCGCCCGGGTTTGCTACCCCCAATCCCCCACAACTCTTTAGAAGGAACCGTAGGCCAACTAAGCGGCCACTCCAGATCACGAATCACTGTAACGTCAGCTCCAGTGTCCACCAGCCCTGTAAAAGGAACATCATTTAAGAGAAGTGTTAACTGAGGTTTCGAGGGGCAGACTGACATTGTCAGAGCAACAAGTGGAGAAGACGCGCTGTGAGACGGCGAGTGAGACAACGTCGATCCAAAGCCTCCTCCACCCCGAGTTCGATCCTCGGCAGCTGGCACCTGATAGGGGACTAAAATCAATTGTGCAATTGACCGTCCACGCGGGAGCGACTGTGGAAGATGAGTCCACACCTGAACCTTAATAATGCCAGTGTAATCAGCATCAATGACCCCTGGAATGACAAAAAAGCCCTGTTTCCCAGCATGTGAGCGAGGGAGAACAAGACCCACAAAGCCGGCAGGGAGAGGTCCCGTCACCTGTGTAGGTATGGCACAGACCTCCCCTGGCAGTTGAAAGTCAGTGTCCTCCTGCATGATCAAATCAAGCCCTGCACTTCCAGCAGTTGCTGCCCTCATAGAGTCTACGGATTCCAAGGCAGAGGAGCGATTGCCTGAGTAGGAAACACCCCTGTTTGGCCCTGGGTTCGGGGGGGACCCGTCGCGCGGTTTCCCGACCCGCCACGACACTGATTAGCCCAGTGATAACCTTTCCCACACTTGGGGCACTTCTTTGAGGGTCGGGCTGGTGCCTTAGATGAGCGGCACTCCCGCTGAAAATGACCCTCCTTTCCACAGCGGTAACAGCACTTCCCCTCCTTCCCAGTTTTTCTGAGGGCGGCAGCCAGAACTCCAGCCTTGTGGGCTTGTGTGCCAATGTTCTGGCACGCCCGCAGCATGTCTGAGAGCTCTAAAATACCAGAGACTTGTGCTGCCTGGAGAGCACGGCGGCAATCCTCATTTGCATTTTCAACTGCCAATTTTAACAGGAGCTCGTGAGCTGCCTCAGTGTTATCCACCTGTCGGAGGATAGCCTCCTGCAATCTGTTGGTAAAATCCAAAAAGGACTCTAAGGCACCCTGACGGATACTGACAAAGCTTTTGGTAGGCTTGCCTGAATCCGGGACCTTCTTGAAAGCATGCTGGGCACAGGTGGAGATAATGGGGAAGACGGCCTGAGGGAGTTGAGACTGCATCCCAATAGTAGCAAACTGGCCCTCCCCTGCCAAATGCTCATAAATGATACCTTGCTCTCTATATACCTGGGCTTGGCGTTCTGCCATCTGCCGATACTCACTAAGCCAAATAACATACTGACTGGGTGACAACATCATGCGCAGCAGCGTTTTCCAATCCTCAGGGATTAGGGAGTACCCAGTACCCATCCCTTCAATGAGACCACGCACAAAGGTGCTAGTCAGGCCAAATTCACGAATTGCTTTCTTTACCTCTCTAACCACCGAGTATGGCAGAGTGGTCCAGGTGCCCACGGGGTTGCCCTGGTCATCATTCTGCCAGGTCACCGGGCAAACGGAGACCAGATCAGCCAGCTCCTCTGCTGTAAGATCTGATCGAGCTTTCGCTGCGTGAACCATTTGTTGCACCAGCGAAAGCTTCTGAGCAGATGCAGATGACTCTCCGGGGGGCCCCATGGGGGGAGGGTGATCACACACCGGCTCCGGTGGGGAAGGCCAGGGAGGCGGTGGTAATAGAGGCACTGGGGGCGAAGCAGGGGGAGGGATGGCTGCAGGAGCGGACGGGGGTGGCAGGATCGGCAGCTCCTCTGTTGGGGCTGGAGAGGGCCTTTCCGAGGCGACACGCTGTGTCGCATCGCCAGGAGTGGGGATGGCTGCAGGGGCGGACGGGGGCGGCGAGAGCACCAGCCTCGCGAGGGAGGGTCTGTCCGAGGCGACACGCTGTACCACGTCGCGGCAGAGGTGCCAGGCATGTAAAGCCTGCACGGGTGCCCGAGGCTCTTTGTGCAATGTCTGGCCCAATCGCTCCCAGTCCGCTAGCTTAAGGCTTCCAGCTTCAGGATACCACGGGCACTTGGCACGCACCTCCTGTAGCAGGAGAGTGAGTTCTCGAGCCGGGCAGTCATGCTGAGCCTTACGCAGCAAATACTGCAGCTCATTACGGTGTTGCACTTGCAAAGCAGAGAGGGAGCTTCCCATACTTACCACAATGAAAAATACTCACCAGGATCCACGAAGTGGATGAGTGACGCGTCTGAAACCCTTGCCGGGCGAGGTGAGTGCTGAGGGCCCCACGTTTGGGCGCCAGTTGTTGCGGTTCAGTGATGAGACAGAACACAGCTTTATGCAAGCAAACAGGCTGGTCAGCGGAGATGGGCTGTTCTGCCCCCCCGCCTTCCACCTTCTCCTTTTATTATATTTCTCCCCCTAAGCATTACACACTGCTACACAAAGGAATGTATGACGTTGATTCATATGCTTAGTTACCATCCTCTATCTACTACAATCCTGGTTCTCAGGCCTTGAGCCCAGGCTAAAGAAACCTCCCACAGTTGCTGTCCAAACAATCAAGTTCTCAGGGTTCATATCTAGCCCTTGTCCTTGGATAGAGCAATGTGTGCATTGCTTCTAGGAAACAGTCAGGGTGTGCCCTGCCTGCTTCCAGGTGGAATAGCTAGACATTAACCCTTCAGTACCATGAATTTCTATAGAGGCAATATGATATTTTCTGTCTTATTATCTATCCCTTTCCTAATGAATCCCAACATTCTGTTTGCTTTTTTGACTGCCGCTGCACATTGAGTGGATGTTTTCAGAGAACTATCCACAATGACTCCAAGATCTCTCTCTAGTGATAACAGCTAATTTAGATGCCACCATTTTATATGTATAGTTGGGATTATATTTTCCAATGTGCTAATTACTTTGCATTTATCAACATTTAATTTCAGCTGCCATTTTGTTGCCCAGCAGTCACCCAGTTTTGTGAGATTCCTTTGTAATTCCTTCACAGTTAGCTTTGGACATAACTATCTTGAGTAGTTTTGTATCCTCTGCAAATTTTGCTGCCTCACTCTTTAACCCTTTTTCCAGATCATTTTTTGTATATGTTGAACAGCACTGGTCACAGTACAGACCACTGGAGGACACCACTATTTACCTCTCTCCATCCCTAAAACTGACCATTTATTCCTACCCTTAGTTTCCTATCTTTTAAGCAGGTATTGGTCCATGAGAGGACCTTCCCTCTTATCCCATGACAGCTTACTTTGCTTAAGATCCTTTGGTGAGAGACCTTGTCAAAGGCTTTCTGAAAATCTAAGTACACTATATCCACTGGATCATCCTTGTCCACATGCTTGTTGACCCCCTCAAAGAATTCTAGTGGATTGGTGAGGCATGATTTCCCTTTACAAAAAACATGTTGACTCTTCCCTGACAAATCATGTTAATCTATGTGTCTGATAATTCTGTTCTTTACTGTCGTTTCAACCAATTTGCCTGGTACTGAAGTCAGGCTTACCAGCCTGTAATTGCCAGGATGGCCTCTGGAGCCCTTTTTTAAAGTTGGCATCACATTAGTTATCCTCCAGTCATCTGGTACAGAAGCTGATTTAAACAATAGGTTATATACCAGTAGTTCTGCAATTTCACGTTTGAGTTCCTTCAGAACTCTTGGGCAAATTCCAAAACCTCCACTATTGACACCTCAGTCTGGGACAGTTCCTCAGATTTGTCACCTAAAAAGAATGGCTACAGCATCGTTCCTGGAGTGGCTAAAACTTCCCACCAATGGCAGGAGAGAGACTCCACTATATTGCCCATTGGTTGCTTCACTTTTATCACTGATGGCAGAATATGTGCAAATTTTGGGGAGAGACTGGTATTTTAAAGGACACCGTCAATTTGAAATCTAATCAGTTAGAAAAGCTCTAGCAACTGCTAGTTTTGTTAACAACCTGCTCTGACTCACACTTCCATAGGGTGTAGTCCTACTGATGTCAGTAGTTTACACTGCTGTAACACCAGTGTGACTGGGAGGACAATCAGACACTTTCAGTTCTGGTCCCCAGACGGACTTGGGACCGGTTTAACTAAATCAATTTCAAAATCAGCTTAGTTAAATCAGGGAAACACCCTAGTAGGGATGCAAAATAAAATAAAATAAAATAAAATAAGAATAAGGAGCTATTTTCTCCCTCCATCCTCAGAATCCAACATTTTATGGGAGTGAGGGAGAAAACTCCTGACTGGGACGTCAGCTAAAAATCTCCATGATCTGAGTGTGACGTTCCCCTGGTGTTATCTGGACCAGTGATCTGCTAGATCACTCCAGTCCTTGACTCTGGGAGCCAGCCTTACCCTGATCTGCTGTGAGAACCCCCACTCCTGGGCTGTTCACACATAGCCTCTGGCATGTAAGCTGCTCCTTGGATTGTGCAACCAAATTACACTAGCCAAAATCTCCGGTCCAAGACACAACCCTAGGAACCGTCTTGCAGTGTCCAGTTATGCCCACTGGATGCTGCAAGCTTATATGAGTTTGTCAGTTTAACAAAGAAATTGATATGCACCAGGCTTGTTATTTCCAGGGGAGTCTCTGACACGCTTCAAATCAAATGCACTGCTTCAGGTAGAATAAATAAACAGATTTATTAGGTATAAAGATAGATTTTAAGTGATTATAAGTCAAAGCATAACAAGTCAGATTTGGTCAAATGAAATAAAAGCAAAACGCATTTTAAGCTGATCTTAACACTTTCAGTGCCCTTACAAACTTAGATGCTTCTCACCACAGGCTGGCTGGTTGCTTTTCAGCCAGGTTCTCCACTTTGATCAGCGCTTCAGTCACTTGGTGGTGGTGTCTGTAGATGTAGGTGGAACAGAGAGAGCATGGCAAATGTCCCTCCCTTTTATCATGTTCTTTCTTCCCTCTTGGCTTTGCCCGCCCCCTTCAGAGTCAGGTGAGCATTACCTCATCACAGTCCCAAACTGACCAACAGAAGGGGGGGTGACTCACTGGAGAGTCCAACAGATCCTTTTGTTGCTGCCTAGGCCAGCGTCCTTTGTTCCTGTGAGGCTGGGCTGGGTTTGTCCCATACATGCCCTGATGAGGTGTGAACTGCCTCTCTGCTCTTGGAGAGTTTTTTCCTGGGCTTATTTTAAGCCATGAAGAAACATTTTCAGCCTCATAACTACATACATGAAATTATAACCTATAACATTACTATAACGCTGCGGTAACAACAATTACTATAACATCACTATAACAACAGTGCTCAGTGCATTATGAGCCTTCCAAAGACACCCAACAAACTTTGCATTGCATACCACACAATCACTTTATAAAGATGAACATGGGGGTGTAGAGTGGTCCCACAAGGTACAGAATGTCACACTGAGTCAGGGCTAGTCTACACTGGCAATGCTTAAATGTTTTTTCACACCCCTGAGCGAGAAAGTTGTAGTGTTGCAAATTACCACTGTAGACAAGCCCTCAGTGTCAAATCCAAAGAAAGAATTTGAAAACAGAGATGCGGTCAGTGAGGTAATATCTTGTATTGGACCAACCTCTGTTGGTGGAAGGGACAAGCTTTGGAGATACAACAGAGCTCTTCTGCAGGTCAAGAGGTTCAGAGGTCAAAATAAAAAATGTGGGAGAAAGAAAGGGCATTTCGCTGACATGCTACACCCCAACTTCCTGCAGTGTCCTGAGATTTCCAGCTAGATAGAACTGGAAGTTCTCCTCTGCCCTGCTCACACTACCATTGGCTCTTAGTAAAGAGATTTTCTATAAGGGGGCTGGTTAAACCAAGGCACAGTGCAGCTCAGTGCAATGTAACAGAGACGCAGCCCTCTCAGTGGTAGGTTAGTTCTGCCCAGGATGGGGCTAGACACTGGTTTGAGGTTTGATCCCCTGGGTCCTTTCCTGCATTGGGAGGTTGCTACACACTGCACTGGCCCATCCTGTCTGTTCCCTGCACACATGGGAGGGGTAAGCTAAGGCAGCGTTTCTCAAATACCAGGGGCTTTTCTTGTGGCCACAGCCTCCTGGGCTGTGATAGGGGGGATGGGGGCCAAAGCAGAAGCCCCTCCCCCTCCCTGTTGCTCCTGGATGCACCACCTTGGTGTTGGCTGCTGGGGCTGCAAACAGGGGTTGGGCCCTGCCCCCCTTTGGAGACAGCGGGGGCACAATGCTGGAGGAGCAGGCAGCTGGTGAGTTCCCCACCTTCCCAGGGGTGGTGGGGCTCAGGCTTTGAGCTTCACCCCTAGAGTGATGCAGGGGGGGCAGCAGGCTCCGGCTGCCTGGCTTCAGGCTCCATCCCTGTCCCCTGGCCATAGGGCTTTGGGCTCTGGCTATGGGGCTTCAGACTCCAGCCCGCCAACTATCTGTCCTGCCCCCCCCATCTCTATCGCCCCTGGCCCCTACTGCCTACCCTGACCTCCCCCCATCCTGGGCTTAATTTGTCTCCAGGCTTGCCGGGGCTGAGTAAGTCTGTTGTAAGAAGTGATACATTTATGTTTGTTAATGTGTGCATATTTATGTTTTTCTTAAAGCTAATTAAGTATTTTAGGAAAAAGCGTGAGAGCAGCCACCAGAAGAGTTGGTGGCCACACTGTGAGGGGCCACTGGCCTCCTTGTTCTTTTTGTCCAATCCAGGAGCAGTATGCTAATAAAGTGTATGGCCACGCCCCTGGTGTATTGTTGCAGTGCAGTCCCTTTCTGGTTGGCTGGCTACCTCGTGTGCTTCCCCTTGCACCAGCAAGGGGGGAAGACATGATGTGCGTGAAATGGGGAGTTGGGGCTCCCCCCTCAGTAATAGACCACCAGGCCTTACTGAGCTGCTTGTTTTGGTGCGGCTTGGGCTTGTTTTTGAAAGGCAGGGTCGCACATTTATCTCATGAGACTTGGCAACTTTCTGTATATTTCAGTCCAGCAGCAAGCACACCACAACAAACACACACACACACACAACAAAGGGATGCAGCAGATTTTCCATCACTTTAAATCAAGACTGGATGCCTACATCACTACATGATCCTGCCCATCAGTTCCCGGAGGGAGTCAAAGTCTGCTTTTCTGAAGTCCAGGGTCTGTATTCTGCTGCTCTCCTTTCTTCCCTGTGTCAGGATCCTGAACTTGACCATCTCGTGGTCACTGCCTCCCAGGTTCCCATCCACTTTTGCTTCCCCTACTAATTCTTCCCGGTTTGTGAGCAGCAGGTCAAGAAGAGGTCTGCCCCTAGTTGGTTCCTCCAGCACTTGCACCAGGAAATTGTCCCCTACACTTTCCAAAAACCTCCTGGATTGTCTGTGCACCGCTGTATTGCTCTCCCAGCAGATATCAGGGTGATTGAAGTCTCCCATGAGAACCAGGGCCTGCGATTTAGTAACTTCCGTGAGTTGCCAGAAGAAAGCCTCGTCCATCTCATCCCCCTGGTCTGGTGGTCTATAGCAGACTCCCACTACGATATCACCCTTGTTGCTCACACTTCTAAATTTAATCCAGAGACTCTCAGGTTTTTCTGCAGTTTCATACTTGAGCTCTGAGCAGTCATACTGCTCCCTTACATACAATGCAACTCCCCGACCTTTTCTGCCCTGCCTGTCCTTCCTGAACAGTTTATATCCATCCATGACAGTACTCCAGTCATGTGAGTTATCCCACCAAGTCTCTGTTATTCCAATCACATCATAATTCCTTGACTGTGCCAGGACTTCCAGTTCTCCCTGCTTGTTTCCCAGGCTTCTTGCATTTGTGTATAGGCACTTGAGATAAGTCGCTGATCGTCCCTCTTTCTCAGTATGAGGCAGGAGCCCTCCCCTCTTGCGCGCTCCTGCTCGTGCTTCCTCTCGGTATCCCACTTTCCCACTTACCTCAGGGCTTTGGTCTCCTTCCCCCGGTGAACCTAGTTTAAAGCCCTCCTCACTAGGTTAGCCAGCCTGCTTGCAAAGATGCTCTTCCCTCTCTTTGTTAGATGGAGCCCATCTCTGCCTAGCACTCCTCCTTCTTGGAACACCATCCCATGGTCAAAGAATCCAAAGCCTTCTCTCCGACACCACCTGCGTAGCCATTCGTTGACTTCCATGGTCTCTACCCAAGCCTTTTCCTTCCATGGGGAGGATGGACGAGAATACCACTTGTACCTCAAACTCCTTTATCCTTTTTCCCAGAGCCATGTAGTCTGCAGAGATCCGCTCAAGGTCATATCAGAATACAGTATAGACAGGGACTGTTGATTACATTGTCCACTCTACTCATACATATGTAAATACACAAAAACACAGACATGATCTCCCACATGTCTTCGGTGGGTTATTTATTTTGCAGGATGTTTAACCCTTTCTAGACATGCGTCACACCCCCAATGTGAGACTGGTGTGGAAGGGCGAAATTAGAGCTCCTGGATACACCTCAAGGATCTCCCAAGATTGGTACGAGCTGTGTTTACATTGAATTCTTTTTAAGGCGAAATTATTGAGGCATGCTTTG
Organism: Caretta caretta; assembly: GCF_965140235.1. NCBI lineage: Eukaryota > Metazoa > Chordata > Testudines > Cheloniidae > Caretta > Caretta caretta. The sequence goes on from NC_134219.1 coordinate 46,332,849, forward strand.
GCCCCAGCCAAAAACTTAGTCCATACTTTGTGAAACACTTTAATGATTCCAGGGTTTGGTCTATGTGTTGACTTAACAAAGCCATTAATGTTCTTTAAAGAGCACTTACTCCCGCAGTCACCAATTTCCACTTGTTTTTAAGTGGACTTGGCTTGTAATTTCTTTGAGTTGCTTGTTTTGGGGCTTTTCCGGCTCTTTAAGGGGCTTGTTGCTTCTTGTTCTGGGCTTCCTGCTTGAAGTGGCTCATTGATTGTTGCTTGTTTTGAGCTTCCAAAGGAGTGGCTGCTGCTTTTTTTTGAATTTCCCTCTGGAGAGCTCCTGGTTGCACAATCCCTCTAACCAAAAGAAAGGATCTGGAGGAGACTGAGAGTCCCCAGGACCAATGGGGAGAGGCCAATGCTCCAGGTCAGCCCGACTGACAGGGCACTACAGGCCAAAGAGGGAAGAGATTCAGGGAACCAAGAGCCCGGGAGTGGGAGAACCGACACTTACTCCATGCACTTTGGATAATCCCCCTCTCAAAGCACAAAGCTGCCATGTACCCACTCTCTCCTCCATGCCTATCTTTAACATGCATGTTTTAACATCTGAGAGGGGAGGTTGCAGAGGAAGGCTCAGAGTTCCCTTTCTGCTGTACTACCGGCGGTTTAGTCCTTTCATAACCATTAGTTTCAAAGGAACCTAATCTGTGGGAAACTGTGCTTAGTTCCTTTGGCCGGTTTCTAAATCCAACTAGAAGGGGCCAGTTTACTTCTCCCCCCCTCACACCCCGCCCTCCTTTTAAATTAAAAGCATAGTGCTTTACCTGCAGGCCATGTGTTTACTTAGCGCTCCTAGAGTGGTGTGGGGGGTAGGGGGGAGCAGAGAGAGGTGCGAGCCCTTGGTTGGGAGCCTGGGGGGAGGGGCTGGAGAGGCGCGATCGTGGTTGGGAAACTGGAGGGAGGGACAGAGCAGAGATGAGAAGAGGCAGCGGGAAAGGGGAAGTGGAACCAGGAGCTCAGGGTGGCTGGCCGAGGGGGTGGGGAGCTCAAGTCACCTCTTACTGAGCTGCTTGTTTTCAGGCGGCTTGGGCTTGTTTTTGAAAGGCAGAGTCACATATTTATCTCGTGAGACTTGGCAACTTTCTGTATATTTCAGTCCAGCAGCAAGCACACCACAACAAACACAAACACACACACAACAGACGACAAAGGGATGCAGTAGATTTTCCATCACTTTAAATCAAGACTGGATGCTTACGTCACTGGGTGAAATTCTCAGGTCTGCGTTATGCACGAGGTCAAACAAGACTAACACAAGGGTGCCTAGTGGCCTTAACATCTATGACAGCTTTAATGCCTTTTGATATCCATTGAGAGAAGCTGCCCAGAGGGTCAGAGGCTTCTTTGAGACTTGAAAACAGAGGAGTCCCACTGCTAGGGGGGTGGAAGCAATCGCCCAGGGGCCTAGTTCTGAGGCGTGTTGCTAGGCCCTTGCTGGGGATTGTGGGGCCTGCACTGAAGAACGCTGTATGTGCTAAGTATGGATTCTGTGGAGATCTGGTGAAGGACAGTATGGAACATTTCCCCCTTTTACACTGAAGTCCCCAAATGGAGACTGTAAAGTTCAGAATTCTGCGGCTGCTGCCACCCCACTCTGCGGCCCGTACTCTCCTTCTCATGCCTTTCCTGCTAACTCCATTGGTTAGTCCGTAGGACGAGCTCATGGGCAATACCGAGCCAACAGTTACACTGGGAGCAGGGACTTGCCTGAAGGACAGCTGGAGCTCTGCAAGGCATCGGCAGCCCTAGCTCCACTCCCAGGGCCTATAGCCGGCCCGCACAGCCCACCAGCCGTATTGGAGCCTTGTGCATTATTGCCTCTCCAGACAGCCATCAAGAAAAGCTAAAGTTGCGAGTGTAACGCAACAAGTGTCCGTATTGCATCAGGCGTCACCGTTCTGCTGCAATGTTGTGAAACCCCGTTGTGTCAGCATTACATGCTCCGCATTGCAGCAGGGGGCAGGGAGTGTCTGCAGCAGCCCGATGAGCAGAGGAGATACTGATTGTCCGCGAAAGGGCAACGAAATGGTTCTCCTGTGGCCCTGCAGCATTTCAATGTCGGCAAGCCCTAGCTCACCCAAGGGCTCTGTTAGTTCTCTGAGTCCGTACAGAGCTGTCCCCCGCCCAGGCCACAGGAGAGCCAGGCTGGCCCCGAGCTGCAACCGGCTGAAGGGAGACGCCATTTTGGGACAGGTGAGCACCCTGAACTGATCAGCTCCCCCAGCTGGCAACCCACAGACAGCCCATGGGCTGTGCCCTCGTCCCCCGCCCCCAGCGCGTGCACGCAGCCCCCCAGTTCTATCCTACTACTCGCTAGAAGCAAACACAGCCGGAAGTTACCCTGGAACCCCACCCACCACCACAGCGGGTACTGGGGGTGATGCAGCCCTCCCCTCGCAGCGTGTCACCCCCTCACCCCGCGTCCCTTCTCTCCCCCAGCTCCCTCCTCCCCACCCCATTTCCCCTGCACCCCAAGATGGGTCTCTAAGTCCCCACCCCACCCATCTTCCCCCATCCCCTCCCCTCAGTATCTCCCTTCCCCAGGCCGGTCTATGGGGCTGGGTCTCTCCCCTCTCCTCACTAGCCCCAGAAATCAGACACTCGCTGGCCAGTGTAGTGTTGGAAACTGCTCCCCATAGGAATGTGCTACCTGGAGCAGTTACTGATATGTAATGGATTGTAAGAAACTGCTGTCTGATGTAGCAAATGCCTGCGGGTAGCACTTTTTCCCCTGCACTCCTTTGTTGTCCCCTGCACTCATAGTAGGACAAAGTATTATCTAGACCATTCCTGACACGTGTTTGTCCAGCCCGCTCTTAAAAATCTCCACTGATGGAGATTCCACAACCTCCCTAGGCAATTTATTCCAGTGCTTAACCACCCTGACAGTTAGGAAGTTTTTCCTAATGTCCAACCTAAACCTCCCTTGCTGCAATTTAAGCTCATTGGTTCTTGTCCTATCCTCAGAGGTTAAGGAGAACAATTCTTCTCCCTCCTCCTTGTAACAACCTTTTATGTACTTGAAAAGGGTTATCATGTTTCAGTCTTCCCTCATAGGTCATGTTTTCTAGATCTTTAATCATTTTTGTTGCTCTTCTCTGGACTTTCTCCAATTTGTCCACATCTTTCCTGAAATGTGGCACCCAGAACTGAACACAATACTCCAGGTGAGGCCTAATCAGCGTGGAATAGAGCGGAAGAATTACTTCTCTTGACTTGCTTACAGCACTCCTGCTAATACATCCCAGAATTATGTTCCCTTTTTTTTTTCAGCAGTGTTACGCTGTAGACTCATATTTAGCTTCTGATCCATTATTACCCCCAGATCCCTTTCCGCAGTACTCCTTCCTAGAAAGTCATTTCCAATTTTGTATACATGCAACTGATTGTTCCTTCCTAAGTGGAGTACTTTGCACTTGTCCTTATTGAATTTCATCCTATTTACTTCAGAACATTTCTCCAGTTTGTCCAGATCATTTTGAATTTTCATCCCATCCTCCAAAGCACTTACAACCCCTCCCAGCGTGGTATCAGTCGCAAAAATTATAAGTGTACTCTCTATGCCATTATCTAAAGCATTGATGAAGATACTGAACAGAAACGTATCCAAAACTGATCCCTGCAGGACCCCACTCATTATGCCCTTCCCACATACTGTGAACCACTGATAACTACTCTCTGGGAACAGTTTTCCAGTTAGCTTTGCACCCACCTTATTGTAGCTCCATCTAGGTTGCATTTCCCTAGTTTGTTTATGAGAAGGTCAGTGCGACACAGTATCAAAAACTTTACAAAATTCAGAATACCATGTCGACCACTTCCCCCCATCCACGAGGCTTGTTACCCTGTCAAAGAAAGCTATCAGGTTGGATTGACACAGATTTGTTCTTGACAAATCCATGCTGAGTGTTACTTATCATCTTATTTTCTTGTAGATGTTTGCAAACTGATTGCTTAATTATTTTCTCTATTATCTTTCCGGGTACCCAAGTTAAGCTGACTGCTCTGTAATTCCCTGGGTTGTCCTTATTTCCCTTTTTTATAGATGGGCACTATAATTGCCCTTTTCCAGTCTTCTGGAATCTCTCCCATCTTCCATGACTTTTCAAAGATAATTGCTAATGGCTCAGATATGTCCTCAGTCACCTCCTGGAGTATTCTAGGACGCATTTCATCAGACCCTGGTGACTTGAAGACATCTAATTTGTCTAGTCATTTTTAACTTGTTCTTTTCCTATTTTTGCCTCTAATCCTACCTCATTTTCACTGGCATTCACTATGTTAGACATCCAATCACCACCAACCTTCTTGGTGAAAACTGAAACAAAGAAGTTATTAAGCACTGCTTCCAGTTCCACATTTTCTGTTTCAGTAACTCCTCACTTAACGGTTCATGTTATTTTGTTGCTGATCAGTTAGGGAACATGCTCGTTTCAAGTTGTGTAATACTCCCTTATAACATTGTACGGCAGCCGCCTGCTTTGTCCGCTGCTTGCAGGAAGAGCAGCCCGTTGGAGCAAGCTGGTGGGGGCTTGGAACCAGGGTGGGCCGGCAGCCCCCCATTGGCTCCCCTACGTTCCCTGTGGGGCAGCCTTCCAGCAGGCTGTCAATTGCTGGATAGTTCAGCTGTCCCTCCCCCCACTGCCCTGGGCTGCTCCTGCCCTCTGCCTTGGAGCTGCTCCCAGGAGCCTCCTGCTTGCTGTGCAGGGGGGAGGGAAGAGGGGTGCAAATGTCAGGGTGTCCCCCTCCCCTGGCTCCTGCCCCCCATCTCCACAGAGTGGGGGAGGGAGGGAAGACACAACAGGCCTCAGGACGGAGGGAGCTTGCAGGTAGCAGCTGCAGTCTCAACTTGCTGATCTACTTAAAAAGGCAATGTACTTAGAGTGGGGTCAACGTACTTTAAGGGGCAATGCACGTCTCTCTCTCTCACACACACATTCACACACACGGTGTGTGTCTCTGTCTCTCTCTGCCATGCTGTGCCTCCTCCCTCCATTTGTGCAACCTTGTAGAGTGTGAGGCTACATTAACAATGTGTTAACCCTTGAGGGCTCAGCCGAGTGCTGGTTCATCACTTAGCAGTAAGGCATCCCCTGGGAAATATCCCACCCCCTTCCCCTCTGACTTCACCCCCTCAACCAAGCTTCACACTCATCACTGCTGTGCACAGTATTAAATTGGTTGTTTAAAACGTATACCAGCGGTTCTCAAAACTTTGTACTGGTGACCCCTTTCACATAGCAAGCCTCTGAGTGCGACCCCCCCCTCATAAATTAAAAACACTTTTTTATATATTTAACACCATTATAAATGCTGGATGCAAAGCGGGGCTTGGAGTTCAGGCTGACAGCTCAGAACCTCCCCCGCCCCCCCATGTAATCACCTCATGACCTCCGCTGAGGAAGGAAACGTCTTTCCCCCCAAAATCCCCCCAACACCCCCTACACCCCCTTTTCTGGGGAAGGCTTGATAAAAATCCTCACCAATTTGCATAGGTGAACACAGACCCAAACCCTTGGATCTTAAGAACAATGAAAAAGCAATCAGGTTCTTAAAAGAGAAATTTAATTAAAGAAAAAGTAAAAGAATCACCTCTGCAAAATCAGGATGGTAAATACCTTGCAGGGTAATCAGATTCAAAACACAGAGAATCCCTCTAGGCAAAACCTTAAGTTACAAAAAAACACAAACAGGAATATACATTCCATTCAGCACAGCTTATTTTATCAGCCATTTAAACAAAACAGAATCTAACGCATATCTAACTAGATTGCTTATTAACCCTTTACAGGAGTTCTGACCTACATTCCTGCCCTGGTCCCAACAAAAGCATCACTCAGACAGAGAGAACCCTTTGTCCCCCTCACCCCTCTCTAGCTTTGAAAGTATCTTTTCTCCTCATTGGTCATTTTGGTCAGGTGCCAGCGAGGTTATCTTAGCTTCTTAACCCTTTACAGGTGAAAGGGTTTTTCCTCTGGCCAGGAGGGATTTAAAGGTGTTTACCCTTTATATTTATGACAGCTTGTCTCTGCATCACCCGCTCAGGTCAGGAACATGCTTACTTGGTTAGCTGACACTTATTGTGTTTGTATTCTGCCAAGGCCTACTCTGGATCATACTTAGCTCCAGCAAGGATACATTATGACTAAAATAGTGTGTAAGGAGCGGTGCTAACTCTCCTGAGTTAGCATTAATAACAGCAATGGTAAGGTTCAGCCTACCAGTCCGTGCTTCTCCAAATTATTAGTAATTTGGGGGATAAAATTACTTCATGCTCAACACCTTAAAACAACCTTTTTGTTCCAGGTTGCATCCAAAAACACTGCAGAACTCCTTCCAATGGATTATTTGACGTGATCCTCAGAAGATGCGTCTATCACAGGAGTGGGTGGGTAAGGTTTTGTGGCCTGCGATGTGCAGAAGGTCAGACTAGAGGATCATGATGGTCCCTTTTGGCCTTGAAGTCTGAGCTTTGCTTAACAACTTTCTGTTACTTCCTTTGCAGGAACGTTCCTGGGGCCTATGGACAGACTCTCACTGAGCACTGACTGATCAGATAAGTATTATCCAATCACTCTCCAATTGCTCAAAGAAACTCTAATCCCACTCTTGGTTCTCTGTAGAATACAACTGATTCTTAGAGGATCTTTCTGATCTCTCCCCTCAGGTTCGGCTCAGAAACCAGCTCATCATTTCTCCCAGTAAATGACAATCAGTTTATTTGACTACTGGGGAGGATTAGGCTGCCCATCATTGGCTGGGATTTCTAATAGCTATGAAGGGGTCAGGAATCTCAGAAACAGGCATGAATCAGGTGAGTGGCTTCCCTTCTGAATGACCGCAGGGGATTCAGGCCTGGCTGCTCTGGTGAAGGTTGCAAACCAGTTTACTTTATAGCTCCCCTGTTCTCAGATGCTCCTAAGTTTGTTGATTTCCCAGAGCCGGGAGGGAGCAAGGCCTAGATCCTCAAAAGGTATTTAGGTGCCTAATCCAAAATCTGGAGGACTGTTTTAGTTTGATCCAAGCAGTGTGCCTGCCTAGTAGATGGAGTGGGGCCCTCCAGTTGTAAAGAGGTTCTTTGGCTGTGGGCTCCTCTCTTCATGAGTAGCTGAGAGCATGATGTGAAGCTACAGCTGGTTTTACGGTTCAAGTGTTTTCAGGCGAGGAGGGTTGTGAATGGGTGTCAAACAGCTGCATTTGTACCTCCCCAATTGAGACTGGGGTCCCAGCTAGATGGCAGGTCTCGAGGATTGGGGGCCCTGGTATGGAAAAAGTTGTAGACCTGTCATGGTTATAACTATGAATCTGTCCAAGTACTGAGACCAGGAGTGAGTCTATTTGTGAGTGGGATTGATCAGAGCCAGATTAAGGCATAAACATTATTGACCCTGACCAGGGCCCTGGCTCCTACCTGGAGTCATGTGATTACCTCAGACTGTTTTGTTGTTGTTGTTTGTTTGAAAAGTTTTGTGTCCTTAGGAAGAAAAGACCGGAACTGTGACTTGACTGTAAGCAACACAGAAACATCTGCGTGAGTCTGCAGAGAGCCTGAGACCATTCTCTGAATTGGGAGGAGCTGCTCCATGCATCTCAATGGAGTGCTAACCCCAAAACCATCAAGACCATTCCAGTAAAGGACTCTGCATTTGGCAGGAGGAGAAGAATGCAGTGGGCCCAGTTCCCCTGCCCCCACCCAAGTAAAGACACCAGTCCCGCACCATCTCCTTGCCCCCTTCGCTCCCTTGCATCTTGGGAAGAAGGTGGTGTGGAGATGCTGGAGTGGGAATTGTGGACTTCTGTGAACGCTGCAGGTAAGGGGAGATGCTGGAAAGAGGACTGTGGGCGAGGAAGGGCTTGTGTTATTTTGTTTGGATCCTCACTTACTCTGGAGGAGGGAGGACACTTGTTGGCATGGTGACTGTGGAGAGCTACATTGAAGTTTCTACCCAACTGCTGAGGGGAAACTGAGGCATGGCCAGAGGTAAACTGAGGAACAGACCGACTGGATGCCAGGCCAGGTAAGAGCCTCTTACAGAACCCATTCTTTGGTAACTTGTGGCTGTTTGGAGTTTTTGACGCACAGGTTTATGCTGCTTTGGAAGGTGGTGGTGGTGATTTTTGTTACCTAAAGCTATTTGTAGCATGAAGCTCTGATTTCATATGTGGTTGTTCAGGTTTATACCACACCTTCCCCATGGTATCTGAGTGCTGTCCAGTGCTTTAGTGGTGTGACTAGCATCAGTCGTGCATGGTTCTGTTTTCGGGTTTTGTATTGCTGCCCATCCCCCACAATATCTGAGTGTCCTCCATTGTAGCCCAATCTATAGATTATATATATATTTGATTACTTAAGAATCCCCAGTCATCACTTTGAGGGTTGACAGGTTCTTGTCCCAAGATCAGGCCCAGTATTATTCAAATTATTGTATAGATGGGAACGGGCCTGTAAGGTCCTTGCATTGATCAGCATCGTGTTCCCATGATGCCTCTGGCGTTTAGGGCAGCAACGAAGTTCCTCCACTCCTGTCTGTTTCTGGCAAGTCTTTCAATGGTTCCCCAGCTGTGCCCCAGGTTTTTCACTTGGCTTCCCCAGCTCTTCGCCAGGTTGTTTTCAGGCAGTCTCGTTTTCGCTTGCCTTCAGGTGTCCATCTTATTGCTACTCTGGTAATGGAATCAGTTTCCATCTGACGCACATGGCCGATCCATCTCCAACGCTTCCTGGCAATGATGGTGCTCAGATCCTCTTGGCTGCACTGTGTCAATAGATCTTGGTTTGAAATTGTTCTGGGGCAAAAAGATATGGAGGATTTTTCGGAGGCAGGTCATATGGAATGAAGACAGTCTGGGTATGTGATACTTTCTCATTCCCCAGCTTTCTGCACTATAAAGTAGTGTTGAAAGCACGCAGCTCTGATAAATCTTGAGTTTGGTTTTGGTGTTGTAGTTTGATGATTTCCAGACTGTATTTAAGCTCCTAAAGGTGTTCCTGGCTTTACTGATTTTATTCCAGATGTCCTGGCTTGTTCCACCATCCAGACTGATGGTGTTGCCCAAGTAGGTGAATGTTTTTATGTTGGTCAGAACATAATCCTCTATCCATACTGGTGATGGTGAGGCAATATTAAAGGTCATGATATTTCATAGAATCATAGAACTGGAAGGAACCTTGAGAGGTCATCTAGTCCATTCCCCTGCACTCATGGCAGGACCAAGCACCATCTAGACCATCCCTGACAGGTGTTTGTCTAACCTGCCCTTAAAAATATCCAATGATGGAGATTCCACAACCTCCCTAGGCAATTTATTCCAGTACTTAACCCCCCTAACAGTTAGGACATTTTTCCTAATGTCCAACCTAAACCTCCCTTGCTGCATTTTAAGCCCATTGCTTCTTGTCCTGTCCTCAGAGATTAAGGAGAATAATGTTTCTCCTTCCTCCTTGTAACAACCTTTCAGGTACTTGAAGACTGTTATCATGTCCCCTCTCAGTATTCTCTTCTCCATGCTAAACAAATCCACTCCTTTCAATCTTCCCTCATAAGTCATGTTTTCTAGACCTTTAAACATTTTTGTTGCTCTTCGCTGGACTTTCTCCAATTTTTCCACATCCTTCTTGAAATGTGGTGCCCAGAACTGGACACAATATTCCAGCTGAGGCCTAATCAGCGTGGAGTAGAGTGGGAGAATTACGTCTCGTGTCTTGTTTATGAAACTCCTGCTAATACATCCCAGAATGATGTTTTAAAGTCACTGTCAACCCAGTGGTGTGTGCAGAGCAATACTCACTTCCCCGCATCGATGACCTCTTCGCAGGCCTGGCTGGGGGACAAAAGTTCAGTAAGATTGATCTGAGTCAAGCGTATATACAGATGCACGTCGATGAAAAGTCCCAAGAGCTGTTGACTATTGTGACGCATAAAGGGCTTTATTGATACTGTCATCTACCCTTTGGAATAACGTCTGCTCCCGCCCTGTTCCAGAGGGCTATGGACCAGATCTTGTGTGGCTTGCCAGGAGTCCATGGTCACTGGAAGGAATGAGGAGGATCACCTAAAGAATTTAGAGACTTCCCTACAAAGACTGGAAGAGCATGGCCTACGAGTCCGCAAAGACAAGTGTGAATTCTTCCAGCCCCCTGTTGAATATTTGGGACACATCATTGATGCTACAGGTCTTCATAAGGCCCCTGCAAAAGCTAAGGCTATTGTGGAGGCTCCCCCTCCTCGAAATGTTAGCCAGCTTCGCTCGTTTCAAGGACTATTAAACTATTATGGAAAGTTCATCTCACAGTTAGCCACACTGCTAAAACCACTTCACGAACTCCTTGGGCAGAACAAGGCCTGGAAGTGGACTGAAGCCTGTGATGTTGCATTTAACAAAGCTAAGGATGCATTGCTAAATTCTGACGTTCTGACGCACTTTGATCCATGCTTACCCCTACAGTTGGCCTGTGATGCCTCCCCTTATGGAGTGGGAGCAGTCGTGTCACACATTATGCCTTCTGGAGAAGACAGACCTATTGCTTTTGCTTCATGCACTCCAAGCAAAGCAGAAACTAACTATGCCCAAATCGAACATGAGGCATTGGGAATCATTTTCGGAATTCGGAAGTTTCATCGGTACCTGTTCGGACGGAAGTTTACTCTTCTCACAGACCATCGACCTCTGACTTCAATTTTTGGACCCCACACAGGCATTCCCCCATTAGCTGCTAGTCGTATGCAATGTTGGGCATTGTTGCTTTCCGCACACATGTATGAAATCAAATATCGGAAATCCACTCTGCACAGCAATGCGGATGGTCTCTCAAGGCTGCCTCTGCCATCAAACGTCAACATATTGCCCAGAAGGAAATCTTTTACTTTGAACAGGTAGAGAATAGACCCATCACCGCTACTCAGGTAAAGAAGGCAACTCGAGTTGACCCGGTATTGTCCTAAGTTATGGACCTGGTGATGCATGGAACATCTCGACAAACCTCTCCGATCTCACCCGACCTTGTTACCTACATGTCCAGGAGGACGGAGTTATCAATCCAAACTGGTTTGTTGTGGGGGAGACATGTCATTATCCCACCACCACTGAGATCATAGATGTTAGAATAGCTACATTCCGGTCACTGTGGAATAGTGCACATGAAGGAAATTGCACAAAGCTATTTTTGGTGGCCTCGATTGGACAGTGCTATTGAAGAAAAGGCAAGAGCTTGTATGTCATGTCAGGGTGTGAGGAATGCACCCCAGTGGGCACCCCTACACCCATGGGACTGGCCTGAAAACCCATGGCAAAGTATTCACATTGACTTCGCTGGCTCCCTTGAAGGAAGCATGTTCTTGGTGGTGGTAGATGCCCATTCTAAATGGCCAGAAGTCTCTATAATGCAGTCCACTACTGCAGAGAGTACTATCCAAAAACTACGGGGACTCTAGTCGTTTCGGTCTGCCAGAACAACTTGTGAGTGACAACAGACCGCAGTTCGTCTCTCAGGACTTGCAAAATTTTATGAAGGCAAATGGGATACACCACGTCCCAGGCTTTCTAATGATGGGACGACAGCTGTGCACTTGCCTTGATCTGCTGAAACCTTCTGAACCCCGACAAACTGTGCAAAGTCAGCAGCAAGATCAAGTTACCAGGCGTGCACCCAGAGCAAAAGACCGAACCTGTAGCCTGGGACAGCCAGTTTGGGCTCGGAATTATACTTCTGGAGCTAAACGGGTCCCTGCCACTGTCATCGCTCAAACAGGGCCTGTTTCTGACACAGTCCGGGCTGCAGAGGATCTCACCTGGCGGCGACGTGTAGATCAGCTGCTGCCAGGTCATGCCAGTCCTCAGGACACATCTTCAGCTGAGTTGCCTGACTTCACCGCTTCTGGCAAGACACCGAATCAAGAGTCATCTGTTCCTGACTGTCCCCCTCCATTACTGCTGGTGGCTGAGATACCCCCCTGCCCGGAACGAGCTGATACCACATCCTTACCCATTCGCCCTAGGAACCCTGAGCCCATTGTCAGGCCTGCGCCCAAGACACTTTTGGGAGCAACAACACCAGAAGTCCGCCGTAATCCACCGAGAGACAGAAGGCCTCCTCAATGGCTGGATCTTTAGCTAGGGTGAACCCATGGTTACGGGGCAAAATAATCTCCAGGGTTTAGCTGGGAACGGAGGCAGTCTACCCTCCTTCTCTAGTTTAGTGTCTGTTTTATTTAGGGGATGTTCTTATTAAGGGGGGCAGGAATATGTTGTGCATTTGGTTGTCATGGTAATAGAACCTTATTGTTGCTATGGCAACCGAGTTAGATTATTAGGGGATAGCCCAGCCAGTTTTGGCTGGTTTTTGGTTAGTTCAGTGTGTGGCAATAAATGGCTGCTTTCAAGGTTTACAGCTCTCTGTGTCTCCAGTGATTTCTTCCTAAAACTGTTGCCCCCAAGGATGTAACAAGCCCCAGGGGAGATGTGTGCGGGGGGGGGGGGGGGGGGGGGGAGGGGCAGAGGCGGTGATGGCCCCTGCTGGCCCCCCCATCGTGGCCCCTGCTGGCCCCTCCCCTTTTCCAGCATCACCCCCCATGCCTTCCTGGAGCACCAGTCACCACTGCCTAGCTCTATGGCCTACACCAGGGGTCTAAAACTCGCAGCCTGCGGGCCATCTGCGGCCCGCGAACCTCCCCAGTGTGGCCCACGGGGCTCCAGCAGTTTTGGGGCCAGGTCTCTCCCTTGGCCCCACCTACCGCCCCCGGGCGCTCCCACCCCCCAGGTGATTTAAAATGGCCCAGGGCCCTGGCAGCGCAGTGGAGCAAAGTGGCATCTGCCTGCTCGCTCCACCTGTCTGCCGGCTCCTCCCTGCGGCCCCGTGGTGGGGAGGGGAGGGCTGTCCCTCCGCACGCTGCCCCCGCCCCAAGCGTCCCTGCAGCCAATGGGAAGCAGCAGGGGCGGTGCCTGGGGGCAGCAGTACATGGAGGCCCCCCAGCCCGCCCCGCCTTGGTGCCCCAGGTAAGCGACGCACCCCCCCAACCCCCTCCCAGAGCCTGCACCCCCTCCCCACACACCCCAAACTCCTTCCCAGAGCCTGCACCCCTCCCCCAGCCCAGAGCCTGCACCCAGCACCCAAACTCCCTCCCAGAGCCTTAGGCAGGTGGGGGGTGGAGTTTTTTTGGGGGGCGGGTTATTATTGGCCCCACTGGGGGGATTTGAGGACTGGCACTGGTCCCAAGGTAAATTGAGTTTGAGACCCCTGGCCTACACCATGTAAATAAGAGTGTTTTCCTTTGTCTCAGTTCCTAACCCAGAGGGAGAACTGCCTGTCTCACTTTACTGTTCTATATTGACGCTCTTCACTGTGGTGAAGAGGCACCTTCCATGTACAATCAATAGCTAAGCCCCTAGTGGTCTTCATGGTGTCTCTGGCACGTCTTCCTTTTCTGGGTAAAAGCTCTGCTTAGAGTAAGGTGTTCAGAGTTTGGGGGCTGGTTGGCTGACTTGTGTCAGGGTCTTTTTGAAGTTGGGGAGCATTAGGGCAGATGGAGGCGTTCATGCTCTGAGTATCAATCTTGTAATGGGGAAAGGCGTTTTTGAAAAGGAACTTTTGGCCCCCATTGTTACCCAGATGTTTTGTAACAGGGCCAGGTTCTTTGACTGGCTACCAGCATCTATTGTCTGGGGAATAACCTCCCTCAGTCCACCAGGTAAACAGAAGGAAATATCTTCCAAAACAAACAGGGCTTATTTAGAGAACTTAACAATACCAGGGAATGCAAAGGGGAAAGGAAAATAAAAACAGTAAATAACTCAGTGGTTTGCCCCAACAGTGGGCCTGAAGCCAGGTCCCCAAACAGCCCTTGGCAATAACCAAAAGTTTGTACTTGCAGGTCCTCAACGAACCAAGTCCCAACGGATCCACGGGATGATGATGGACACAGAAGCGGTCGTCTGCGACTGGGCTTGGTGGATCCTGGACCTACCACTGCCTCCAGCGATTGCCGGGGACAGGAGATCAGGAGCACAGGAACAGATGGTAAGTTCACTAGGTCACACACGACAAGTCAGTCAGTCCCAGGTGAGGATGCTCTGTGGTGAAGGAAACCTCCTGAACCTGGCACAAATAGTCCGTTACTGGCTGCCTCGCTAACGGACAGCAACTGCTGACGGGCGCGCAGCCCTTATAAAAGGTTCTGTGTTGTGAAAGTTCCTCAGAGCCTGTCCCTTCTGGAAAGTTCCTAGAAAGATATAATTACTGGAAGGGACCTCGAGAGGTCATCGAGTCCAGTCCCCTGCGCTCATGGCAGGACCAAGTTCCAAGTCCTTTACATGTGCCATACACACAACAGCATCAACAACATTCATAAACATGAAAATAAACACAAGGGAAACAGCCCCATCCCCATCCGAGGGTCTGGGTGTCTCCCATGTAAAAGCAATAGTAGGTTTGAAGCCCCTTGTGGTCTTCCTGGACTCCATAAGAACATAAGAGCAGCCAGACTGGGTCAGACCAAAGGTCCATCTAGCCCAGTATCCTGTCTCACCAATGCCAGGTGCCCCAAAGGGAATGAACAGAACAGGGAATCATCCAGCGATCCATCCCCTGTTGTCCATTCCCAGCTTCAGGCAAACAGAGGCCAGGGACACTATTCCTGCCCATCCTGGCTAATAGCCAGTGATGGACCTGTCCTCCAGGTACTTATCTAGTTCTTTTTTGAACCCTGTTAAAGTCATGGCCTTCACAACATCCTCTGGCAAGGAGTTCCACAGATTGACTGTGCCTTGGGTGAAGAAAAACTTCCTTTTGTTTGTTTTAAACCTGCTGCCTATTTGTTTCATTGGGTGACCCCTAGTTCATTGACACTCCCACCCTGACTGTTAGTTTTTTTTTAAAATGGCGCTGCACACAGTGGCAAGTTTCAGAGTAGCAGCCATGTTTATCATACACATTGTAAGGAGAGTGATCACTTTAGATAAGCTATTACCAGCAAGAGAGAAAACCTTTTGAAGTGATAAACACCCATTTTTTCATGGTCTGTGTGTATAAAAACATCCTCACTGCATTTTCCACTTTTATGCATCCGATGAAGTGAGCTGTAGCTCACGAAAGCTGATGCTCAAATAAATTGGTTAGTCTCTAAGGTGCCACAAGTCCACTGTGACAAGTTCTCTAAAAACATCTGCTCAGTGACCCCCAAGGTCTTTCTTGAGCCCCAACAGCTAATCGACACCCCTTCTCTCCTACGCCGAGCTGGGGTTGTCTTTTCCCACCTGTCCCCTTCCCGCAGAGACCCCCCCCTCTTTGGCTGGGGGACGGAATCCGTCAGCACTTCCCGGATCCCAATAGGGCACGGGGTCCTTGCTGCGAGCGCTGATAGGCTCCACGTCACGCCCGCGGGGCGGGGTCTTCCTCTCGGGACTGATCCCGCAGGTGTTTGCGCCGCGCCGAGCTCCGCCAGGCTTCGGCTCGCAGGTGAGGGCGGCGCGTGTCCCCGAGCTGAGTCCAGGGCTGCGGACACCCCCCCTCCCCGGAACCTCTGGCTCGGGCTTTTGGTGCCCCCCCCCACCCCCGCCTGCTGCTGGGAGCCGCGGGGCAGGGGCCGGGGCATGGGCCGCAGGTGCCGGTTCCCCGGTTGGGGGGGGGGGGGGGGGGGCTGCAGCAGGGCCCGGCCGGAGACGGGGGAATGGGAGGCTGCAGCAGCTGGCGGCTATTCCCCCCCCCCCCCACACACACGGCGGCAGTGAGGGGGGGGGGAGGAGGAGACGCGCTCTGGGGGGGGGCGGGATTTCCAGAGCAGCAGCGGCCCCTGGTGCGGGAGGGGAGCAGCCCCGGGGAGCTCGGAGGGTGGGAGCAGCACCTGGGGCTGTAGCCCTGGGTGTGCGGAACCAGGTGCAAAACAGCCCCCCCGTCCCCCACCACCTGCACGACGGGCTCAGGTCCCCTCCCCAGCCCCACACAGTCCGGTGGGGTTGGGTCCAGGGTCCCAGCTGCTGCCCGGCCCCCCCACCCAGCCCTCTGCAGGTCCGGAGCCTGCTCTAGCTCCGACCCCCTGCTGAGGGGCACCTGGACTTTTATCGGTCTGGTCGGTGCTGCCCACCCCAGCTGCCAGGGTCCCTTTTCCACCAGGAGTTCTGGTGGGAAACTGGATGCCTGACAGTCTTATGGCGAGGTAAGAAAAAAGGGTTATCAAAACAAGTTTTGTATTTAAATCTGATGACTTAAAACAGTGCTTCTCAACCAGGGGTCCGGGGCCCCCAGGGGAGCCTCAAGCAGGTTTCATGGGGCTGCCAAGCAGGGCCGGCATTAAATTTGGTGGGGGCCCAGGGCAGGGAGCCGAAGCTCCACCCCATGGGGCTGAACCCTGAGGCCCCGAGCCTCGCCACTTGGGGCTGAAGCCGAAGCCTGGGCAACTTAGTTTCATGGGGGCCCCTGTGGCATGGGACCCCGGGCAATTATGTTGTTTGCTACTCCTAATGCTGGCCCTGGCTTTTATAATGCAGAAAAAAAGAGTTTTTGTGGCACAGGTAGGCCTTGGAGGTTTTCACAGCGTGTTCTGGGGGCCTCTGAAAGAAAAAGGTTGAGAACCCCTGACTTAAAAGTCCTGTATCCTGGTGATGACCAGGGATCGTAGGTAATAATACAAATAGAAGAGCCCTTGTCTTCTATATAGGCCCTATGAGGCCATTTGGAAAGTCAACGCAACTGTTTGTGGCTATAGCCGAACACATGCAAGGCCAGTTTACTCACAGTGCATTTCCTCCTGGATTACAGCTTGCATCCGTGCTTGCTGTGATCGGATAGAAGTTCCCCCACCTCTTCAGCTGCATTCCTGGCTCATGTTCTGCTTTGGGAAATCTGCGGGGCGGCGACGTGGTCCTCTGTTCACACCTTCACGTTGCACTGCGCCATTGTCCTTTAAGCTAGGGGTGACGTTGCGTTCGAAACAGTATTTCTTCAGTCAGTGACACGTTGACTCTGACCCCACTTCTGAGGTAGGGCTTAGGATTCACCTAACTGGAATTGATATGAGCAACCGTAAGCCACACACCTTCTGGGTGTGGTGTATTGTCCCATGTAGTGGCACCGAGACCACTTACAGAGAGAGGTCAAATGAGGAAAGGCTGAGGGAAATGGGATTGTTTAGTCTGCAGAAGAGAAGAATGAGGGGGGATTTGATAGCTGCTTTTCAACTACCCGAAAGTGGGTTCCAAAGAGGATGGATCTAGACTGTTCTCAGTGGTAGCAGATGACAGAACAAGGAGTAATGGTCTCAAGTTGTTACGGGGGAGGTTTAGGTTGGATATTAGGAAAAACTTTTTCACTAGGAGGGTGGTGAAACACTGGACTGCATTACCTAGGGAGGTGGTGGAATCTCCTTCCTTAGAAGTTTTTAAGGTCAGGCTTGACAAAGCCCTGGGTGGGATGATTTAGTTGGGGATTGGTCCTGCTTTGAGCAGGGGGTTGGACTAGATGACCTCCTGAGGTCCCTTCCAACCCTGATATTCTATAATTCTGCTCTACAGCCTTAGGTAAGAGCCAGATGGCTTTTAGCTCATGCGGGGTCGTCGTTGGGCAGGATCGAACCGGGGACCTCTGGAGCTTAGTGCATGAGCGTCTACCGCATGAGCTTGTGCCACTACATGGGACAACACACCGCACCCAGAAGGTGTGTGGGTTACACAACCACTCGAACAAAAGTCGGTTGCTCACCTTTTTGTAACTGTTGTTCTTCGAGATGTGTTGCTCATATCTATTCCATACCCACCCCCTTCCTCAATGTCGGAGTAGCCGGCAAGAAGGAACTAAAGGGGGGGTTGGGCCGGCAGGGTCATATATATAGGGCACCATCCTGGCACTGCTCCAAGGGGCTCCACTGCCAGCCTGACAGGTAGTCTCTAGGGAAAAACCTTCCAGCAGTTGTGTACGTGCCGTGCACGCACCCGAACTAGCATTGAGCCACCACCAGAAAGAAGAAGTTATAGTGGCATCTTTGGCTTTTGTGGTCACCAGGCTGTAGACCGCAGAAAGGGATCTAGGGCTCGTTGTGGACCAGAATCTAAATATGTATCAACTGTTGGGGAAAAAAGGGAACATCATTCTGGGATATATTAGCAGGAGTGTTGTAAGCAAGACACAAGAAGTAATTCTCCCACTCTACTCTGCGCTGATTAGGCCTCAAACTGGAGTATTGTGTCCAGTTCAGGGCACCACATTTCAGGAAAGATGTGGACAAATTGGAGAAAGTCCAGTGAAGAGCAACAAAAATGATTACAGGTCTAGAAAACATGACCTATCAGGGAAGATTGAAAGGAGTGGGTGTGTTTAGTCTGGAGAAGAGAAGACTGAGAGGGGACATGATAACAATCTTCAAGTACCTGAAAGGTTGTTACAAGGAGGAAGGAGAAACATTATTCTCCTTAACCTTTGATGATAGGACAAGAAGCAATGGGCTCAAACTGCAGCAAGGGAGGTTTAGGTTGGACATTAGGAAAAACTTCCTGTCAGGTGGTTAAGCACTGGAATAAATTGCCTAGGGAGATTGTGGAATCTCCATCATTGGAGATTTTTAAGGGCAGGTTAGACAAACGCCTGTCAGGGATGGTCACTCTAGGTGCTTGGTCCTGCCATGAGTGCAGGGGACTGGACTAGATGACCTCTCGAGGTCCCTTCCAGTCCTATGATAAATTTATCAGAGGAAGTGGGCTCCAGCCCATGAAAGCTTTTGCCCAAATAAATGTGTTAGTCTTTAAAGTGCCACAGGACCCCTCGTTGTTTCCACCTAACATGCTGGCTCCCCGTTGATGTTATAAGCACATGTGTGCCTCAGTCAGCTTCGTGGATCACAATGGTGTTCCTTGGATTTTCTAGCCACCTAAAAGCTAGGAGCTGTGATGCAGTGCTTGAGTCCTTTGTGGCTCCCACGCCACCTTCGTTAAGAGTTTTGAGCAGTGGTCCTCAACCTATTTACCATTGTGGGCTGCATCCAGTACTACGTGTATGGCCCTGCTGAAGTCTCATGGGCTGTAGCTGCGTGCTGATTGGGCCGCAGGTTGAGAACCATGGCTATAGAGCTCACCTTGTTTTCATCCATAGATTAGAAGGGCAAAACAAGCTTTGCTGCTTTTTCAACTCCCAATCGGTTTCTTTGAATAAACTGGAAAGAAGAGAATACTCTCTGTACCTGCATTAGAGGCTACTGCTGTCCAAAGCTGCTTTAACAAACTATCACCAGTGCGTAGCCAGTGACTGGCACCCGCTCAGCGGCTTGACTTTCTTCAAGACTTCATCAGCAAACGTGTTCTGCTGGAATAGTATTCTTTTTAATTAAATGTACATTATTTTAATTGTATTATAGTAAATTTAGGCCTTAACATAGGTTGTTATAATAAAAAAAAAGTTTAATTTTAAGTTGGGGTTTATTTAAAAAAAAGTATTTAAATAAAAACACCAAATTTTAAACCACTGATTTTTATGCAATCTCGGGGTGAGGGAGGCTGAGTCCTGTGTCTGTGCCCCTCCCAAACTCCTTCCCCTCCATCTCCCTAGAGTTGCCAGTGTAGGGGGAGGCACTACACACAGTTCTGTATTGTGCACACTTGCCTTTTATGTCTGGAGTTTGCACATCCCTGTCTGCACCCCATCCAGCCTCAGTGCGTCCCTCCCCTGCTGAATTTGGAGGGGGAAGGATGAGAGGAAATGGGAAATCTTCAGTGAGGGGCTTGATGACACCGGAGGGTATTGGTTACTACGCTGTTCTTACCTCTGGGGTTTGTTCTGAGGGATGGGGGAATGGGATGCCATAAACAAACACACTGACCCTTGTGTTGTCCTGACTGTGTCATTTCAGGTTCTAGGTCAGCCGGGAGGGGAGCCAAAGCCGTGGAGGATTGTGTAGCTGACTCTGCCACGGCTGCATGAAGCTGGTTCTTGCTGCTGGTGAGAGGGGTCCAAGTTGATGAGAGTCCAGCACCCACCACTGCCTCACTGAGAGGAGAGATGAGGGAGGGAGAGGAAGCAGATCCGTCTGAGCAGCCTCTTAACGGCTCCAGAGACTTGAAGAGCAGAGGAAAACCAGGTAACTGGAGTTTTCCTGCCTAGCAACAGGCTGGAGAGAGATGCTGACTTTCAGTGGTGGGTGTAACTGCCCCCCCCATCCCACCCCGGTGCAGCAGGGGCTGTATTCCTTCAATGGACTCTGCTTGTTTCCTGCCGCTGCTCTCTCGTGTGGTTGTTGTTACACGTGCATTTTTAGGACGGCACATGTTGTCAAGGTTCCTACCCCACTCTGAACTCTTGGGTACAGATGTGGGGACCTGCATGAAAGACCCCCTAAGCTTATTCTTACTAGCTTAGGTTAAAAACTTCCCCCAAGGTACAATCTTTGCCTTGTCCTTGAACCGTATGCTGCCACCACCAAGTGTTTTAAAGAACAGGGAAAGAGCCCACTTGGAGACGTCTTCCCCCAAAATATCCCCCCCAGGAAAAGGGGTGTAGGGCTTGGGAAGGCTTGATAAGAATCCTCACCAATTGGTACAGGTGAACACAGACCCAAACCCTTGGATCTTAAGAACAATGAAAAAGCAATCAGGTACCTAAAAGAAGAATTTTAATTAAAGAAAAGGTAAGAATCTGTAAAAACCTCTGTAAAATCAGGATGGTAAATACCTTACAGGGTAATCAGATTCAAAACATAGAGAATCCCTCTAGGCAAAACCTTAAGTTACAAAAAGACACAAAACCAGGAATCTACATTCCCTCCAGCACAGCTTATTTTACCAGCCAGTAAACAAAAGGAAATCTAATGCATTTCTAGCTAGCTTACTTACTAACTTAACAGGAGTTGTGAGGCTGCATTCCTGATCTGTTCCCGGCAAAAGCATCACACAGACAGACCAAACCCATTGTTCCCCCGGGCTCCAGATTTGAAAGAATCTTGTCCCCTCATTGGCCATTTTGGGTCAGGTGCCAGCGAGGTTACCTTAGCTCCTTAACCCTTTACAGGTGAAAGGATTTTGCCTCTGGCCAGGAGGGATTTTCTAGCACTGTATACAGAAAGGTGGTTACCCTTCCTTTTATATTTATGACAACATGGTCTATCCCCTTTGGCTCATGTCTCCATGGATACCTCCTGTCACTGCCCTTTCCTTCCGTTTGTTTGAAAGGGTCAGATCCTCCCTTCCGTGTGTGAGCAGCAGGCAGGCTGAGGTGTGCACACTCCTAACACACTCAGAGCCCTGCCTCTGTGCAGGGCAAGGAACAGGTGTAGCTGCCTGTGGCCACAGCACATTCACTTGTGTTTTGCCAGTGCGCTTACTGTGCCCTCAGATGTGGCTCTGGGCACTAGG
This sequence comes from Caretta caretta, assembly GCF_965140235.1. NCBI lineage: Eukaryota > Metazoa > Chordata > Testudines > Cheloniidae > Caretta > Caretta caretta. The sequence goes on from NC_134219.1 coordinate 46,354,211, forward strand.
GAAGAGGATTTGCTAAGACTGAACTCCCACAGGGGTTTTGTGGATTCACTCTCCCTGGTACATAGGCTCTTTTCCAAATTTCCTGCCAACCTTTGGTTATTAATTATGGCAATTCTCTGGCTATTCTTTTTATCCATATAAATGGTTAATCTCTTTTTTAACTTTCCTAAATTCTTGTTCTCAATTTCCTGTGGCAGTGAGTTAGAATCATAGAATTTTCAGATTGGAAGAGACCTCAGGAGCTTCTAGTCCAATCCCCTGCTCAAAGCAGGGCCAACACCAACTAAATCATCCCAGCCAGGGCTTTGTCAAGCTGGACTTTAAAAATCTCTAAGGATGGAGATTCCACCGCCTCCCTAGGTAACCCTCCAGTGCTTCACCACCCTCCTAGTGAAATAGTGTTTCCTAATATCCAACCGAGACCTCGCCCACTGCAACTTGAGACCATTGTTCCTTGTTCTGTCATCTGCCATCACAGAGAACAGCCTCGCTCCATCTTCTTTGGAACCCCCCTTCAGGTAGTTGAAGGCTGCTATCAAGTTCCCCCCTGACTCTTCTCTTCTGCAGACTAAATAATCCCAGTTCTCTCAGCCTCTCCTTGTAAGTCATGTACTCCAGCTCCCTAACCATTTTTGTTGCCCTCCGTTGGACTCTCTCCAATTTGTCCACATCCTTTCTGTAGTGGGGGGACCAAAACTGGACGCATTATTCCAGGTGTGGCCTCACCAGTGCCAAATAGAGGAGAATAATCACTTCTCTTGATCTGCTGGCAATGCTCCTACTAATACAGCCGAATATGCCGTTGGCCTTCTTGGCAACAAGGGCACACTGCTGACTCATATCCAGCTTCTCGTCCACTGTAATCCTGAGGTCCTTTTCTGCAGAACTGCTGCTTAGCCAGTCGGTCCCCAGCCTGTAGCTGTGCATAGGATTCTTCCATCCTAAGTGCAGGACTCTGCACTGGTCCTTGTTGAACCTCATCAGATTTCTTTTGGCCCAATCCTCCAATTTGTCTAAGTCACTCTGGAACCCATCCCTACCCTCCAGCATATCCACCTCTCTCACCAGCTTAGTGTCATCTGCAAACTTGCTGAGGGTGCAATTCATCCCATCACCCAGATCATTAATAAAGATGTTGAACAAAACCAGCCCCAGGACTGACCCCTGGGGCACTCTGCTTGATACCAGTAGTCAACTAGACATCAAGCCATTGATCACTGCCCATTGAGCCTGACAGTCTAGCCAGCTTTCTGTCCACCTCATAGTCCATTCATCCAATCCATACTTTAACTTGCTGGCAAGAATACTGTGGGAGACCGTATCAAAATCTTTGCTAAAGTCAAGATATATCACATCCACCGCTTTCCCCATATCCACAGGCCAGTTATCTCATCATAGAAGGCAATCAGGTTGGTCAGGCATGACTTGCCCTTGGTGAATCCATGTTGACTGTTCCTGATCACCTTCCTCTCCTTAAAGTGCTTCAAAATGGAGTACTTTAGGACCTGCTCCATGATTTTGCCGGGGACTGAAGGGAGGCTGACCAGTCTGTAGTTCTCTGGGTTCTCTTTCTTCCCTTTTTAAAATATGGGCACTATATTTGCCTTTTCCAATCGTCTAGGACCTCTCCTGATCGCCATGAGTTTTCAAAGATAATAGCCAATGGCTCTGCAATCACATCAGCCAATTCCCTCAGCACCCTTAGATGCATTAGATCAGGACCCATGAACTTGTGCATGTCCAGCTTTTCTAAATAGTTCTTAACCCATTCTTTCACCCCTGAAGGCTGCTCACCTCCTCCTGTAGCAGATCAACGACTCACCGCAGTGGCACCTCCTGCTGGTTGCCTCAGGAATTAGCTCTTTTCCAGCACTTGGAGAGCCCCCTGCTGGCTGCTGTCTTGCCTACCTCAGGCCCCGTGTCCCTCCTGGACCCTGGTGCCCCTTACCTTGGGGTTCTACCCCCAGCAGTACCCCCACACTCTGGGTCTCTCCTCCCAGGGGAACCCCCAACCCTCTATACCTACCTTGCCTCAGTGGCTACTGCCAGTTGTCATCTAGCCCCTGTTCTCTGGGGCAAACTGCAGTCTGTAATGGCCATCATTGGCAAGGGGTTTGGACCAGCTGCCTCTGCCTGTACCTCTGCAGCCCCAGTACCTGCTTTGCCCTTTAACAAGGCCTCAGTCTGGGGAGTTGCCAGGCTGGAGCTCCCTAGCACTTCTTACCCTTCCTCTGGTCTGGTCTGGTCCTCCAAGGCTGGAGTAAGACTGACCCAGCTCCTCCCTTAGCCCTTCTTATACTGGCCCAGCCGGGTCCTGATTGGCTGCCTCCAGCCCGCTCATGATTGGCTCTCAGCCCCAGTGCTCTCTAAGGGCTGGCCTTTAACCCTTTCAAGGCGGGAGCAGGGTGACTGCCCCGCTACACCTCCCCATACTGTGTTGCCTGGTGCAGCAGCCTGGGAGCTGACCTTTTCTGCTTCAAAAAAAAAAAAAGGCTGAGGCAAAAAAAGTATTGAGTACTTCAGATTTTTCCACATCATCTGTCACTATGTTGCCTCCCCCATTCAGTAAGGGTCCCACACTTTCCCTGACCTTCTTCTTGTTGCTAACATACTTGTAGAAACCCTTCTTGTTACCCTTCACATCCCTTGCTAGCTGCAACTCCAATTGTGTTTTGTCCTTCCTGATTACACCCCTGCAGGCTCCACAGTCTAATTATATGTTGCTTGGAAAAAATAGTTCCTTTCCCACCTTTTTAATCTCATTGAATGTCCCCTTGTTCTTGTGTTATGAAAAGAGATCACTGGGAAGGAGTGAACTACCCCGTTAAGGGACAGGCAGGAGGCTACAGCTGGGACAGCCTGGGGTGTAATCAAGGCAGCCCTGCCCCCGCCATAGGCCTGTGCTTTATAAAGAGAAAGAGGGAGCTGAAGGAGAGAGGGGAATAGAAGCTAGGTAGGCTGCAGCAGTGGTTGTTTCTCTCAGGCTCTAGGAGACCAACCTCATGAGACTTGGTTTCACAGATTAACTCTGGGATCCATGACGCAGGGTCCTGAGGTGAGCGCCGTATGAACTGTTTGTTGTAATTGACCCTGTCCTGAAGCCTTATTGAAAAGGGAAGTGCTATTTTCTTAATTAGTATTGGCATCTCTTTGCCCTGGGCTGTTAACGCAAACCTACTGCTGCCAATCAAGGGAAATTGTGGGATGCACCCACAGTGCCACACCAGGCCACACGCGGGTGTGCAGGGACTGCCCACACCTTTACCAACAAAAGCTCCCAGCTACCTTCTGTCCCATCTGTATTGCATAGACAGTTTATCCTGGTCCCTCTCATTTACTTCCTCTCCATGGCAAAACCATTCCAGGCTTGTCAATCTCTTGTGGTAGTTTCTCCAGGCCCTTGATCATCCTCCAACCTCCTCCGAATCCCTCTGAATTCTGCATGGTCCTTTCTGGGGATTAATTGGTTAATTAACCACATAGTGGTGTTTGCAGGAGCGATGTTCTCCTTCACAGTCTGGATGGGAGTTCGAGTTAATATTTGTGTCCAGAGCTGGGACAGAACCATTTTAGAAATCAAAATAAATACCTGGTGTGTGTCAGATCAGAGCCTGATGGCAAACAATTCTGGTTTCCGTAGCCCCAGGAGCATTAACGGGTTTTTATCTTCCAGATGATCCAGTTTACAGCAACTTGAGGAAAGCGGCTTTATCTGAAGGTCGAGGTGTATTCATTGCCATAGTCGTGGTCTTGGTGGTAATCACCATTGCTTTAGCAGCAGCTTTGGGAGGTAAGTTCAGTCTCTGAGTGTGGTTCTCTCTGATGGTTCAGTTTCTGAGTGTGGGGGAGTTTGTTATCCTTAGTGGCTCACAACTCTGTGTGTTCTCCTCCTCGCCTCACTGCTTTAGCAGTCAGGTCAGACAGGATTCTCTCTAGGTTCTTTTATGGTGTCCGTCACTGAGAGCATCATAACATTGATGGATTTCTCCTCACAGCCCCTGTGAGGCAGGGATGTGTCCTTGTCCCCATTCGGTGGCGTGGGAGCCAAGGCACCGGGGCTGGTTCCACAGGGTGCTAAGGCACCGAAGTCCCAGTTTCAGGCACCCCTGTGATCTGCCAACCCCCTGCCCGGCTGCCACTGAACCCTGGGGGTGCCTACCTGGCTTACCTGGGGATGGTGCTTTTGCTGTAGAAGTTCCCTGAGCTGCTGCTTGGCCCTCGACACCCAAGGCCTGTCTTACCTGTGGGGTGGGATTGGGCAGGCGTGCTTAGGCTGCCTGCCTCTGTGAAACAGGTGCGGGGCAAGGACCCTCCCACCTTAACCCTGCCCCAGTGGTTAGGGCCCTCACCTCCGATGTCAGATCCCGGTTCCAGTCCCCTCTGTGTGAGGGGAGACAGGATCTGAGCAGGGGTCTCCCACCTCCCAGGTGAGAGCCCAGCCACTGAGCTTTGGGCAGTCTGAGGTGGGGCGGGGGGAGGGGTATTCTCAATATTTCCTGTTGAAGTTGTTCCACTTTGATTGAATACTTAAATATTAATTGTGCCAGAGAGTTAGAATCCCTCTATAATCTAGTGCTTAGGGCACCCACCTGAGAGGTGGGAACTTCCTGTTCTCCAATCCCTGCTCCTCAGGGAGAGGGGGACTGAAGCAGGGTCTCCCACATCGGGGGCAAGAACCCTACAAGTTAAAGGTTATCAAGGATGTCATCTCTTCTCCCCACCCTCTGTCCCCAGCTATTTTCAGGGGATGTGACACCTGCTGAGCTCACTATCACAAGAAGTGACGTGGGTACCTGACTCCAGGAGGGGGATTTCCCACTGCAGGTTGTTAGCAGGGCTGGGCCCCTCCCTGCAGCCAGGGCTTGGGGGCTGAGCTTTGAGAGGGGCAGGGCATGGGGCACAACCCTGGTCACTGTGTTCTACTGGCTGGTTTGGGCAGCCCCTGTCTGGCATCCTAGCTCTTGTGGATCCTGTACTTAGACGCCCCTCCCTCCCCGTTCATTGCGTGGGGCACCCAGCTCAGGCCTTGTAGATCGCATTGTTCTTCCAGTGATTTCCTAGGCTAATAAAAGTTTGGCGTTGCAAGGCTGGACGTCAAATGCTGAAGTCCCTTTGTGGATCCAGGCCGAAGTGACTCGCCCTGGGTCAGCCAGGGAGTCGGGCTCAGCTGGGAATTGTATCGGGATTTCCTGAGTCCCAGTCATCCAGGGCAGTGAACACGAGACACTTGCTCTTTTCTGGCTTCCAGCCCGCTCTGTTGCTCCCTTTTGTACCCAGGGACTCTCCCTTACACGCATTTGAATTTATGGACTGACAGGAATCCCCTGTCTGATCTTCACTGAGCAGGGTAACTTGTCTGCAGTCTGGTGATTTGAGGTTACTAATCTGGCCATTTTGCCTCCCTCCGCCTGGTTGTCCCACAGCAGGGCTGACAGGGGTAACAGCATCCCTGGGATGAGCTATATTGCTGTGGGGGGAAGCCCCATCCCTGCTGTTGAGATTTTTACCCCATGGGTCAGCAGTCTCCAAAGGGAGGGCTCCCCAGGGACAGTGTGTGCAATTACAGAATAGTTCCCTGCAGTGTGAGCCTTTTGGTAATGTGCAGCCCTACACGTTCCTGCAGGGGATAAGTGGGGTGCAGGAGGATCTAGCAGTTGGGAGCAGGGTCCAAGTGTGGCTTGCCGGGGTTATTAGAAGGGGTGCTCACTGCTCCCATGTTCCACTCCAGTGTAGTGAGCTCTGGGGTCAGGCTGCAGACTCCAGGGTATCTGATGCTTTGATACGTGAGATGGGTGAGGAAGGAAACCCGCTCAGAGAGGCTGTCAGAACTGAATGGATCTGAGTGCCCCTTGTCTTCAAGGTGGCATTGGCAGAGCCCAGCAGGTCTGGCAGCCTCTCTGCTTGTGCCTCTGCCTATTGTACCTGTTCCCACAAAACTAGTAGCTGAAATGACACGCTCAGTATTCACCCTGCACTGCCTCCTGGACTGAGCTGCCAAGCTCCATAGATGTGTTCACACCTTTTGTAGCTGCACAAATCTGAGTCAAAGCCCTTCCCCCAACTCAGGAACTTTAAACGTTTCCAGTGATTACTTGTAGGTAACTTTCTTTGCAGCAAAAGGGTTAAATTTCAGGGAGGGGCTTAAAAGTGGTTTTATGTGACCCTCTCCCTGCTGCTTGTACTCCTGAGGGAATTCTGTGTCAACAAATGAAAAATTCTGCACACAATATTTTAAAATTCTGCAAATTTTATTTGTCAATAAATGTGGAGGCTCCAGCCTGGCCGTGGAGAGCCCAGGCCACTGGCTGCATGGAGGTGGGAGATCCCTGCAGCCCCCTACCTCCCAGGACAGGGACTGAATGATGAGGCTGCATCTGACCCTGACACAGCGCATGGCCCGGCTGGCCTGCCCCAGAAACACCCTGAGGGCCAGGGCCCTGCCTCTCTGTGTCAGGTGTACCAGGTGGGGACAGAAGGCTCATCCTGACAAGATTCCAGTGTGGAGCGGCCTAATGTGGGGGATCCAGGTTTGGGATGAAAGGATTCTGTGTGGGTCAGTCTGAGGGTGGGGGCCTGGGGTTGTGGGGGGGAGCTGGATGCACAGGGACTCATTGAGGGTGTTCTGGGTGGAGGGGCAATGGGACTTGGGCTGAGGAGTCCAGGTAAAGATGAATGGGGCTTGGTGTGGCCATTCTGTGGAATTGATTGAATTACCGCACCACTCTTAAACTTCTTTCTCTGAATCCTGATGCATTAAATACATAACTGGCAGCCTCCGGCTCAGGGTAACTCGCTGCTGCAGGATGTAACTGAGGCCCAGAGCTCAGCTGGATTCATCAAAGGACTGGACCTTGATGTGGATAATGGGACCATCCACAGTCATACTGGAGAGGGTTCAGTGTGGAAGGGGCACAAACCCGCCTGCTTCAGGCCAGGAGCCAGCCACTGGCAGACAGAAGTGTCCTCCTACCCTTCTTGGCAGGCTGTTCTCTCTCTGAATCAGGGTACGAATAGGAATATAAATCTTCCCGCTTTGGGGCCTAGCCAGCCTCTGAGGGCATTTGGGGGAAATGTTCCCTGGGGCCGGCTATCCCACCACTGCCCACTAGGGGGTGCATTGCCCTCCCTCTGAAGCAGCTGGTGCTGGTGGCTCTCAGAGATCAGTCGTCAGCCCCGCTAGTCTGATCCAGTCTGGCCGTTCCTGTGTTGCTGTTCCTGCTTGTTCTCCACAGAGAGATGAGAAAAGGGACGGTCTCTCACCCTGGGTTCTCCCTCTCTCTCTTTTTTAGTGGAAAAATCTAAGCAGCCTCCTCCTGGCCCCGCTGCTGCCTCACAGTGCCCGGACGGCTGGTTCAGGAACCGAGGGAAATACTTCTATTTTTCTAAGGCCGAAGGGAACTGGACCTACAGCCAGAGCTTCTGCTCATCACATGCTGCCTCCCTGGCTGGGATTGAGAGTCTGCAAGAGCTGGTGAGAAGCACAGATGTGTTGTGCCAAGCACAGCGATCATCGGCACCACAGATAGGGCTGGAGTCAGGCTGGGCTCAGCCCCTGTAGGGCAGAGGGGAGCCCGGGTGCCTCCCAGGCTGGGTGGACAGAGTCAGTGCGGTTCTGGCAGTTGAATCCTGGCTGGACTTGGGGCTCCAACTTCCCCAACTTTGCATCTGCTCAGAGCCCCAGGTGGGAGACTCCTGCTGTGCAGGACAGGGCCACCTCAGTCAGATCCCGGCCAATGGGCTGCCTGGGGCCTAGAGGGGGTGAAAAACTGCCTCCCCAGCTCAGCCCCAGGGTTCCCTCATGGGTGAGGTGGGGGAATCCCTCTGAAGGTGAGACCGGCTCTGTGCCTGCATCCCTCAAGTGCCCTGCCCTGGTGGCAGGGGTCTGTCTGCCCTCCCCCTCCTGGCCTTGCTGTGCTCTGAGAAGGGGCTGCTGGGTGAACAGTGACCTTGCAGCTCAATTCCTGCTTCACCCAGTGGATGCCACAGCAGCCCCAAAAAAGAGGACGGGGGAGGGTGAAGGGTTAATACTTATCTGATCCCTTCACCCAATAACAATGGAAGAGGCCTGTAGAAATCCCCTACTGCCCAGGGCTCTGTGAGGTGTTGGAGCAGCACAGAGTCAGGGTCTAACACAGCTGTTTGCTTATATTGCATTTGTAAGGGTTCCCTGCTGCCCTACAAAGGCAAACTGGACCACTGGATCGGCCTCTGGAAGGACGCGGGCCAGATCTGGAAATGGGCCAACGGGACTGAGTTTGACCATCGGTGAGTCTTTTTCCTTTGTGTTGGGTCAGAGGTGATGGAAATGTCCCACTGGCTGCTTTAACTTCCCCTCCTGCCGGGAGCGGGGCCTGGTGCAGGAAGGGGGGATCCGGAGGGTCTATAAGTTCATCAGCTCCTCTCCCTGACCTGGGGTGTCTCCCCCGGTCTGTGCCTGGCACACATTGACTCTAGCTCCAATTGTCTCTGGGTTACAGATTTGAAATACAAGGTGGAGTCGACTGCGCGTACCTGGATGAAGACCTCAGAGTCATCAGCTCCAGCTGCAGCACATCAAGAAAATGGATCTGCAGTAAATCTGATACCCCTACGAAGGAAGAGGAGCGTGTAGTGGGAGGGGACTCGTGAACCAAGGCGACATGTCTGGTGGTGAAAAATTCTGTGCTGTTTCTTCTCACCTGTTTCCTGAAATGCAGATTTTCCCTGTCTCCTGTCTTCCTCCTCTCGCTGTCTTACAACTTAGAAGTAAACTGAGGGGAAGACACTCCTTTGTTTCAGACCTGCTTGACCAATGCTGCCTAATTGGGGCTCTGTCCGTTTGAATGTGTGCCAACAACATCATTTGGGGAAATTTATAACTTTACATATAATGTTGCTATGTCCATTTCACCATGATATTATTGACCAGCAAGTTATTAGTTTTCAAGTGATGCCTTACAAGGTGTATTTTCTATAAAGATTATTACAATAGGGTGTAGAGTGTGACTACGGAAGTACATGCTGTCACAGGGTGGTACCTCTCTGGAGTTGTTTAGTGACTCAGCTTAATCAACCTGTACTGTGTGTAGTTCCCGAGGAGCTGTGGTCGCCTTCCCCCATGGAGTAGACCACAAGCAGAGAGAAGCCACTCATACATTTTAACACAATGGTCCCCAAACAGATTGCAGGGCAGGAGGTTGCAATATCCCAGATTCTCAGCCTCCCTTATTGCTGGGGATAGTCTCCTCAGCACCAGTCGGAAAATTTCTCCCTTGCACAATTCATCCCATTAGCTCCAATTGATCCCTGGTGCCTTTAATAATTTCTTGTCATCTTGGGGTTTGCACCCTTCAGACTGGGACATGGTTCTCATGGCTCCTTATTGTGTCCCCAAACTGTGACAAATTAGGGTAACCTAATCATTAGGATAACCTTCCTGCAGACAGCCATCCCTGCAACCCCTTGGATGCCATAGAATGTCTTTGGCCTTGGGCCCAGGTGGTCGGGTTCCATGTGGTGGTGGCACTTCCGAGCTCTGTCCGCCTTTGTTGTTTACAGCCAGCCATGCAGCTGTGCTGCCCTGTGAGATATGGAGTGTGGGTGTCTTCATGCAAACCCAGCCTCTGAATTTGTGCCTGGGAGCCTCCTTTGGTGAAAATGTGGCACGGGCCTAGAACCAGCTTGACATGCTTGCCCCCCTCTCCAGGAGGCTCCTCTTTCCCCTCCCTGCCCAACTTTTGTGCTGCCCCTGTTCACTGACTGCCAATTTTCACATCCGCAGGCTGCGCTTCAGGGACAGATTTCTTTAAGGCACTTTTTCATGTAAAATATTCTTACGTGTCTTTTATAAAGAAACTGCAGTGCAACAATGTGTAGTGCTGGAATGTCCAGGCTGCTAATTACACAAATGCTAATTATGCCAAATTCCAGAGGGCAGATTGTTGCTGCTTGAGTTAGGTGCCTTCTCTGCAGCTCTTTAGGTTCTTGAAGGTGTCTGACCTGTGTAACCTTGGTCTGCAATATATTTGCCTTACTCATATCTGTTTATAAGGTATGATGAGCTCTTTCCTGGGAATGGATTCTGTTGCTGACAGAAAACGGTCCTAAAATAGCACAGCCATGTCTAGATGTCCTCTTGTGAATCTAGCCTGAATTTTTTTAGTATTATTATTATTATTATTATTATTTATTATTATTTTGGCTGAAACTATTCAGTGAATTCAACACCAGTTTGTGAATAGTCTTGTTCCTTCCAAAACTGCATTTTTTGGCAAATAAACTATTCAGTGGAAAAATGTCTCCCAGCTCTACTTGTGATGTCATTTCACTAGTTCTCCCTTCACCTTAATCTTCCAGCCCAGACAGGACCTGAATTTCAAATGCAAGAAAAGCCTTTCAGGCTGTCTTTATCCACCTTAGAAAAGTGGGAGGGCACAAGCCCAATTTTTCCCTTTGAAGCTCATCTTCAATATTCATCGTTCATGTGACAGACTGAAACTAAAGTAGAATTTATAGTTCATACTTAGAAAATACACGTAATTAATGTCACTGTCTAATGAGGAGAGCGTCTTTTTCACAAATCCATTTAGAGACTGTAGTGCAGGGTTCACACTGAATCCCATCTGCTTTTATCACCCCGCATTTCCCTTCAGCAGGATCCACTAACTTGAACCTGGGAAACAAAATAAATAAATCCCTGTTTAGAATTTTTGAACAAGATGTTTAACAGCTTTTTCTCATTCGGACACACCTCTCAAATTTCTTCCTTAACTGCTGAACTCTTCCTACAGAGCCCTAATTGATAAAACGCTTCCGAGCACATGACCCTTTTGTAGCAGCTGGTTGGCCTTGATCTATTTCTGAAAACACTTGTCCATATTACAAAACCCAGCCCCTCAGGATGCGAAAGCCATCGAATGAGGCTCAGGACTCAATTCATCTCCTCTCTGTGCAGAGTGTCGTTCCTAGCTCTGAATATCTCTTGCGACCATATGTAGCCTCTGCTGACACCAGTCCTGGAAAGCAACAGCCCTGTGCCCCCTGCTGTACATCTTACATGGACTCATGGGATAAAAACACTCACAGTGTTTGATTGAACAGGGAGCCGTCCACCCAAGTCCATTTCCTCGCACAGGATGTAACAGTGAGTCCAAGCCAGATCTGGTTTGTGTCTTTGGAAGTAGTTTGTATGAAAGTCTGTAAATGACATGGAAGAATGAAGTGACGGGGAAGGAGGGTTAACGTGGTTAAGGTGCTAGTTAGAGACTTTGGGAACTGGGTTCAATTCCCCACTCCACCACAGCCACCCTTTGTGACCGTGGGCCAGTTCGTATTTTCTGTCCTGACTGGGGCGGAATTCAGGCCTTGGTACAGTCTTTGTGGTGTCTGGGGGTCATGCTATCGGTGAGGTGTCCACCGCTGGGTAGCAGGGCACAGGTTATGTACTGTTGCTGGCCTTAACTTTTCTTTTCCTTGCTTTTTAGTGTGTGTGGATATGTATAGAGCAGGGGTGGCCAAACCGTGGCTTGTGAGCCACAGGCATCTCTTTACAGTTAAAGTGCGGCTCCCAGAGCCCCCTCCCACTCCCATTCCCATTCTCCACCTACCAGACTTGGCGGGGAGCTCAGGGCTTCTGCCCGGTGGTGGGGCTAGGAAGGGCTTCTGCTACAGACGACTGGTGCTTGCTGAGAGTGGGGGGGGCACAATTTAAAGGTTCCCTCTCCCAACAGCTTGAGTCAAGGTCCCCCCAGCTGCCCTCCTTCTTACCCTCAGTGCCCCCACCCTGCATCTCCCAGGTGTTAGCTCCGAATGGAGAGGCAATGCCAAACAGCTGGGAACTGCAGTGAGGAGCTCCCAGTTGATTGTCGCTGCCTCTCCCCACAGCCGCAGCTCCCAGTGCAGGGAGTTGGGCCCAGTGGCACCATGTGACTGAGCTGGACCAGCAAACCTTGGGGAAAACTGGGGGGCACATGCCCCCTCACGCATCAACTCTGGCTTCCTGCCAGTGTGGAGGGGGGCATAGGCGCCAACTCCGTGGGTGCTCCGGGGCTGGAGCACCTATGGGGAAAAATTGGTGGGTGCTCTGCACCCACTGGCAGCTCCCCGCCCCACCCCAGCTCACCTCTGCCTCTGTTCCGCCTCCTCCTCTGAGTGCACTGCGTCTCCGCTTCTCCCCCTAGCTCCCAGCGCTTGCCACCGCAAAACAGCTGTTTTGCGCAGCAAGCGCTGGGAGGGAGGGGGAGGAGGGGGAACGTGGTGCGCTCAGGGGAAGAGACGGGGGCGGGGATTTGGGGAAGGGTCCAATAGGGGCAGGGAGGGGGCGGAGTTGGGGTGGGGACTTGGGGGAAGGGGTTGGAATGGGGGCGGAGTCGGGGAGGGGCCAGAGGTGGTGGGGGGCTCGAGCACCCACTGGCGCTGGGTAAAGTTAGCGCCTATGGAGGGGGGGCTCTCAGGGCTATAGACCTGCAGGGCACACCTCCTGGGGCTCAGAGCTTCAGCAGGAGCAGGGCTGAAGACTTGAGCCTGGGCAGGTGCCTCCTGTGGGGCTGAAGCCTGAGACCCCTGCCCCTGCAGGGCCAAAGCCCCAAGCCCTGGCAGATGCCTCCCACAGGGCCAAAACCCTGAGCCTTGTCAGGTGCCTCCTGTGGGGCTGAAGCCCTGAGACACCCCCCTACCCCCGCCCCCCTCCTTGCAGGGATGAAGAACTCTAGAACTTCCGAAGATTGTTGTATGTGGCTCGGAGGGTCGGTAAGTTTGGCCACCCCTGATATAGAGCAGCCTTGACAGACACATAGCACAGTGGTTTTGTGTATTAATTATTACTAGTGATGTTCATATCTCCAGGACTAGTTTTATTTACCATCTCATCCTGGTCCCGGATCACCAGCAGCCGAGAGCTCCTCCTTGAACAGTCATCGCGGCTCTCGTTCCAGGGATTTTTTTCTTTTGACACCCAGTAGCACTTGTCCCTGTGCAGCAGCCAGTTTGGGGGGCAGAGCTTACACCCTGATCCCTCTGGAGGGGGAAATGGAAATGCTTAATGGAGCTGAAGGTTCTGAACTGCATTAAACTCCTGCACAGACCTCCAGACTCAACATTTTCAGCAGAGCTATTGCCTTGGCTTTGTTTGAGGACAGGTCCAACACTCCACTCGCCGCAGGTGCTGCAGGCCAGGAGGGAGGGGTATTGGTGAAGCTGTGAGTACCTCAGTCCTGAAATAGCACGGGCTAACGCAGGTCAGGCTCTACTGGAATCCTCCTTCACTTCCTCCCCTTTAGTGTAGTGTTCCTGTGCACTGCTTAACAGCCATTGCATTTCCCCTTAGAGATGGCTGCATGCCAGTTGGGGGGAGATAATACTACATATAAAAGAGTTAAAAGAACTTTATTTAGTTTGCAAAGTCAAAATTGGAAATGCCACATTCATGGTTGTCCATGCAACTGTAATTCAGCCTCAACTGAGGTCATCCAGTACACTGAATGCTTGGGGAGCCATCATGGACCTGGAACCAAATAGGCCTGCGCACTGAATAAGGCAGCAGCCCTGAGATAAAAATAGTAGATAATCCTGCAATAAAGACCGTATCATAAGGCACACACAAATGGGGGCTGAATTAGGTTGTGCGGGTAACTGAATTAAGGTTGTGCAGATAATTTGGCATTTCCTAACTTTCGGGAGCTTGACTTTGTAATCTTTGTGTTCTCTTAATCCAGTATTGTGTTTAATTTCCTAGTTTTTAAAAAAACATAAAAAAATTCTGTGACTGCAACAACTGCACCAGCCTGAATCAGCAGCAGCGTTTGGACCCTGGATCTTCAGTATCACACCACACTGCTATCACTCCAGCAACAGGAATAACTCTGCTTGCTGGTTACAGGAAAAGTCTGTTATCCTGAGGGATGGGGGCAGGGAATAGGCCTGAGTGGTCAAAGGGAGCCCAGCCAGCTCTCTGTCCTTCCCCAGGAGGAGCTTCTAACCCATGTGGTGTTCCTGGGAGCAAGGGGTTGATAGACCACTGGGGCTATGTGCTAGGTGAGGGGGAGCCTGGCCCAGCTCTCACCCCTCCCCACTTCCACCTGCATCTGCTCAGGTCACTCCCAGTGCAGGGTGTGCTGCTGTGGCAAGGTGAGCCCAGCACTTTTGACTGTTATTTTGTCATGCTACAGAGTTTTCCTGAGGATCACAAGCAAGGAGGGAAATGGTGGCTCTTCCAAGGTTCCCATCTCAGCAAAACCTGGATGAAATTTCATGGGCCAAAGAAAACATGAAGGCCCCTCGGCCCCCTATTTCAAAGGCCTGCTTCGAACAAGGGAAGTGTGAGAGCTCCTCAAAGATACCACAAGACCCTTTTACAATGGAAGCGTTAGGGACCCTAAACAGGAATCGCTACCAGATGCCCTATAAGTAGTTATTGAAGTGGTTTGTGTCCTGCACTGGGTTACCCGAGCTAACCACTAGATGGCACTACAATACAGGAAACTGCAGAGAGAGAAGGTGCTGAGGTTACCTGCTGAGTTGTTGTGAGATGATTCACACACAAATTGTTTCAAGTGGAAATGGAAATCTTTTAGGCCAGTGCTGCAGTTGGATTGATGGATGATTCCCTCCCTGGTACTGTTGTTCTCCAGTGTATTCAGACATCCTTTGAGCTGAGAAACTTCAGAAGAGCATGAGCATGAGCGGCAACTACCACTTAGGGATTAGCAAACTGAGAATGAGGGTGTGTGTAATAAACAGTTACATACTGTAGCTATCAAACTGAGAACTGGGACAGAGAGAGAGAGCATGACAGAGAAAGAGAGAAAATCTAATTTATTGCACATTATAAGGTGTCTTCCACTTTTCCCTGTGCACACTGAACAGTGACGTTGTGAGAGCTGGATCACATAGGTCTCATGTATCAAGTTCTAACACTACCTTCTTCATGTGATATTGTTCCCTTTGTGATGATAATGAAGAGTCCAGGATATTATTCACAAAAGCGTTGGAATCAGAAATGTGCAGGAAGGGGGAATTTCAGAGTGCCGCATTTTGCACAAATTAATTTTGAACTGCTTACCCCAAACACTTATCGCTATCACAGCTCCCAGCAGGATGAGGATCCCAGCTGCTCCAAGCCCTGCAATGATCCAATGACAGCGGGGACGCTGATGTAGATGATGATCTGGAAGAGTCAGGATTGAGTGAAATATCTTCAGCACATTGTGCAAGAAATAATAATGGCCACCTGCTGTCCTGTGGAACCCGTGCAGCATCCTTGAATGGGCATTTGTGTTCCCCCTCAGTCCTCACATAATACTAAGAATATTTTTAAACCTGTCAGTTAAGGGCCACGTCACTCTTAGGGCACCCCATAAAGAAACAGAGCAAAATACTGCAAAGGTGAAGACAATACTAACAGATTTCTATTGTCAATTATTTAGCAACATGGTTCTATTCCACTTAGAGTGGTGCATATTTGACCATGCTATATGGCGAGTCTTTGCATCAGCCCCCTCAGGCTTTGTGTTGACCAGACAGTGGTTCTTAACCTTTCTGGGGTCAGGACACATTTGTAAACCTCAATGGCCTGTCACGACACAGTAAATAGCATTAGTGCAAAAGCCACACGACTTACTAAATATCTTACCCACAACACACAATATGCACGTTAGTATTGGCCCCGTTCATCTTTACAGACGTTTGGTATTGCGGATGTGAGGTCACAGTTGGTGCTGCAGCTTTTTTGATAACTATAAAAACCAATTCTGGACAAACAGATGTTATCGCATCGAGTGCAACGAAAGGTGTTTTCCTGTTGTCCAAGGCTAGTCACTTGTTTTTTACTTTGACTTTTTGTTTTGAGTGTAGAGAGCCACTGTTTATCACGTTCTGTGATGCCTGTCTCCAGACTGAATTGCCAACTTGAATGATCTTTTGTACTTGGGCTTCCTAAGTCTGTGACTCAATACCAAAGCATTGGGAGGGATAGCTCAGTGGTTTGAGCATTGGCCTGCTAAAGCCAGGGTTGTGAGTTCAATCCTTGAGGTGGCCATTTGGGTCAAAAATTGGGGATTGGTCCTGCTTTGAGCAGGGGGTTGGACTAGATGACCTCCTGAGGTCCCTTCCAACCCTGATATTCTATGATTCTATTTTAGGTCTCTTTTGCAGGCATCTCAAAACCTACGTTTTGGGTGTCCTCTCTGTCTTTGACCCTCCTTTAACTCACCATATTATAAGATGTCTTTAGGAAGTCTTCCATCTTGCATCCTATGCACATGACCTAACTAACGAAGATGGTTGTGCTTGATAATAGCTCTCAGGCTGGAGATTTGTGCCCTCATTAGCACTTCTTCATTAGTAATTTTACCTTGCCAGGTGATGTCTAGAATGGATCTCAGGCACCACAGATGGAAGCTATTGAATCTCTTTTCTTGCCTGCTATATGAGATCCATGTCTCGCTGCCATAAAGGAGGATACTGACTATGCAGGCTTTATAAATAAAGATCTTAGTCTTTGTCATAAGCTTCTTCAAGAATATACACATTAGTGTAACTAGTGCTTGTATACCATACATATCACAGCAGCAGTATCTGCATTTCCTATCCCCTGGGGCGGGCTGGGCTCGGCTCCCCACTCTGGGTGTTGTGACTTCCAGGGTCACAGTGCTGGTCAGGTTTGGCCTGGCCTGCCTGACAGGGGGGCAGCTGATCCGAATTTGTGTGAGTGGCATTGTGACCCAGTGCACAAGTTCGTAGTGCGACTCACGCAAATTTGACCTGTCACCAGCCCTGTCATCATGACTGAGGAGAGACTGGGCCAAGCCTGAATGAAACCACTGTGTTCCTTTGCAGCAGATCACAATGCCCGGAGCAGCTCCAGCCTTGCAGACTGGAGCTGCAGGATCCACGGCTGCGGGGTGAATGCAGGATGGACTCTGCAACCCCCAAGTCTTTCCTTCCTTTCTGCACAAAGGAGTTATCTGTGTTCAGTCTGTTACACCTCTGGTCAAGGACAGCCAGGTCGGTATTTTGTAAGTAAACAAGCTTCACTAAGAAAATAGCTTGAGACTGGATCACTAATTTCACCTCCAATGGGAAACTGACCTGCCAGGCCCAAAGTCTGCTAACGCTTGGCAAAACAGCAACAATATCAAGGAAGTCAGAGTCACTGGATCTATACCAAATAGGTGCACATTTTCATAGTGACATAGAACAACTGAATATAACCAGAGGCTCGCACACGTTGTAGCATCTGTCAGCCAAGCTTGTTGAACATGCCAGGGGCTCCTTCCCTCTATTCCCCCCACAAGCTCCCTGGGTGTCCCCTTCCACCTCCCTGTATTGCAGGGATTCCCTGCAACTCCCTCAATCTCCCCCTGCCAGGAGATCTGTGCCCTCCATTCCCCTATCTCCCATACCAGTGTCCCCTTTTCTTTCCCCCATGCTGTCCTTCTTCTAAACCAGGGTCCCCCATTTCACCCCATGTCAGCAGTTCTGTGTTCCCCTCATTTCTCCCTCCTTCCCATTCCAGGTCCCTCATTCTCCCCTCATGACAGGGATGCTGTGTGCACCTGCATGCCCCCTTCCCCCCACTTCCATCTATGCCAGGGGCTCTGTCCTCCTTCCATTTCCCCCTTTCTCCACTCATGTTCCCCCAATCTCCCACCAGGGGTTCTGTGTGCACCCCCTTTCCCTCTCCTCCCGGACCAGCAACCCCCATTGCCCTCCATGTAGGACTCTACATGTGCCCCCATTTCACCCCTTTCCCCTCATGCCCCACTTTCCCACATTCTCCCCTCTATAGCAGGGGCTCGGTCTGCACCCCATTTCCCCCTGTGCCCCATACAAAAGTCTCCCATTTCCTCCCAGGCCAGAAGCTGTGTGCACACCTCCTTCCCCCATGCCCCTCCATTGTCCCCTTCACACTCCCCTCCAACCATCATTATGTCTCTTCTGTCTAGGGTTGCCAAAATCGTATTTCAAAAATAAGGGACTGTTTTCTTAGCACCCCTGCCCCACCCCTCCTCCCAATATTATCATTATTATTAATAAATAACAACGATAATCGGCACTCAACCGCATTCACCAGGGGTATTTCTTGCTGCTTTTTTTCAGCACTCAGCAACTCCTGATCTTGTACAGAGATGAAAAAATAAGGGCTGTCCCTTGTCATAAGGCCATGTTGGCAACCTGTTCTGTCTGTCTGGGACATGAGTCATGCAAAAAGAAAAGGAGGACTTGTGGCACCTTAGAGACTAACCAATTTATTTGAGCATAAGCTTTCGTGAGCTACAGCTCACTTCATCGGATGCATACTGTGGAAAGTTTAGAAGATCTTATTATATACACACAAAGCATGAAAAAATACCTCCTCCCACCCCACTCTCCTGCTGGTAATAGCTTATCTAAAGTGATCACTCTTCTTACAATGTGTATGATAATCAAGTTGGGCTATTTCCAGCACAAATCCAGGTTTTCTCACACCCCCCCCCCCCCCCACACACACACAAACTCACTCTCCTGCTGGTAATAGCTTATCTAAAGTGACCACTCCACGGTATGCATCCGATGAAGTGAGCTGTAGCTCACGAAAGCTCATGCTCAAATAAATTGGTTAGTCTCTAAAGTGCCACAAGTACTCCTTTTCTTTTTGCGAATACAGACTAACACGGCTGTTACTCTGAAACCTCTCCTTACAATGTGTATGATAATCAAGGTGGGCCATTTCCAACACAAATCCAGGTTTTCTCACACACACACCCCCACACACAAACTCACGGAGTTTTACTTTAACTTTAAGTTTCACGGAGTCTGCTTTAACTTTTACCAGCTCTCTTTTCTTTTTTTATTAATAAATCTTTAGTTAGTTTAATAAGGATTGGCTACTAGCACTGTATTTTGGTAAGATCTTGAGCAGCCTGTTACCTAGGGTAAGTGACTGATCCTCTGGGATTGGAAAAACCCAATGTATGTGATTTTTGGTTTTAATAACCTTTTATCATAAAGTCCAGTTTGCCTGAGTGGTAAAGAGGGACTGTAGAGCCTAAAGGGACTGTATGTGGCTTCATGATAACTAGTATAGTATTTTGGAAGCACATATTTGTTATTGGCTGGTGAAATCTTATGATAGAATAGGGTGACCGGATGGCAAGGGTGAAAAATCGGGACAGGAAGTGGGGGGTAATTGGTGTATATAGAAGACAAAGCCCAGAATATCGGGACTGTCCCTATAAAACTGGGACATCTGGTCACCCTATGATAGACTATACCACCAGTCTGGGGTACTTACCCTGTATTTTGGCAGTCTGACCTGAGATTGGCCCTCTCAGCTGTGTCCCTTACCAGGCAGCGTGACAGTGACACTCTACAGTTATTGTGTTACAAACAGACAGACAGAGAAATGCCACCCAGTTGAGTGTAAGGCCTTGCAAGTTTGGCCAATTACAGTACAACATTAACATGTTCCATATGCCCTATGTAACAGCATAGTTGGGATATTAATATTTATTTAGCAACTGCAGTGTTAGTAGAATAAAAATAGAGGCTGACGACATAATCATCTAAAATTTTCTCACATATATCCATAAGCTCATGTACCTATAGAAGTTACACCCCAAAGATATCTGTTTTGTAAAATAACTTGTATAGTTACATTTCAAATACACCCAGCCATTTTCAAGGGAATCCTTTAAGAAAAAAGTGTCCATCCTTTATATTAAAATTTAATTCATGATTTCTTGTTTCCTCGTTATTTTAGAAATACTGATGCATATTCACTGCCCACCCCCAATCTCCTCTCATCCTTACCACGGGTTCCCTCCTGTCTGTTCTAAGTCACAACTTCCCAAACTTTGACTGATCCACAAATACCGAGTCTTATAGCTTATCTCTGCACTCAGGAAATGTGAACACCTCATCCCTAGCCTTGGAAACGTCCTTGGCATCCTGTCCATTTCAGAATCCAGGAGAAGATATCCCTTTGTGCCTTCATCATTCCCCCTCGACCAGGCTTCCCTCCTTTCCTCCTTTTCTCCAGCCCCATTTCCTGTATTCCTCAGATACTAGATTTTATTCTTGTCTGCACAGATACTAGTAGGCTTGTCCCGCTCCACACTTCGCCCATCAAGTGGCACAAGCTCCACAACACCCTGCACTGAATTGGCTCCCCAACTATTTTCAGATCCCATCCTTCCTCCTTGGACTGTGAGACTCCCACACCTCTCCTAATAGAACAATGAAGTTCTTAAATTGGTTAGTCTCTAAGGTGCCACAAGTACTCCTTTTCTTTTTTTAATGAAGTTCTGCTAGATGCCTTCTGCCCAGTCATTCCTCTCAAGACTCACCAAATGTACGGGTCCTTACCATTTGCCTTGCCCTGCTATAGTATCTAGATAGTTCAGTTACAGCCTCCAAACAGGTTTATGAAATATATGATTTATTTGTATTGTGGTAGCACCCAAAGGTTCCAGTCTGGAGCAGTAACCTATCCGCTAACTAAGGCCAGATCTACACTAGGAAATAGACCTGCCCTAAGAGACTGTATCATAAACTTCTCATGCCAGGGACGTTCTCACTGAGTACAGAACACAATGGGAGAGAGGCTGAGCAGAACAATAATAAGATCAGACATTACAGAGATTAGCTGTGTGCACAGTTTGATGGTGAATTTAATTGTATAATTATGTTAGGATACCTGGAGACTTGGGTAAAAATCTTTGTTATTTTAAATCTAAATAAATAAATAAAGTAATCTGAAATTTGTTTCCTCCTTTGGTAAAGTTAAATTAGTTGCTCCAAACTATCATTCAACTTAGGCATCATTGATTGCCTGATTTTTCTGTAGGTATCACAGCAGAGATAGGGCTTGAGGAATTTGAAGGAAAAGAGGGTCATCAAAATATAACAGCATGGCCCTTGTATTTGTATGTAGGGCCTGTCGCTGACTATGACATTTTCTGAGACAGTTTGTATTTACTCTGAAGTAAAGTGCACCACAGGGCATTAAAGAAATTCAGTATCCAGCTCCAGGAGTGGTAAAGGATTCAGGTTAGCTAAGTCCTGCCAGATACATGGTGCATAGAACACATAGACCTGTCCTTTGTTGCTAGAAAACCAGTGTCTAAACTACCTGACTGTGCTTTGAGTTACCTATGTGGGGTAACTATTGTGAGCTCCCTATTGCACCTTTAATATAGTTGGTGGATTGCTGGTGATGTCAGGGGTTTGGCTGATCACCATTTTGTAGGCTGGAAGGGATATTTGCCATATGGCAGAATTGGCAAATTGCCGTGTGGGTTTTTTCCACCTTCCATTCAGCATCAAGGTGGTCTGGGTTTAGATTATAATTGTTGCAACTTTGACAGGTTCCCATGTGGCTGGTTGTTTACAGGTTCCTGTAACCCGGTGGTCTGCCTTGGCCATGGTCCTGAGCACAGTATTAATTGGTGCAGGGGTTTGTCTATGCTTTGAGCTGGGGGAGCAGTTCCCCGTGCTAACTCTGATTGAGCGAGTGCCCTAAAAATCACACGTAGCTGCAGCAGCATCAACGTGACTAGTAGGAGGGTGTTAGCCACTCTGAGTAGGTGCCTGTGGTCTCGGCTGGGTTCGTACTGATGTACTCAGGGTGGTGAGCCCGTCCTGCTGCTCAGCTAGACACACTATTTTTTAAAATACACTCTAGTTTTAGCACACTAGCTAGATCAGAACTAGTGCGGGGTTTGTCTGCTCAAGCTGGGTATCTCACCCCAGCTCGAACTGTGCACATACCCTATGTCTCATGCAGCTTGTGGCTCACCTCATCTTGTCTCTCCTATCTCTAGCATGGAGGAAGGGTTGGGACTCTGGCTTACCAGTCAGGGTGAGGGTGGAGAGGGGGCATGACTTTCACATTTACCCTCTAGTCTGTAGTACACCAAGGCCATTCGTGCCAACTGGAGAGCCGCACTGGAACAACCTTTCTGGGTAGTTTGGGTAGTTACCCTAGTTAGGTAATAGTTTTAAATAAAGTTCCAGCCTCCACATTTAACCATATAATGGTGTCTATGTCTCATTGTCTTTATGTCCACATTAACGTCTAATTGTACTTTGTCAAGTGGCTGAATTTTTAATTGCAATTTAAAAGTAAAGCAGGCAGTCTGAGCTTAGTACATGTGGAGCACTGACAGGAGAAGAGATGTTCCCTAACCTGATCAGCAAATAGCCCCCTTCTTCCTCAGCAACACTCACAATTTCCTACTGCGTCACATATCATACAGCTGTTTCAGGATGCCCTCCCATATCTCAATGCTACTGTTGGCAACCCCTTGGAGGCCTCCCCCGCCCTTCTGTAAGGGGAAAAATTGGATTGTATCTGTACCCTGACCCATCAGCTCCCCTTCTGACCCAATGTAGGGAGCCTGTCAAGTTATCAGGACAGGTAAGGCAAGGAAGGTCCTGCATTAGGGTACAGAGACCTCTCCAATATTATGGTAGAAAAACATTACACAAGTGAGGATTGTGTGACAGTCGAATGTGCCAGGTTCTTTTTGTAAGAGGCATGTCCTGTGAATCCTCTGCTGAAAACCCTCTGCCACAATAACGCTATGTCTGAAACACTGTGTCATCTTAACTCCTAAAATCCTCTGTGGGAACAACTCCTATTCCGGTAACAGAGTGTCTTCTGAACTTTTGTGCCAAAAAGCATTACATTATCAGCATCAGACTCCAGGGTTCTCTTTTTGTCTTTAACACCCACTATTTGAAGAAAACATTGAGCTCAGAAGTAGATATTTATAATTGTTATTGTATTAATTCAATTGCCATGTGGAAAATAATTTGAAAGGCAAAAACACAAAACAAACAGTTCAAAAAGTCAGATTTGTTGCCAAAGAGCTCTGAAAAAAGGTAATACACGTCATTAATTTTATTTTTTTTTCTGATAATTGGAGGTGGTATAAACACAGATTAATCACAGAAATGTAGGGATGGAAGGGACCTTAACAAATCATCTAGCCTATCAGCTGTGCTGAGGCAGGATTAAGTATATCAGGTCCTAGCCCATCCCTGACCGGTGTCTGGAAGAACACTAAGCCAAACCACACACCAGAACTTTCAGAACAGACAAAATGCATCCAGACGTGACATTAGTGTGTAGCAAGCTGGTGCTCTGTAGAGTCACACCCTAGTTTAACGCACACAAGGGCTTGTAAAGTTCCCAAGTAGACAAGCTCGTACATTGGACACTCCTGTTCATACAAACCCGAATGACATTAGCCTGTTTTTGCAGCAGTATCACACTGTTGACTCATATTCAATGTGTGATCCACTATAACTACCAAATCCTTTTCTGCAGTACTAGTGCCTAGCCAGCTATTCGCCATTTTGGAGGTATGCATTTGATTTTTCCTTCCTAAGTGTAGTACTTTGCACGTCTTTATTGAATTTCATCTTGTTGATTTCAGACCAATTCTCCATTTATCAAGGTCATTTTCAATTCTAAACCCATCCTTTAAAATGCTTGCACCACTCCTAGCTAGAAACTGTCATTCACAAATTTTACAAGTCTAGTCTCCACTCCATCATCTAAGTCATTAATGAAAATATTGAATTGTATTGGACACAGAAAAGCCACCCATGGAATTCCACTTGATACGATCTCCCAGTTTGACAGTGAAGCATTGTTAACTACTCTCTGAGTATGGTCTTTGAACCAGTTGTACACTCATTTTTTTAGTAAATTCATCTAAGCCACATTTTCCTTGTTTGCTTATGAGACTATCATGGAGGACTATGTCAAAAGCCTTGCTAAAATCCAGATATATCGTGTCTACTGCTTCCCTCCAGCCACTAGGCCAGTTACCTTGTCAAAGAAGGAAGTTAGATTGGTTTTGTATGATTTGTGCTTGACATTCCATGTTGCTACTAATTATCACCTTATTCTCCTCTAGGTCTGAACAAATTGATTGTTTGATAATTTGTTCCAGTATCTTTCCAGGTATCAAAGTTAGACTGACTGGTCTATAATTTCCTGGGTCTTCCTTTTTCCTCTTTTTGAAGATAAGTACTGTGTTTTTCTTTCTCCAGTCCCCTGGGTCCTCACCCATCCTCCATGAGTTCTCAAAACCAATTAATGGTTCTAATATTGCTTTGGTTATTTCCTTAAATACTCTATTGTGAATTTAATCAGGCCCCGCTGACTTGAATGCATCTATCTTATCTAAACATTCCTTAAGCTGTTCTTCCCATATTCTAGCCCAAGATCCTTCCCCCTTGTTGTTAATATTGTGTTACGTATCTGCTCTAAATTAATCTTTTTAGTGAAGACTGACGCAAAAAGGGCATGAAACACCTCAACTTTCTCTGTGTCATCCTTTATTTGCTCTCTTTTCCTGTTAAGTAATGGACCTACATTTGTCAAACTAACAGGTCAAATTCAAATATCAGTTTTAATTTGTGTTTTGTTCATTGCCACTTTGAAATAATTTCTTAAAACTAAAGGCTTAATACTCCTATTAAAAGGCTAATTGCCACAGTCTTACTGGGTTATCACTCCACCGTACTACCCTGAAAAGAGATATTTAACATCTACACTATTTATCAGTTCTAAAAGAGCATCATCAAGATTTTAAAGTTTCAAATAATACTAATTTTCTGGCAAATCCTTTAAAAATTGCTCTATAATTTTTATGCTTGCATTTTGCATCCTTTGAAGTCAAGGATTCTTAGCCTCAGTGGGGCATAAACAGGTTTCAGGGGATTGTGACCACACTCACTTTCTTTTTGGATACATGGATGGGTATGTATCCAAAAAGATACATAAAACTTGTAGTAATATGGAATCACAGTATGGAAAAGCTTGAGAACTCCTGCCTTAAATTAACATTTAGCTCAGTTTCTTATTTCTTCATTATTCTGATATTCATTTTCCCTCTCTCCTTTCATCCTTGCTACTATGTTCCTCCTTGAGAGTGTCCTTTAAGTTACAACTTTTCAAAATTAATTTGGTATGAAACATGTCCACTCCTGTTCTGCACTCAGAGATAGAAGGGAAGGTGGGAATATGTTCCCATTTCAGAATCCTGTGCAAAATCCCATGGTTGCTTGTAATTTTCTCTATTAGCCAAATTTCCCTTTTTCTCCAGCCCCAGGTCCTAACCTCCTCAAATAAACATTGGGTCTTTAACCAGAGGCCAGTAAATCCTTTTCTTCACTCTGCACTTCTTAGTGACACAGGCTCCATGACACAGTGTACGTAAATATCTCCCCACCGCTTTGCTTCTAATCCTCTCTAATGAGACAATGAAATCCTTCCTGTTCTTGGAGCCTCCCAGGTTCCTTCTGTTCTGTTCACTCTTCCCAAGACTTGACCATTGCCCTACTCCTTATCCCTCTGACTTATCCCACTATAGTAAATTGTAGATTCATTAGTTTACTTCAATCCTCCAAATATGTATGAAAGATGGCATACAATAACGTATTGTATTGCACTTGTAATTGTATATATATATAGGCTGCCAGCGGCTACTCTTGTAGTGATGTGGCTGTTTTAATACTGACATAATGCTTGCTATGATAATGCTTTAAAGAAATTCCGTATCCAGTTCTGACAATAGTAGGGGATTTCACATTCTCAGAAGTCCCACTCTGTGAACATAGCATATAGAGCTGTTCCTTGGTTCTAAAGACCTTCTTTCTAAGCTATCTGTGCTGCAATTCAAATAATAAAAAAGTACATTAGGATTCCATTTTTCTAATTGAAAAGAGAGATCATACTAGCACAAAA
The DNA here is from genome assembly GCF_965140235.1 of Caretta caretta. Classification (NCBI taxonomy): domain Eukaryota; kingdom Metazoa; phylum Chordata; order Testudines; family Cheloniidae; genus Caretta; species Caretta caretta. The sequence continues at coordinate 46,379,931 of NC_134219.1, forward strand.
CTAAGAAATTAAAGACTTACTGAGGTGCCGAGCTGGATGCAATGGTTTGGAAGAGGCTTTCAAAATGTTTAAATCAGCATAAACTATTTCACCTGCCATGATAAGCGCAGAGGAGGGAGAGCACGTACAGAAGAGGATGGAGTCTAAGAGCAGCCTCATTTATATATGAGCTAATGTATCCAAAATCAGGAAGTGTCTGTCATCTATTTGAAGCTTTTTTACTTCCTTTTCCCCTGGTGATTTGAGAAGTCCAGGCACCCAGGCTAATAAATTAATGCCTATGTGCTAGCAACCAGTCTGAGTTGTGCTTGAAAACACTCAGGACAGGAGAGCTGTTCTGCACTAGGGTGTTTAGGATTTTAAAAGCACAATTATTTTTCAGTAGTACAAGTAAGCTGAGTCCTGATGCATTTAGCATGGCAGCTCTGAAAATTCACATGGTAAGAAAGTCTTGTTAAAGCATAAAAGAGGGAAATAGTCAATTGGCATTTCCCTAACCTTTCAGTGGAGCAGCCATCTTTAATATATGCCTTTCACTCTAGTTCTCTCTCTGTTGTTGCCACTCAACTCTTGTGTGAGTGAAAAACTCTTTTTCATGGGGTGGCTGAACTGCCTTCTCCAGGGAAAGGGGGCTCTGCTGGATCAGGACCTGAACGCGGGAGTTGTGGTGCCACCTCAGCTCCCACTGAAGCCAATGGGAGGCCAAGGAACTCAGCACCTCTCAGGATAGGACTCCATGTCTGAGGACCAATAATGCCAGAGTCAGTTCAATAGACTGCAGTACTGCCAGCCCCAAATGTTCAAAAATCATGAGTCAGGCTCACCAAAAATCATTAGATTGGTTTTAAAATCATGAGATTACGTAAAAATAATAGTTGATGTTCTTTATTTGCCTTCTGCTTTTTCAGCCCTTAGCTTCAAAACTTGACCCCAGTGCACCCTTTCTCCACAGCCATGAGGGCTAGAAACTTTTTCTTTAGGCATGAAGGCTGAAATCATCACATCTCCACTTGACTCCAGGAGCTGGGGCTTTAAGGAAAACAATAATTATCATGAGATGCATGACAAAATCCTGGGAGTTGGCAGCACTGAGACTGGTTCAATAAAATTCGTGCCCACAAAAAGTAAAACTGTTAGGTTTGCATTCACACAGTGTCATGTCAAGTGGGAAATAGAGTTGGAGGACACTGGTCATATGCTGGTACCCTGCATCTTCTACAACACTCACTACCATTCTCAATTCGTTAACTAGCAGGCTGACGGTACAACTATAAAGTTTCAAGTCTCAACTGTACAGAAAGCCCACCATCTTATGTACAACAAGGAAATAACTCCCCCACAAAATCTGTCTTAATTTATAGGTAAGGCTGCTGAGTGCAATTCAAAACAAGATACATTAAACATCCATAAATGTTCAGGTTGAAAGAAGACACAAGCTAAGGTTACATCAACAATCTTGAAGGGAAGCAGCGGAAGGCATTTTAAAAAGGAAGTACTTATGCCTCTTAGCTGTGCTGGTGAGTGGTGGCTACAACTGTTCTCATGCAGCTTTACTGAGCTGTCCAGGTTTGGGGAACTGCCAGGGAATTGTTTTTGGGAACTGTGAGGTTTTGAGGAACTGCCCAGAGGGGAGTAGCAGAACCTCCCCTCTTGTAAGGAGTTCAGCTACATGGTGACTTTTAATGGCAGGAGCCAGGAAGGGGAAGCATGGAAGAGATGGAAATGGAACCACTTTAAATGCTCTCAGAATTTTTATACTTTACATAGTTATATATATGTGTGTGTGTGTTCACACATGTCAAGGTTCCTCCCCCACTCTGAACTCTAGGGTACAGATGTGGGGACCTGCATGAAAAACCTTCTAAGCTTATTTTTACCAGCTTAGGTCAAAACTTCCCCAAGGTACAAAATATTCCACCCGTTGTCTTTGGACTGGCCGCTACCACCACCAAACTAATACTGGTTACTGGGGAAGAGCTATTTGGACGCGTCTTTCCCCCCAAAATACTTCCCAAAACCTTGCACCCCACTTCCTGGACAAGGTTTGGTAAAAAGCCTCACCAATTTGCCTAGGTGACTACAGACCCAGACCCTTGGATTTTAAGAACAATGAACAATCCTCCCAACACTTGCATCTCCCCTTTCCTGGGAAATGTTGGATAAAAAGCCTCACCAATTTGCATAGGTGACCACAGACCCAAACCCTTGGATCTGAGAACAATGAAAAAGCATTCAGTTTCTTACAAGAAGACTTTTAATAAAAATAGAAGTAAATAGAAATGAAGAAATCCCCCCTGTAAAATCAGGATGGTAGATATCTTACAGGGTAATTAGATTCAAAAACATAGAGAACCCCTCTAGGCAAAACCTTAAGTTACAAAAAAGATACACAGACAGAAATAGTTATTCTATTCAGCACAATTCTTTTCTCAGCCATTTAAAGAAATCATAATCTAACACATACCTAGCTAGATTACTTACTAAAAGTTTTAAGACTCCATTCCTGGTCTTATCCCCGATAAAGACAGACTATAGACAGACACACAGACCCTTTGTTTCTCTCCCTCCTCCCAGCTTTTGAAAGTATCTTGTCTCCTCATTGGTCATTTTGGTCAGGTGCCAGGGAGGTTACCTTTAGCTTCTTAACCCTTTACAGGTGAGAGGAGCTTTCCCCTGGCCAGGAGGGATTTCAAAGGGGTTTACCCTTCCCTTTATATTTATGACAACACAGATAGAGAGGTTTCAGAGGAACAGCCTTGTTAGTCTGTATTCGCAAAAAGAAAAGGAGTACTTGTGGCACCTTAGAGACTAACCAATTTATTTGAGCATGAGCTTTCGTGAGCTACAGCTCACTTCATCAGATAGAGAAAAATTCTGGTGGGTTTCCTGCCAGTAGCTGATTAAGAGGAAGAGAAAGTTTAAAAAGTCCTGATCCATTCTTATAGTGACCAAAAGCCTTCTCTATTCCTCAGTGGGAAGCAGTGTTGTCCACTGGCTCTGCTACTAAACTTGCACTCAGGAGATCTGAGTTCTGTTCCGGCTTCTACTATTAGCCTGCTGGGTGACCTTGGCAAGTCACATCAATATCCCTGTGGCTTGGTTTCCCCATCTGTAAAATGAGGATAATGATACTGGACCAGATTTTCAGAGATATATTGGGGCCTTTGAAAATCTGGCTAACTGACCACATGCTTTGAGATACATGGATAAAAAGTGCTGTATTATAGGTGACACAGCTAGTGACACCTAAACTTAACGTTGCTTCACACTTTTGATTATAACTTTCAGTTGCTTATAACTTTGCCAGATTTAACTGTTCATGCTGAAATTTCTGGCTGTGTATCTGCCTCAGGCTGAATTTTTCTTTTTGAAAGTTTCAGCAAAAATATTCAGCCATTTCAGTGAGATTAGGGAAAAACATATTGTTCTACCCATGTTAAATACCTGGTTATGAGAATTTTCTTCAGAAGCTCTAGCATCTCCAGGCTTTGGAGCAGGGACTTCAATTTGACATTGCGGGGTGGGAGAAATCACGCTGGTATCAGGGAATGGCTTTAGCTGTTCCAATGAAAAACCACCTAAATTTGGCCAAGTTATGAGCCTTTAACAAATTGCATTTTGCACAGTTTCAGTAGAGACTTGTTAGAGCTTCACTGCTAACCCCTCAAATCACTGAGCATGCTCCATCCCATCACAGCCCCTATATGTGACAGGACTTCACATGTGCCATCCCAGAAAGCAACTGAGCAGGAACACAGCCAACGGACTCAGCACATGCTGAGAGAATGGCAATGTCACCCACCATCACCAAGACTGGTTTGATGAGAACGATGCTGAGATTCAGGGCCTGCTCGACCAGAAAAGAAAAGCTCATTGCATATGGCAAAACGACATATTACACCAGCAGAAGAAAGAGTCATACAAGCAACTCAAAGCTGAAGCTCAAAGGAAAATCCGTGACGTCAAAAATAAGTGGTGGCGAAAAGAGACCAAGGAGATTGAGCTTTATGCTGATAAACATGACATCAGGAGCTTTTTTCAAGGCAATAAGGGCCATTTATGGTCGATGCTCCCATGGTCCCACACCACTCCGAACCCAAGACAGGTCGACGTATTTTTTAAGGACAGCAAAGCCATCAAAGTCAGATGGAGGGAGCATTTTGAGTTACTCCTGAACCGTGAGTCAACTGTCTCTGATGCCACTATCAAATCTATACCTCAATAACATGAAAGAGAATCTCTTGCTGACCCCCCTGCCCTTGAAGAAGTAATAAGAGCCATTATGTATACCAAGAACAACAAGGCAGCAGGACCAGATGGCATACCAGCTGAAGCCTACAAGTCTGGAGGAGAAGAACTGGTAAGGAAGTTCCACAAACTTTTTCTTCATATCTGATATGAGAAGATTCCAGAAGACTTGAGAAATGCCAATACTGTTGCAATCTTTAAGAAAGGAGATCAGTCAGAGTGTGGAAATTATTGAGGCACTGGCCTTATTATCTACAGCAGGGAAAATTCTTGCCCGTATCCTCTTAAAAGGATTACTTCCCCTTGCTGAGGAAATACTGCCAGAATCTCAGTGGTTTTAGACCATCCCACAGGACAACAGACATGATCTTTGTTACCCGCCAAATCCAGGAAAAGTCTCAGGAGCAAAATCAGGATCTGTACATGGCCTTCATCGATTTGACAAAGGCCTTCGACTTGGTCAATCGTGAAGCCCTGTCGAAGGTGCTGGCCAGATTTGGATGCCCACCAAAATTTATTAAGGTCCTAAGGTTTCTTCATGATCAGATGACTGCCACAGTTCTCTGTAATGATCTTGAGACGGACCCTTTCATCATCAAAACTGGGGTTAAGCAAGGATGCGTTATTGCCCCAACCCTGTTCTCCATTTATTTAGCAGTCATTTTGGTCCTCATTAAAGACTGTCTCCCCCATGGAGTTGACATTCAATACAGAATGGATGGACGACGTTTTAATCTTCGCTGTCTCTGCTCGAAGTCTAAAGTCCTCAGGGCGTCCATTATTGATCTTCAGCAAGTTGGTGACTGTGCCATCCTTTGCACACTGAGAATGACCTTCAGTCCACACTGTGAATTTTTTGTACAAGCTTACCAAAGCCTAGGACTCTCACTCAATATTGAGAAGACTTAAGTGCTCTATCAGCCTACTTCAGACCTTGCACATGACCCACCACAAATCACTATCAAGGGACAGACTTTGGAGACAGTCAGGCACTTTTGCTACCTTGGTAACCAACTCTCTCAAAATGCAAAAATTGACAGTGAGATCCAGCACAGAATCCAGTGCACAAGTGCTTCCTTTGGGAAATTGCTCCAATGTGTTTTCACGGACCATTACCTATGGCAGGACACCAAGATCCAGGTCTATAAGACAATTATTATTCCTACACTCCTTTATGGATGTGAAATCTGGGTGACCTATTGACAGCACCTCAAGAGTCTGGAGAGGTACCACCAACAATGCCTCTGGAAGATCCTTCGCATCAAGTGGGAAGATCACTGCACTAACACCAGCATCCTCACTGAAGCCAATATCATCAGCATGGAAGCAATGATCCTCATGCACCAACTCTGCTGGGCTGGACATTGTGTGCAGATGCCAGACTCTCGCCTCCCAAAAGAAGTCCTCTGCTCTCAGATCACCCATGATCAGAGTAGCTGATCACATAATTAAAGACAGTAACACAATGTATGCACAAAGCGACAAAATTAAGGTTGCACAGGCAACCTTAATTCTAGCATTTCTTAACTGGAGTGCTTGACTTTCCAGCCATGATATTCTATTAACAATTTTTTTAAAAATGTAATACAGCTAGAGATTATTAGCTGTAGGAACTAGGAGACTAGGACCCGTATGACTTAGTTACCTACCCTTACACTGAAATACTTTAATGAAATGCATCAATATGATGCAATTCACCCTGCTTCCCTGGTAGGCAAATATTACCTCAAACTCTGGCTTGAAGTTTCTTTTCTTTAATGCTATTTTTTCTGTCTGCTCCACTACTGTAGTGGAAATTATCTACCACAGAAGCTTAAACAGTGACAGGATCCTGCCTAAGCAATGATTTACTTTGTGCTTCTTTCTTGTGTGATCTCATGTGTCAGACCGTGCTCTGCATTTCAGATTTGTGAAGGGCCTCTTCCCTTACACCTTCTTTATAATCACTGAAGTGCACCAAAATCCTACCACAGGGGAACTGAAATTTTTTAGAGAACATATACAAAAATAGACTTTGAGACCTATGTGCAAATATTCACAATTTGTCAGTGAAACAGATTCCCATGAGAGTGCTGTCCACATCCAAATATGTACAGACTCGTTCTGTGTACTCTACACAGTTCTGCAAGCATACTTCAACCACCACCACAAATCCCTAGCTATTCCAAACTTGAACATTTATAGAAAAGTTACTAACTTGTATAGTAACTGGAGTTCGAGAATTGTCTATTTGTATATTCTACTCTTGGTGTGCATGCACCCCAGGTGCTTGAGATTGGGGTGTTTTGGCCAGCATTGTTTGTTCGGACCACATGTGCCCTGGTTGCCCTCCTGCCCCTGTATCAAAGCTATAAAGGGCAGTGTGGATCCAACTGCCATTCAGTTCCTTCCCCACCACAGCATCCACGTATGTAATAGAACTCTAAAGTAAGAGGGAAAGAGGACAAGTCATAGAATATAAATATGGGCAATACATCTTGACAAACTCCAACTACTCTCCAAGTAAGTAACTTCTCTCTTCAAGTATTTGTCCATGTGTAGATTCCACTCTTGGCGACTCACAAACTGAGATCTAAAATAAGAAGTTGGGTGCTCAGACTATCTAAAAAGAGATTGTAATACAGCTCTCCAAAGGAAGCATCTGCTCTGGATGCTTCCACCAAGAAGTAGTATTTGGAAAAGATATGTATGGCAACCCAAGGGTCTGCTTTGCAGATGACCAGAATGGGAATGCTTCTCAAGAAAGCAGCAGAGGCTGCTTGTGCCCTAGTGGAATGGGTTCCAATATTATCTGGAGGATGTAATCTAGCTGACTCGTAACAGAGTATAATGCACCCCAAAATTGATTTTGACAGTCTTTGGGCAGAAACTGGTTGGCCTTCATCCTCTCAGCAAAAGACAAAGATAACCTTGGAGATGCTCTAAAGGGTTTAGCTCTTTGCAAGTAAAAAACCAGGGCCCTCTGACTATCAAATGCGTGTAATCTTGATTCTCCATTATTAGAATGTGGTTTGGGAAAAAATACTGTTCGATGAATTGTCTGATTTAAATGGAATCAGATATGTTTGGTAGGAATTTTGGGTATGGTCTGAGACACACCTTATTAGTATAGAAGGCTGGATATGGAGGTCCTGACATGAGTGTTATCTCCCCAGTTCTAGATGAAGTAATAGCTTCTAGAAAGGAGGTTTTAATGACTAAGAGTTACAAATAACATGTTGCTAGGGGTTTGAAAGTGGGCCCATCAATCTTGATAACTCTATATTAAGGTCAGGAGGGAGAGGACCAAGTTGCCTAATTAGGATTTTTCCACCAATAAGACCTTAAGGAACCTAGAGCTAAGTGGGGTAAATTGAATAGTCTCCCAAAGAAGGGTGCTATGCACTGATGGTTGCCAGGCATACCTTAACTGAGCCAATGGAAAGTCCAGAGGTCTTCAGACAGTAAATCTAAAATAGTATCCATGGGACAGAATTGGTGCTCTTCCCACCAAACTGTAATTCTTTTTTATTTAGCAGCATAGGTTTGTCTGGTGGAATCTTTCCTACTATTATCAAAATGTTCTGGACTTGTGAAGATCATGATCTCTCTACCTCAGACACCCATCCAGAAGTCATGCTGTGAGATGGAGGGAGGATGGATTCAAATGGAGTGTGAGCCCGTCGCCCTGGGATATCAAGTCTGAGATTACAGGTAAGATCTTTGAAAGACACTATGATAAACTCATCAAATCCTGGTACTAAAACTGTCTTGGTCAGGCAGGAACTAGATTTTATTCTGGAGGCATCTTGACTTATCTTCTTGAGCACCCTCAGAATCATTGGTTCATACATAAGTGTGGTGAGACCACTGAGTGAGGAATACATCTGAGAGCGATCCTGTGCTGCACTTGGCTCAGGAACAGAAAGTTTGGCATTTTCTGTTGGTTTGTCTCAAACAGGTCTGATGGATGACCCCAGACTCTGAAAATTTGGAAACCATGGAGTCTGATTGTCCATTCATAGTCTGGTAACAAGTGTCTGCTCAAAGTTGTCTGCCAGCGTGTACTACAGACCTAAAAGGGATTTGCTGTTAGGAGATACTAGATGACTGCACCAGTTCCAAAATCTAACCGCCTCCAGGGACAGTGAGGAATGAATGTGCTTCCTCTTACACATTTATATAAAAGATTTTTAACACTGAGGGTAATTAACCATTGGAACAATTTACAAAGTGTCATGGTCTCCATCACTGGATATTTTCTTAAAAGGTATGGTCTAATTCAAAGGGAATTATTGTGGGGCAGGTCTCTGGCCTGTGTTATACAAGAGGCCAGACTAGACGATTATGATAGTCCTCTCTCACCTTGGAATCTATGACAGTCATGTTGTCTGTCATAATCTAGATAGGCTGCCCTTTAATAAGAGGTAAGAACTTGATGCAGGTCTTTCAAACCACTCTGAGTTCCAACACATTAATAAGTAGGTGAGCCTCCTCACAAGTCCATTTGCTTTGTGTTTGATGGTGATCTAGGTATGCTCTCCTCCCCAGAAGTGATGCATCAGGTTGGGAGAGGCAGTAAAAAGAGTACTCTTCTGCACATGTTGCTTGGTTCTTTCAATCAGTTAAAGGAGGAGAGAACATTTTTTGTTTTTGGTTTTGTTCAATATCTTCATAAATGATCTGGAGGATGGTGTGGATTGCACTCTCAGCAAATTTGCGGATGATACCAAACTGGGAGGAGTGGTAGATACGCTGGAGGGGAGGGATAGGATACAGAAGGACCTAGACAAATTGGAGGATTGGGCCAAAAGAAATCTGATGAGGTTCAATAAGGATAAGTGCAGGGTCCTGCACTTAGGACGGAAGAACCCAATGCACAGCTACAGACTAGGGACCGAATGGCTAGGCAGCAGTTCTGCGGAAAAGGACCTAGGGGTGACAGTGGACGAGAAGCTGGATATGAGTCAGCAGTGTGCCCTTGTTGCCAAGAAGGCCAATGGCATTTTGGGATGTATAAGTAGGGGCATAGCGAGCAGATCGAGGGACGTGATCGTTCCCCTCTATTCGACATTGGTGAGGCCTCATCTGGAGTACTGTGTCCAGTTTTGGGCCCCACACTTCAAGAAGGATGTGGATAAATTGGAGAGAGTCCAGCGAAGGGCAACAAAAATGATTAGGGGTCTGGAACACATGAGTTATGAGGAGAGGCTGAGGGAGCTGGGATTGTTTAGCCTGCAGAAGAGAAGAATGAGGGGGGATTTGATAGCTGCTTTCAACTACCTGAAAGGGGGTTCCAAAGAGGATGGCTCTAGACTGTTCTCAATGGTAGCAGATGACAGAACGAGGAGTAGTGGTCTCAAGCTGCAGTGGGGGAGGTTTAGATTGGATATTAGGAAAAACTTTTTCACTAAGAGGGTGGTGAAACACTGGAATGCGTTACCTAGGGAGGTGGTAGAATCTCCTTCCTTAGAGGTTTTTAAGGTCAGGCTTGACAAAGCCCTGGCTGGGATGATTTAACTGGGAATTGGTCCTGCTTCGAGCAGGGGGTTGGACTAGATGACCTTCTGGGGTCCCTTCCAACCCTTATATTCTATGATTCTATGATTCTATGAACATCCTCAGGAATCTGTAGCGGCATGTCTAAATTATATCTGCTCAGCTCGAATGCTGATTTTAGCCAATCCTGCATGCAGTGTAGGTGTAATCTGGCATGCTGCATGACAATAGTGCAGGAGGCCATGTGTCCAAGTAGACTTGGACAAGTCCTTACTGTAGTGTACGGATTTGACTGAAGCTGTTTGATGAGACTGGACATGGTTACAAATCTGCCCTGGGGCAGATGAGCTTGGCTTGCCTTGAAGTACAAAATCACCCCTATGAACTCTATTCATTGCGTTGGAGTAAAAGTGGATTTTTCTTTGTCGACCTTCAGGCTGAGGTTACTGAAGAGTTGGAAAATCTGAAGGCTGAAACTTTGTACCTATGTTGTGATTTCCCTCTGACAAGCCAGTCGTCCAGGTGTGGATAAACCGCTATGCTTCGTCTTCTGAGATGGGCCACAATCACTGCCAAGACATTGGTGAGCATCCTCAGTACTGTTAAGAGACCAAAAGGGTAGAACCCTGTACAGATAATGGTTTTGTCCTAGTAAGGACCTTAAATACTTCCTATGCACCAGATATATGGAAGTATGTGATCTGGAGGTAGAGAGCCATAAATCAGTCTTCTGAATCTCGGGATGATATTATGGAGGCTAATATGACCATCCTGAACTTGTATCGTAACGTAAGGTGTTTAGCTCTCTCAAAGCCAGGAAGTGCACCCTAGTGCAAGTTTTCTTAAAAAGCCAGCCTAGGAAATTAAATGCAAGTGTCTTAATATGCCTAGTAGAGGTAAATCACATTACTCCACACTGTAACAATCAGGGTCCAAACACTGCAAGGGGAGAACAGAGGCTCTGAACCCTAAAGAGTAAGCAATTGAATCAACTGGTTTTGTACAATGTTAGTGTATAAAAATATCAAAAGTAAGGTATTTTATGAAAACTTGAAATGTTCTGAACTTGATGGTCATTATAAATTATGAGTACTTGTGGCACCTTAGAGACTAACCAATTTATTTGAGCATAAGCTTTCGTGAGCTACAGCTCACTTCATCGGATGCATACTGTGGAAAATACAGAAGATGTTTTTATACACACAGACCATGAAAAAAATGGGTGTTTATCACTACAAAAGGTTTTCTGCGATACAACCGAATTTGCTCCAACCCCTCAGACAGAGACAAACACCTACAAGATCTCTATCAAGCATTCTTACAACTACAATACCCACCTGCTGAAGTGAAGAAACAGATTGATAGAGCCAGAAGAGTTCCCAGAAGCCACCTACTACAGGACAGGCCTAACAAAAAAAATAACAGAACGCCACTAGCCGTCACCTACAGCCCCCAACTAAAACCCCTTCAACACATTATCAAGGATCTACAACCTATCCTGAAGGACGACCCAACACTCTCACAAATCTTGGGAGACAGGCCAGTCCTTGCCTACATACAGCCCCCCAACCTGAAGCGAATACTCACCAGCTACCACATACCACACAACAGAACCTCTAACCCAGGAACCTATCCTTGCAACAAAGCCCGTTGCCAACTGTGCCCACATATCTATTCAGGGGACACCATCACAGGGCCTAATAACATCAGCCACGCTATCAGAGGCTCGTTCACCTGCACATCTACCCATGTGATATATGCCATCATGTGCCAGCAATGCCCCTCTGCCATGTACATTGGTCAAACTGGACAGTCTCTACGTAAAAGAATAAATGGACACAAATCAGATCTCAAGAATTATAACATTCATAAACCAGTCGGAGAACACTTCAATCTCTCTGGTCACTCGATTTCTGATCTCAAAGTGACTATCCTTCAACAAAAAAACTTTGAAAACAGACTCCAACGAGAGACTGCTGAATTGGAATTAATTTGCAAATTGGATACAATTAACTTAGGCTTGAATAGAGACTGGGAATGGTTGATTCATTATAAAAAGTAACCTATTTCCCCTTGTTTATTCCTTTCCCCCCTCACTGTTCCTCAGATGTTCTTGTTAAACCCTGGATTTGTGCTGGAAATGGCCCACCTTGATTATCATACACATTGTAAGGAGAAAGAAAAGGAGTACTTGTGGCACCTTAGAGACTAACCAATTTATTTGAGCATGAGCTTTCGTGGCTTCTGGGAACTCTTCTGGCTCTATCAATCTGTTTCTTCACTTCAGCAGGTGGGTACTGTAGTTGTAAGAATGCTTGATAGAGATCTTGTAGGTGTTTGTCTCTGTCTGAGGGGTTGGAGCAAATTTGGTTGTATCGCAGAAAACCTTTTGTAGTGATAAACACCCATTTTTTTCATGGTCTGTGTATATAAAAACATCTTCTGTATTTTCCACAGTATGCATCCGATGAAGTGAGCTGTAGCTCACGAAAGCTTATGCTCAAATAAATTGGTTAGTCTCTAAGGTGCCACAAGTACTCCTTTTCTTTTTGCGAATACAGACTAACACGGCTGTTACTCTGAAACCTGTCATTATAAATTATGTATACAGACTGGGGTTATGAATCTATGTATATCGAATACTATGCTATAACCTGTACTACACTTTCAAATACACCTCACAGCAGGGAAGGGCTCCCCCCAAGCCAGGTGTTTACATAAAACCAGACACAAGTAATGATCCCTGGTACAACCCAGGAAAAGACAAATGATGGACCATTAGTGGTAAGACACAGAAGTCCCAGGTACCAAGTCAAGAGGGAATTTCACCCCCACTCCCCACCTGCTGAATAATTATGAATTACCAGAGTCTGGGAGAAAGAAAAAATGAAGAGCCTGCAAACCCAGTTAAAAGAAGGGAGTTGAAGTGAAAGGTATCCAGAAACTGAGAGACAGCCTCTAAGCTGTCTGTGAAACACCGGGATCCCGTCCTTGACAAGGGCACACTGGGAAACTGTTCAGAGGCAACAGGTAACTCAGCGGTTCCCAGACTAGAGGTTGGGACTCCAAGTGGGGTCACACCGTGAGTGTAGGGGGTCCCACTGATCCTGAGTGTACAGAGGATGACTTTTTGCTTTTCACACCATGACCTTGCATGTACGTTGCATGCAAGATCACGCTATGCAGAGGCCACCATTTTGTCAGGGCACCCTCCATGGTGTCTGGGGTTGCAGGAAGCCATAAGGCTGAAAATGGGGTCATGCAGGGAAAATGTTTGGGAATTGCTGAGGTAACATATTAGAAAAGGGAATTTATCTGATATAGAAATGCAAAGCCTGAAGTTGCATCTCTATGTTTATTTTCTGTGTAACTTGGGTTTGCTTTTCCTTACTCTTTCATTTATTGAATCTGTGATTTTTCTCTGGTGTACAAACTTTGTGGAGTGTGTGTGCCAAAGCAAACTGATAACTGGGAGCTCCGTTCACACCTTCAGGGGAAAATTCTGAGTGTTTGGTAGTTAAGATGGATCTGGGGTGACGTGGGACCAGAAGGGCTGTTTAGGTCACTCTGCAAGGAGTAGCAAGACTGGTGGAAGCCAGGGTGAGAACTTTATATTTGTGGGCTGGCTAGTGCTGTCAGAGCTCTGAGCCATATCAGCACAGTATTAAGAAATCCCAAGGGTACAGGGCAGGTGGTGACAGACGCTCACTGATTTGGGTGATCCTCAAAACGTGTCACACACTATCCGATTTTGCCCTGTATTTTTTCCTCCACACCAAGGACATGGTCCACACAGGTGTCCCTTACTTCCACTGCTCTCCTGCACTGAGGCACACTTCCTTGTTGCCTGTATCAGGCCTGAAAGCCAGCACTGTGTGTGTCCTACTCCTGGTGGAAATCCTTTCCCTTATCCTCATTTGTCGTGCAGTGCACAGTATGCCCCACTAACATAATTTGCATTATCTACACTGGCACCCAAATGGTTTTGTAGACAGAGCCATTGTGTCTTCAGTCAGCCAAATGCACATTCCACCACAGTCCTGCAACTGCTCAGTGTTTAGTTAAACCTTGTGCCAGGTGCTCTGAAACCAGGGTCGGGCTTCACGCGCCAGGGTAGTAGAGGATAGGTTGGGTGTCATAAAATAACAGTGGGCACACACACCCCATTGAATGATATACGTACTATTGAGAAGGAATAAATCCTTTCTTGTCCAAATATGAAAGTGCTAGATCTCTGAAATATCCTGGCATCATGCACCCTGCCGGTGAATCCCACACTTGCATCCATAAACCTTTCTCTATGGCCAGCCAAGGCCTGCGTAATGAGTGATGAATACTGAAAACCAGAAAGGACACTAATGTGCATATGTGCCACTGATGACTCTAGCACAGTTTGGGAAGCTCATTCACTGAAAGCCAGCTATTATTTTGGGGACATTAGCAATTTTCATCATCCATGGGTAAACTACAGCAATAATTGCCTTGCAAACCTCCCACAACACTGCACCAACAGTTGACTTGCCTACACCAAACTGGTTAGCCACTGATCTGTAGTAGTTGGGGCAAGCCAGCTTCCAGCAACCCGCTTTGGCACTGGTATGGCCTCCCTCATCTGCATGTCCTGGTGCTGGAGGGTCAGGGAAAGTTCCTCACACAGCTCCATAATGTTCTTCCTCATGATAACAGTTTTCAGGTACATAAAAGGCTGATACAAGGAGGAGGGAGAAAAATTGTTCTTCTTAACCTCTGAGGATAGGACAAGAAGCAATGGGCTTAAACTGCAGAAAGGGAGATTTAGGTTGGACATTAGGAGAAACTTCCTGTCAGGATGGTTAAGCACTGGAATAAATTGCCGAGGGAGGTTGTGGAATCTCCATCATGGAGATATTTAAGACTAGGTCAGACAAACACCTACCAGGGATGGTCTAGATAATACTTAGTCCTGCCATGAGTGCAGGGGACTGGGCTAGATGACCTCTCGAGGTCCCTTCCAGTCCTATGATTCTATGTGAAAGTACTGGAGCCACTGCCAGTCAGCCCAGGTCCGCATGATGATGTGATCTACAGCTCTGTGCTTGTGGTTCTGATCCAAAACTGCCAGTCCACACTGGAGGATTCCACTCAGGTGTTTCCACTGCTCCATGTCTGCATGCAGCCTAGATGCTGCTCTTTAAAAAGTACATCACAGTCATCTCAGGGCAAAAAGCTGCTGCCAGAATGCCCTCCACCACATCTCATGCCCCCTCTCTGCCTCAGGTTGCATGAGTGCTAATAACTGGAATAGGTCACCATCTTGAGCTGGATCTATACCTTGCTATTGGTTGGCATGGAGTCTAGAACATGCCAAGTCAGAAGTGCTTTACTTTACTGAGTTGGTGGGCTAAGAACACTCCAGCAGAGGGGCCCAGAAAGGACAGACAAGTTCTCCCACAATACGCTGCCAAACAATTCATACAACATTGTAGCTTTGTGCGGCACTAAGAAGCATGGGATATGCCTCTAGAAGTCCTAGAACCTCACCCACATTAGTGTAGCACCAGGGTGGATGTGGCTACACAAGAAAGATTCGAGTGTGGCCTAGCACTATGGACTCTCGTACTTGGATTTAGCTAATCTGGGTTTCCAGAATTAACTTGGGTCTGCAGTGCAGATATACCCTCAGTGTGGCAACCATGCTCAGTTAAAGTCAAGAAAAGCAAAAGTTAAGGCTCCAAAAGCCTAGAAATATGTGAATAGGAGAGGGTAGAGTATTTTGTAACTTGAAAAACCCTTAGAAGAGGTTCCCACGCTATTTTTGCTGCACCTTCCCTTCAGAGATTCGTGTCCCATGCATGAACACCTCTAAGGAAACAGTTTTCCTGCAGAGGCTTAGGGCCTGATAGCCCATCCCAGCTGGGGCATCCCGCTGCTCCCCAGCACACAAGCATCCCCAGCCGGGCACATGCTTTGGCCAGGCAGCCCCAGCAAGACTCAGCCAGCCAGCCTGAGCCTCTCTCCTCATGCCCATGCCCTGGGACCCTCCAGAACCACTCACAGACCTCAGGCTCCTGGCACGATCCCCAGCACACATGCAAGAGCCTGCGGGCAGGGAGAAACTACCTCCCAAGGGGATGCCTATACTTCAGCCTCTGGAGAGGTGAGCAAGATGGACCAGATCCTCCTCTCCTGCTCAGGGAGAGGCCTTGCCCCCTTGATCATAGACTGTAAGGCCAGAAGGGACCCTCTTGATCATCTAGTCTGACCTCCTGCACATTGCAGGCTACAGCACCTCATCCAACCACTCCTGTTGTGGGTCCATAAATGCTGGCTGAGGTGCAGAATTCCACAACTCTTGATTTAAAGACTTCTAGTTAAAGAGAATCCATCATTTACTCCACTTCAAACCAACAAGTGTCCCATCTCCTATACTTCAGAAAAAGGTGACCCCCCGCCAGTGTCTCTGTAAATCTAACCCGCTTCCTGACCCCAAAAGATGGCAATGAGTTAGACGCTGAGCATTTTAGCAAGACCCAACAGCCAGACAGTAGAGAATTCTTTCCCACGGGTAACTCAGAACTCTTCCTATCTAGTGCCCCATCACCAGCTAATGGAGGTATTTGCTAACTGCAGTAATGGATAGACTATTTGCCAGTATAGACAACCTCATCGTACCACCCGCTCCATAAACTTATCAAGCTCAATCTTAAAACAACGTAGGTTTTTTGCCCCCACTACTTCCCTTAAAAGGCTGTTCCAGAGCTTCACTCCTCTGATGGTTAGAAACTTTCATCTAATTTCAAGCCTAAATTTGTTGACGACCGGTTGATATCCATTTGTTCTTGTATTACCACTGACCCTTCACTTAAATGGCACTGCTCTCTCCCTGGAGTTTATCCCTCTGACATATTTATAGAGAGCAATTATACCTCCCCTCAGCCTTCGTTTTGTTAGGCTAACCAAGCCAATATCCTTAAGTCTCTTCTTGTAGGAGTTTCTCCATTCCTCTGATCATCCTGGCAGCCCTTTTCTGCACCTATTCCAGTTTGAAATCCTCTTTGTGAAACATGGGAGACCAGAACTGCATCCAGTACTCCAGATAACGTCTCATCAGTGGCTCGTACAATGATAACAACACTTCCCAAGTTCCCTGTCTCTACTGGAAATGCCTTGCCTGACATCCTCGGATTGAAGTGACTTTTTTCACAGCTGCATCACATTGGCGGCTCAGTCATCCTGTGATACACCAACACTCCCAGGTCTTTCTCCTCCTCTGTCGCTTCCAGCTGATAATCCCCTGTTTATTCTTGTTGCTAGTCCCTAAATGCATGACCTTGCACTATTAAATTTCATCTAATTTCTATTACTCCAGTTTTCAAGGTCACCCAACTCCTTATGATATTCCATTCCTTCTCCGTACTGGCAATACCGCCCAACTTTGTGTTGTTCGCAAATTTTATTAGCACACTCCCACTCTGTGTGCCAAGGTCATTAATGAAAATGTTAAATAAAATTGGTACCAAGACTGATCCTTGAGGAACTCCACTAGTAACCTCCCTCCAGCCTGACAATTCACCCTTCAGTATGACCCAGTGTAGTCTCCACTTTATCCAGTTCCTTACCCTCCTTTTGATTTTCATATTAATCCCCACCTTCTCCAATTTAACTAATGATTTCCAGGTGGAATTGTATCAAATGCTTTACCAAACTCCAGGCAGATTAGATCTCCTGCGTTTTCTTTGTTTAGAACAGTGGTTATCTTCTCAAAGACAGATCAGGTTGGTCTGGCTGTCTGGCACATCTACCTTTTGTAAAATCATGGTGTATTTTATCCCAGTTGCCATTTGCTTCTGTCTTTAATTACTCTCACAAAATTTGTTCTAAGATCTCACATATAATTGAGGTCAAACTAATGGGCCTTTAGTTTCCTGAACTGCTTCTGCCCCCTCTCTTAAATATAGGTACTATGTTTGTTCCTCGTTCCTCCTCCTTCTTTCAGCCAGGCAACAGCAGCAAGAGGTAGAGTAGGAGACTCAGCATTGTTAACCAGTCAGGTCCTCACACTTGCCTCATAACCCAGGAGAGCACACCTTGCAGTTTGAAAAACAAAGCTTTAAAATGAACAGCACCACAACAGCATATAGCTGGAAGCAACTGTGCATTTTTAAACAAAACCTTAAGCTGTACGGAAATGTTTTGAGAGACTGTGCAGAACAGCTAGCAGCAAGTGCTCTGGTTGCTTAGCAGAGGCAGGTAGAAAAGAAATGTGCAATATTAGTGGTTAACAAGTGGTAACACAGGCATATATGGTCACACAGGCTTTTGGTAGTAGTAAATAAACAAGTCTGTTCCACAAACTAACTAGTGTTAAGATGTCTTTATAAAAAGGCAGCTGAGCTGAGGAGCTAGAGGTACTGCACGTTGAAGTGTACAGTTGTATTGTTGACACCCTGCATTTTCTTTCATTGAAAAGAAGTAAACTGCAGAAAGTTTTGCAGAGCTACATTTAAATGAATGGGTTTAATGCCCACTCAAATGGAAGTTACTGGATGAGAGAATAGATTTAGAGGGACATCAAGATGTTTAACCACATCTAGCCTATCTCGAGCCTGTGTAGTCAGTTACGGAATGCCTATAGACTCTAAATCTCCATACAATAAGTTCTCAGTATTCAGTGCCCATTGAACTAGTTGTATTACTGCATGAGTATTCGCATGATTGGCAGCTGAAGAAAAAAAAATCAAATTCCAGCCCTGCAGTTACCATATTGTTCTTCTCATTTTGATCTAAAGTGTTGTGTAATGTTGCTGTATATTAAACATTTCAACCCCGAGACAATTGCAGTGAATGATGTTCTACATTAGAGGGTCTAATCCTGCAGTCCTTATTCAAGCAAAACTCAAAAATATAGGGCCAGTTTACAAAAGTCAATTTATACGACTTAAACCTCAGATAAGATTGTGCATACAAAATCCTGACACGTTTAATAGCTAGGTTATAAGGTCACTTTGAACATTTTGCTTAAGTATATTTTTCATTAACAAAATCTTTGCTTTAAAACAAAAAAACAAGAAGCTGGGTAGATGTTGTGATGGGTTTGGGCCCTTTGGGGTGTCACCTGATGTGATAGGGTGTCACTGAGTCAGCCTATTCTGCCAGCCTGAGCCCCCTTTACCTGGCCTTGCTGGGTTAGACTCACAAGCCTCTTCCAGCCAAGCACACAGGCAGGGCCACACCCAGCTGCACAGAGAGATGGAGATCCGCTCTGGAAAGATTCAGCCTTAGGGGCTCACCCCAACACTCTGGAGCCCATTCCCTTTAAGGGGTACAAACCCAAAAGTTTTATGAAATTCACCCCCTCCCTCAATGCGGAGGGAGATATTCACAATTTCTTGCCACCCCCCCACCACAGTTAGAAATTACATAAACTGGGTTATATTATAAACAAGCAATAAGTTTATTAACTACAAAATGTAAATTTTAAGTGAATATAAGAGAACAGACAGAACAAAGCAGATTGCTGACCGAATAAAGCAAAATACACAAGCTAAGCTCAATATACTTAAGAAACAGGTTACAAAATGTAATGTCTTACCCTAAATGTTATTTTAGGCAGGTTGCAAAGTTTCTGTGGTTCAGAGTTCCCGTTATATTTCTTTTCAGACCCTTCCGCCCCCCCGCCTTCCCTTCAGATGGCTTTAGCAGTCTTTTTTTTGGGCAGACAGGCCATGGAGAGGAGGAGTCCCCTTTGCCTTCCTCCCCACCCTTAAATAGGATTTATATAAGGTGGGAATCCTTTGTTTCCCAAACTTGACCCCACTTCCCTTCCAGTGGAAAGTTACAAGAAGTTCCAGGTAATGTTTAATATCAGGTGACAAGACCACCTGACTCTAATATCTCAGCATCCATGAATCAGTGGCAGCATGGAGCATCCGCAGGAACGCCAAGCCTTTTCCCAGCCCATTGTTCTTGCTGATGGGCCATCAGCCCTGTCTGATTTTTTCCATTGTTATAGCTGAAGTGTTAGCAGTGGGCATCACCCAAAGCAGCATAGTTGAAATACAGATACATAGTCAATATTCCTAACTTCAGATACAGAAATGATACAGGCATACAAATGGGATAATCACATTCAGTAAATTATAGTCTTTCCAATGATATCTTACAAGAGCCATCTCAGTTAGGTCATATTTATATCATAAGCATATTTTCATAAAGAATATGGAGTGAAACGTCACAGATATGACATCCCACACCAAGGCAAATTCTAAAAAAGGAAGTAAGTTATGACGGAACATAACTCCCCCTTAACCATATCCTAATGCCCATGTAGGACAGGTCCGCTGACACTGATGGACTGCATCTTCTGGTAACCTTTTTATTCCTCCAAGTGAAAAGGAAACCACACAAAAATTTCTCCTCACAATAACATGCCAAAATTCCTCAGCATTTATTTAGGGCTGAGGGGTACACCTTAGGGGTATGATGTGTTATTTGGGGTGGGGCAGGGATTGAAAACATGAGGTTTTAATCAAAGAAGAGTTATGGTTTTGGATACGGGCATCACCAGGCCAGAATCATAGAAATGTAACGTCAGTACGCAGAAAGATAATGGAGCAAATCATTAACTATCCTTTGAGTTAGAGATTAAGAAAAACTTTCTAAGCTGAGTCTCCCCTGCTGCAAATTAAGTCAATTACATCTCACATCCCATGCATGTAGCCATCCCTTGTCCCTATATGTAGGGCCCTACCAAATTCATGTCCCATTTTGGTCAATTTCACGGTCATAGGATTTTAAAAATAAAAAATGTCATGATTTCAGCTACTTAAGTCTGAAATTTCACAGTGTTGTAATTGAAGGGGGCCTGACCCAAAAAGGAGTTGTGGTGGGGTTGTAAGGTTATTGTAAGGGGGATTGCGGTACTGCTACACTTACTTCTGGGCGGCTGAATACCGGCGGCTGCCCGCCGGGAGCCCAGATCTGAAGGCAGAGCCGCCGCCAGCAGCCGCGCAGAAGTAAGGGTGGCCTGGTATGGTATTGCCACCCTTACTTCTGCGCTGCTGCTGGCGGGATGCAGCCTACAGAATTGGGTGCCCAGCCAACAGCCGCCACTCTCTGGCTGCTTAGGTCTAAAGGCAGCACAGAAGTAAGGGTGGCAATACCACAGCCCCCTGAAATAACCTTGTGACCCCCCTACAACTCTCTTTTGGGTCAGGACCCCCTATTTGAAAAACCCTGGTCTCCCCCATGAAATCTATATAGTATAGGGAAAAAGCACAGAAAAGACCAGACTTCACGGGGGGAGACCAGATTTCACAGTCCGTGATGTGTTTTCCATGGCCATGAATTTGGTAGAGCTATGTGTGTCGTTTTGGATAAAATACATGTAAGTTAACTGATTGATATGAAAATCTGAAAATTTCTTAGAGAGAAAACTCTGATGAAGTTCCACCTTATCTTTAAAGAAGACTGTGTACGGTGGTTCAGATGTGAGGGCACACAGTTCGGAGATCCATCTGGCAGAAGGGATAGTAACTCGGAATATCACCTTCCATGGAAAGTGTAGTAAGGAGCACATGGCTAGAGGTTCCAATAGTGGTCCCATTAGTTTAAACAAAACCAAGTTCAAGTCCCCAGGGGGAAAACAGGCTCCCTTAGCTGAGGGTACAATCTTATCAGGCCTTTACGGAATCTAAATATGCAGAAGTCAGTTTCCAGGTATTAATCATACAGAAACCAGTTATTTCTCCAGAAGTTAACATGCTGCAAAGTTTACATGTCACACCACCAGAACCCCCTCTGTCCTTTTTGGGGCCACTAGATAAATATAATCTCAACTCAGAGCTTGAAGGCTGTTGCAGATACAAAGGAGAATTTGCAGAGAGAGCCTAATCAGAGGTAACTGGATAGGACTAAAGTAGACTGGCACACTGCCTGCCCCAACTCTATAGGGTGACCATATTTCCCAGAGGGAAAATGGGACACCACATGGGACTAGTCTGAGCATCCCCCGTCCCCATGGCTGGCCCAAACCGCACATCTGAGCCCCCACCCTGTGGGGCTTACCCGAGCCCTGCCCCCTTCCTCCCACTCTCAGGCTGCGCCTGGCCTGAGCCCTGCCCCCTCCTGCCCACCCCCACAAGGCTGGGGCAGGCGGCACTGCTCATCTGAGCCCTGCCTGCTCCCCTGTGTGAGGCTGGGGCTAGCATTGCTGCTCGCCCAAGCCCTGCCTGACCCCTGTATAAGGCTAGGGCTGGAGTTGCTCCTGCACAGGACTGGAATCACTGCTCACCCCCCTCTGCCGCAAGTTCCTCCACACCCCACTTTTTTGACAAAAGTGGGCATTTGTCCTGTTTGCTCTTGCTAACTGATCAAGTTGGCAAAAACAAATGGGACAAATGCCCACTTTTGTGAAAACAGGACGGCCAGGGCAGGGCTTTAAAAAGGGACTGTCTCTGCCAAAATGGGATATGTAGTCACCCTACAGCTCTACCAAAACTTCCCCCTCCCTCTCCAGGCCCCTACAATTCCCCTGACTAATCTGCCAGTCCCCACCCCTGGAGCTGCCCCATTTGGAAATTTTCCAACAAAGTTTTTCAAATCAGAAAAGCCAAAACTATTTGCAGGAAGGATTAGTTTTGACAAACCTCCTGATTTGAAAGAAATGTGAGAAAGTTTTGAATCTGAAGTGTCCTGTTGTGATGTTGTCAAAATGAAGTTTCATTTTTTGATTCAAAACAACTTTTAATTTTGACATTTTAGTTAATTTATAGTAAAAAAAAAAAAAGTAAAAGGTCAAAAATCAAAATAAAGTGTTTCAACTGACCTGAATATTTTTTCTCCTCCAGATTATTGGTTAATGAACATTTTTGGATTTTGACTTTTTGGTTCGATTCAGGATGGGAAGACTTCAAAGATTGCAAAATTCTCACAGGATGGGAAAACTGCTCCCTACCCTGCTCTATCCAGTACATCTGGAGCATTTCCCTTCAGCTATTCCCTGCTTCTCCAGGTGCTGCGATATCCTGCACTAACTGATAGAACTGACTGAAAACTTGTTTAAATCAAGCTTTCAGGGTTTTATTGAAAATGGAAGAATTTGCAGGTTCTGGCAACTGAATCATCAATATATGCTGGCTTGTAGACAAAAACGCAAAACTGGCGTAAACAATTTTTTCCCCACCAAATTTTTTAGTTTTGATGAAAAAGACTTAACAAAAAAAAAAAAGAAAGGCTTTGACTGAAAATTTTGACCAGCTCTGCTAACCACCAATCGGTCTACTGTTCATGCATTGCCAGAACCCCTTCTCAGTTGCTCATGTCTGTACCTCCTTAGTAACTCCCCTGGCTCTGCAAGAGCCTGCCATTCCTACCCTCTACTCCTCATTCTGTTTCCCATTCACAGTCAGACTCTTGCTCTTCCAGAATCTTCCATCCCTACAAACACACCCCTGATTGACTGTCTACCCAAAACTAAGAGCCCAGAGCTTCCTTCCCACCCCCCTGTGCTATTCCTGACTAACTGCTAGTCTATTCTCTACCCCACCCCCACCTCCTGGAACTGCCCTGGCTCTGGCAGAATCTTCTAGCCCCTGATCCACAATCCCTGATTAACTGCCAGGCTCTGCCCCCAACAAAACCAGGCTCTTCCAGAACCTTCCATCTCTGTATTCCTGATGGCCATTCAGTCTGTGCTTTGCTAATAAACCCCATTACTTCTAAAAGCTGTCCTCCACACACTATCCCTGACCTGACACCTTGCTAGTCTGTCCTCTGCCCCCACCTTATTAACTGCCCCAGCCCTGCCACTTCTTCCCCACTCCCCTCCACAGCCCTGGTGAGATCCCTAACTCCCCACCACTCGCGGACCCCCATCCCATGAGCCTAGCTCTATCACAGACTTTCATCCACTGTCCCCATCACTGTCACTGACTTACTGCCAGTATCTCCCCCCTGCCTCCTCACAAACAGAACTTGGCACTTCCAGAACCTTCCTTCTCCCCATATGCCTGACTGACACTCTGCTCTTCACAAATGGAAGTTGCTCTTTCAGAAACTTCCATCCACCCATTATGAACCCGAGTGCAAGTCTGTCTGTCAGACAGAGCCCTGCTCTTCCACACCGTTCCCCCCCGCATCCCTCACTGCCAGTCTGTCCCCCACAGACAGAGCCCCGCTCTTCCTGACCCTCCCCCCACATCTCTAACTGCCAGTCTGTCCCCCACAGACAGAGCCCCGCTCTTCCTGACCCTCCCCCCACATCTCTAACTGCCAGTCTGTCCCCCACAGACAGAGCCCCGCTCTTCCTGACCCTCCCCCCACATCTCTAACTGCCAGTCTGTCCCCCACAGACAGAGCCCCGCTCTTCCAGACCCTCCCCCCACATCCCTGACTAACTGCCAGTCTGTCCCCCCATAGACAGAGCCCTGCTCTTCCAGACCCTCCCCCCACATTCCTGACTAACTGCCAGTCTGTCCCCCCATAGACAGAGCCCCTCTCTTCCAGACCCTCCCCCCACATCCCTGACTAACTGCCAGTCTGTCCCCCACAGACAGAGCCCCGCTCTTCCAGACCCCCCCCCACATTCCTGACTAACTGCCAGTCTGTCCCCCACAGACAGAGCCCCGCTCTTCCAGACCCTCCCCCCACATCCCTGACTAACTGCCAGTCTGTCCCCCCACAGACAGAGCCCCGCTCTTCCAGACCCTCCCCCCACATCCCTGCCTAACTGCCAGTCTGTCCCCCACAGACAGAGCCCCGCTCTTCCAGACCCTCCCCCCACATCCCTGACTAACTGCCAGTCTGTCCCCCACAGACAGAGCCCTGCTCTTCCAGACCCTCCCCCCACATCCCTGACTAACTGCCAGTCTGTCCCCCACAGACAGAGCCCTGCTCTTCCAGACCCTCCCCCCACATCCCTGACTAACTGCCAGTCTGTCCCCCACAGACAGAGCCCCGCTCTTCCAGACCCCCCCCCCCACATTCCTGACTAACTGCCAGTCTGTCCCCCACAGACAGAGCCCCGCTCTTCCAGACCCTCCGCCCACATCCCTGACTAACTGCCAGTCTGTCCCCCCACAGACAGAGCCCCGCTCTTCCAGACCCTCCCCCCACATCCCTGACTAACTGCCAGTCTGTCCCCCCACAGACAGAGCCCTGCTCTTCCAGACCCTCCCCCCACATCCCTGACTAACTGCCAGTCTGTCCCCCACAGACAGAGCCCCGCTCTTCCAGACCCTCCCCCCACATCCCTGACTAACTGCCAGTCTGTCCCCCCATAGACAGAGCCCTGCTCTTCCAGACCCTCCCCCCACATTCCTGACTAACTGCCAGTCTGTCCCCCCATAGACAGAGCCCCTCTCTTCCAGACCCTCCCCCCACATCCCTGACTAACTGCCAGTCTGTCCCCCACAGACAGAGCCCCGCTCTTCCAGACCCCCCCCACATTCCTGACTAACTGCCAGTCTGTCCCCCACAGACAGAGCCCCGCTCTTCCAGACCCTCCCCCCACATCCCTGACTAACTGCCAGTCTGTCCCCCCACAGACAGAGCCCCGCTCTTCCAGACCCTCC
Organism: Caretta caretta; assembly: GCF_965140235.1. NCBI lineage: Eukaryota > Metazoa > Chordata > Testudines > Cheloniidae > Caretta > Caretta caretta. The sequence goes on from NC_134219.1 coordinate 46,405,208, forward strand.
CCCCACATCCCTGCCTAACTGCCAGTCTGTCCCCCACAGACAGAGCCCCGCTCTTCCAGACCCTCCCCCCACATCCCTGACTAACTGCCAGTCTGTCCCCCACAGACAGAGCCCTGCTCTTCCAGACCCTCCCCCCACATCCCTGACTAACTGCCAGTCTGTCCCCCACAGACAGAGCCCTGCTCTTCCAGACCCTCCCCCCACATCCCTGACTAACTGCCAGTCTGTCCCCCACAGACAGAGCCCCGCTCTTCCAGACCCCCCCCCCCACATTCCTGACTAACTGCCAGTCTGTCCCCCACAGACAGAGCCCCGCTCTTCCAGACCCTCCGCCCACATCCCTGACTAACTGCCAGTCTGTCCCCCCACAGACAGAGCCCCGCTCTTCCAGACCCTCCCCCCACATCCCTGACTAACTGCCAGTCTGTCCCCCCACAGACAGAGCCCTGCTCTTCCAGACCCTCCCCCCACATCCCTGACTAACTGCCAGTCTGTCCCCCACAGACAGAGCCCCGCTCTTCCTGACCCTCCCCCCACATCTCTAACTGCCAGTCTGTCCCCCACAGACAGAGCCCCGCTCTTCCAGACCCTCCCCCCACATCCCTGACTAACTGCCAGTCTGTCCCCCCATAGACAGAGCCCTGCTCTTCCAGACCCTCCCCCCACATTCCTGAATAACTGCCAGTCTGTCCCCCCATAGACAGAGCCCCTCTCTTCCAGACCCTCCCCCCACATCCCTGACTAACTGCCAGTCTGTCCCCCACAGACAGAGCCCCGCTCTTCCAGACCCCCCCCACATTCCTGACTAACTGCCAGTCTGTCCCCCACAGACAGAGCCCCGCTCTTCCAGACCCTCCCCCCACATCCCTGACTAACTGCCAGTCTGTCCCCCCACAGACAGAGCCCCGCTCTTCCAGACCCTCCCCCCACATCCCTAACTGCCAGTCTGTCCCCCAGGGACAGAGCCCCGCTTTTCCTGACCCTCCCCCCACATCTCTAACTGCCAGTCTGTCCCCCACAGACAGAGCCCCGCTCTTCCAGACCCTCCCCCCACATCCCTGACTAACTGCCAGTCTGTCCCCCCATAGACAGAGCCCTGCTCTTCCAGACCCTCCCCCCACATTCCTGACTAACTGCCAGTCTGTCCCCCCATAGACAGAGCCCCTCTCTTCCAGACCCTCCCCCCACATTCCTGACTAACTGCCAGTCTGTCCCCCACAGACAGAGCCCCGCTCTTCCAGACCCCCACAGACAGAGCCCCGCTCTTCCAGACCCTCCCCCCACATCCCTAACTGCCAGTCTGTCCCCCACAGACAGAGCCCCGCTCTTCCAGACCCTCCCCCCACATCCCTGACTAACTGCCAGTCTGTTCCCCCACAGACAGAGCCCCGCTCTTCCAGACCCTCCCCCCACATCCCCGACTAACTGCCAGTCTGTCCCCCCACAGACAGAGCCCCGCTCTTCCAGACCCTCCCCCCATATTCCTGACTAACTGCCAGTCTGTCCCCCACAGACAGAGCCCCGCTCTTCCAGACCCTCCCCCCATATTCCTGACTAACTGCCAGTCTGTCCCCCACAGACAGAGCCCCGCTCTTCCAGACCCTCCCCCCACATCCCTGACTAACTGCCAGTCTGTCCCCCCACAGACAGAGCCCCGCTCTTCCAGACCCTCCCCCCACATCCCTAACTGCCAGTCTGTCCCCCACAGACAGAGCCCCGCTCTTCCTAACCCTCCCCCCACATCTCTAACTGCCAGTCTGTCCCCCACAGACAGAGCCCTGCTCTTCCAGACCCTCCCCCCACATCCCTGCCTAACTGCCAGTCTGTCCCCCACAGACAGAGCCCTGCTCTTCCAGACCCTCCCCCCACATCCCTGCCTAACTGCCAGTCTGTCCCCCACAGACAGAGCCCCGCTCTTCCAGACCCTCCCCCCACATCCCCGACTAACTGCCAGTCTGTCCCCCACAGACAGAGCCCCGCTCTTCCAGACCCTCCCCCCACATCCCTGCCTAACTGCTAGTCTGTCCCCCCACAGACAGAGCCCCGCTCTTCCAGACCCCCCCCCACATCCCTGACTAACTGCCAGTCTGTCCCCCCACAGACAGAGCCCCGCTCTTCCAGACCCTCCCCCCACATCCCTGCCTAACTGCCAGTCTGTCCCCCCCATGCAGAGGCAGATTTTCAGTAAAACACAGGCTGTCTGGGTTCCAATCCACCTGGTTGAATTGGAGACCCTACAGAACAATGGAAACCTCAATGCCTGGGCTTGAACACCTACCTGTGATGGGTTCGGTCACAGAGACCCCCTTGGGACTGTCACCTGACGTGCTCAATTTGCCTTTGAGCCCATTTTTCCTGTCAGCTTGGGACTCCAGAACCCTGCCTTGTTGAGGCAGATATGCTTGCCAGCTGCAAACACAGACCCAGGTCTGGTCCATGCCCCCAAAGCTGCTGGCTTTAAACAAAAACTGCTCAGCAGGTCACCTATCTCCAGCACCCAGACACTCAACTCCCATTGGGATCCAAACCCCAAATAAATCCGTTTTACTCTGTATAAAGCTTATTCAGGGTAAACTCATAAATTGTCCACCCTCTATAAAACTGATAGAGAGAGATATGCATGGCTGTTTGCTCCCCCAAGTATTAATCACGTACTCTGGGTTAATTAATAAACAGAAGTGATTTTATTAAGTATAAAAAGTAGGATTTAAGTGGTTTCAAGTAATAACAGACAGAACAAAGTAAAGTATCAGAGGGGTAGCCGTGTCAGTCTGGATCTGTAAAAGCGGCAAAGAGTCTTGTGGCACCTTATAGACTAACAGACATATTGAAGCATAAGCTTTCGTGGGGAATTCCCTAGACTCCACTACATGCATCTGACGAACTGGGTGTTCACCCATGAAAGCTTATGCTCCAATACGTCTGTTAGTCTATAAGGTGCCACAGAACGAAGTAAGTTACCAAGCAAATTAAAACAAAATACACACATTTAAGCCTAATACATTAAGAAATTGAATACAGGTAAAATCTCACCCTCAAAGATGTTCCAATAAGCTTCTTTCACAGATTAGACTCCTTCCTAGTCTGGGCCCAATCCTTTCGCCTGGTACAGACCTTGTTAGTTCCAGCAGACATCTTAGGTGAAAAGCAGGGGATTTCACATGATTGGGCCCCTTTGTTCTGTTTCACCCCCTTTTATAGCTTTGGCACAAGGCAGGAATCCTTTGTCTCTCTCTGGGTTACCACCCCTCCTTCTAAATAGAAAAGCACCAGGTTTAAGATGGATTCCAGTATCATGTGACATAGTCACATGCCCTGTGAGACCCCAGCCTTCATCCTTCCAGCACTGGCCTGCAGGTACCCAGGAAGTTTTGCAAGTAAACTGAGCCATTCACAACCAATTGTCCTAGTTAATGGGAGCCATTAAGATTCAAAGCCACCATTAATGGCCCACACTTTGCATCACTACAATAGGACTTCAGAGTAATACTTCATATTTCTAGTTTTAGATACAAGAATGATACATTCATACAAATAGGATGACCACACTCAGTAGATTATAAGCTTTGTAATCATAACTTACAAGAGACCTTTTGCATAAAGCATATTCCAGTTACATTATATTTACACTCATAAGCATATTTCCATACACATATGGAGTGCAAGTCACACTACCAAAGGGGAAGCTGAGGCAGCTGACCCTGGCTGTGGCTGGAGAGCAAAGGGGTGAGGTTGCTGCTGGAGTCAGAGCAGGACAAGGAGAGAACAAAGATGGAACCCAGGGAAGCAGGGCATGGTGAACCCATGGGAACCTTCCCCATCAGATCTCTGGCCTATGACTACCTCGTTGATGCTAGCCTACAGCCTTTCAGCTTCTGTATTGCAGGTGACTGATGAATTGGTACCTTACGTTGAAAAGGCTGCCTGGGGTCACTGCAGGTACTCACTGAGGGCATTGCACCCTGGAAAGGAAAGTCTGAACAGACCCTACCTCAGTTCAGCTTGCCAAATGGGTTGCTTGGGCCCCAAGGCCCCAGTCTCAGAGTTGTTGAGGCTACAGGCCAGCTGTTGCAGAACAGTGGGGATCCTTGGGGTCCAGGACGTTAAAGTAGTTACTAGCAGGAGACTGATGGAAGGTTTGGGCATAGCACAGACCCTGTGGGTCAGTGACACTGCCCTGCCCTGCCCCCGCCCAACCAGAAAAGCTGAAAAACTGGCCAGTCCGGTTGGACGAGCAGTTTATGGACAGAGGGTGATTCTCAACGGCTAGCAAGCGCCGGCTCTGAATCTTGTGAATTCCCAGAGCAGTGTCTGCAGAGATTAGGATCAGATTTTCCAATGGGAGGTCTCACTATGGACTGTAGATTAGCACACAAAGAATTGTACCTACAAGGATGTTTTGGGGAGCAAATACCGTGACAAAGTGGGCATTTTCTGCAATATTTTGACACGTGTGTCTCAGTTTCCCTGTGCACTTTGCATTGCTACCGGGGGTGGGGGTGGGGGGGGCAAAAGGGTTAAACCTGCTCTTGGGAGCAGATTAAGAGACAGGAGGTGTTTGCATCACACAGCTGTCTGGGATGGTATGAAGGGGTCATTAAAGGACTGGTAGAACCTGACCCAAACAATGGAGAATCTGGAAAGGCAATGGGAACCCCACTGGCCATGATGTTTAGACCTAGGAAACACCAACCAAAACGAAGGAGATTTCCCTTGTCACATCTTGGAAGAGAAGCAGGACAAAGGCCCCAGCTAGAGAACAAAGGAGAAAGGTGATGGCTGGGAGAAGGGCTGGCCTCTGGAGAGACAGAGAATCTCGCACTTGGGACTGATAAGGAGACGGAGACAACAATGGATCCCATACCAGCTTGGCTGGCTGATTGCACTGGCTTGGCAACTGGGGACCAGGCCTTAACCTTTGCCTCTCTATGCTGCTCTAAGGACTGACAGGTTTCAGAGGAACAGCCGTGTTAGTCTGTATTCGCAAAAAGAAAAGG